>NC_061121.1:113501546-113780553 GCF_002878395.1 Capsicum annuum
ATATACTCTTCCATTCACTTTTACTTGTCACTATTTTGCTTTTTGAGATCAACCTGCATGAACTTTGACTAACCTTTTTAAGATGTATAATTTAATATTTAAATTTAAAATTTAGATGATCAAAAAATATATGAAAAATGCTATAAGTTGCAATCCTTATTCATATTAATAAAATGAAAAAATATATATTAAAATATTTGTCAAAATTTATGTGGGTTGACCTAGAAAAACGAAATGTGACAAGTAAAAAAGAACCTAGGGAGTATATCGAAACTCATCCGCATATATATATATATGTATATACATATATATATATATATATATATTATATACGCACACACTTAATGCATGTAAAATAAGAGATAAGGTACGAGGTACCCCTAAACTATATTTGAAGTTGTTATGAAACACTTAAATTTTACAGGGGACCTATTACCACCTAAACTCATTTTTTATTGATCTGGCCGTCAAGTATTAGAATATTTTTGTACTTCTTTTAGGGGAGACGAAAAATACTTGTGTGTTATCTCAATAAAATAACAATCATAAAAAATAACTTTAACTTTTGTGACAAGTTCATTAAAAAGGTTAAACTAAAAAATTTTAATAAAAATATATAAATACTTGAGTAAATAAATAATGTATATTATAAGAAGATATTGCTAATGCCAAGGTTAAAATAGACATTGTCAAGGTAAAAGAGGGGAGAATGCTTATTATTCAAAGTAGAGGGGGGATTTTTATTTTTAAAGTAAACTTGAGGGGGGGAAATTATTTTCACCCTAACCGACCCAATCGAGTCTAATGGGCATCCCAATTCCGATCAGGACTGGAGACCACCCTATTACCCAACCCAACCTCCAACCGCCTGCCTAGAGTTGGCTGAATTTCGAGCATGTAATAAGAAAGTGTAACAGCTCGTATAAAGACGCTAGGATAAGATCACAGCCTTGACCGACCCAATCGAGTCCAACCATTCTATACCAATAATCCAACCATACCAAAACAAGGGATATAAACAAGGCCGTAACCAAGGATGATCCAGAACATAATATAATTAATCTTAAAATGAAATAGGATGGAACAACCAACAATCTCGCCCAATGATGTTATCCCTTAAGCTTATTCCAATGCTAAGGCTGACACCAATACCAATCCTACCCATTCCAACCCATAGAAGTACCACAAAATCTCTAACTAAAAGAATGGTGAATTCGATTGGAACATGCCCCAAACCATAGCCAAAACCAATATCCAAAATAAAATCAAAATATCTAGAAATATCTATAACATGAAATGGAGCCTTCCGAAAGAATAGAAGCTCAACACTTCAGTCCAAATGTTGTCCCCGAGTCAATCACTAAGTAGGAGGAGTGGAACAGTTGGTTCCTATATAACGTGGGTATACAGCCGCCAATAGACGGGGTTAGAGAGTGACTTCTAGCATGATCCTAGGGTATGGATAAAATAATAAGGATAAAATAATGCCATTTATAAAATCAAGTAAAACCATCCATAATCATGCTGGAAAAAGGGATCGGGTTTAGCATGCCTTTAAAACCTTTAACTGCGTTGTGTAGCTTTGCCGTTCTAAACCACCCATAGGCAATATGGGTTCAACACCCCTGTTGAAAGGGCCCCAATGTGTGTAACCACACAACCAGGGAAGAAAACCTTGGGATGACTAGTACATCCCCCAAATATAGTGTGACATCATGCACACGGTCACCAAGACCAACCTCATATCGTCAAATATGAGTTTCTAGTTTTGGTCCCGCCTGGACCTGCACCTTTCACGGCTTTACTACACATCCCGCCATTACTTCTAAATTAAAACAAATTTCCAAATAACCAAACCATTTTCCATTTATCTACCAAATCCATTGATATTAGTATCGTCATACCAACCGTTACTTGCAAGTATCATCCATAGCCAACAATTTATAGGTTTAAGGGGACTTTTAAGTACCCTTTTCCAATTACCTTATTAAACCACTTGAGGGATTCCATGTACCCCATAAGCATACCCATTTAGACATTTACCTTTTTAAGCCATTTAAACCATGCATACTCCCTTTACAAAGTTTTAAAATATGCAAGAATTCCATTAAAATAGTCAATGCAATAAACATATCTTTATAAGTATTTTGTCAAACACATTGGGGGCATAATATGACTAAAACCAATTTCAATTACCATTAAACCATTCCCATCCAATCCAATTATCCAAAACCACCATTAATGCATATAAAAGCATAATTAAAACTGTGGGAAACCATAACCTACCATTTAATATCAAAACTTCTAAATTATAGTTGAAAACCAAAATCATACAATCAATGAAATCATGAAAACATTTATAAAAACTCTGTCTTTAGATAAAATGAACAATGAGGGAAGAGAACATGCCTTAAACCACGATGATGATGGAAAGAAATCACCAAGACAGGCCCCAAATCAATCCGCTAGTTGAAACCCTAGCTTCCTTTCCCAAAAGCTTTTGAGAGAATTTTAGAGTGTTTAGAAAAGTTTCTAAGTATTAATAAATGGAATAATAGGGTAAATAACCTTCCAAGTAGGTTAGAAGTTATGGGGCCTTATTAGGATAAGTGAGGAAATGTCCATAATACCCCACTTAAGTTGCACCAAAATCCGATCACAGGGGTACGACTGACCTACATGAGTCGTACCCTCTTATACGATTGGTATCCTCCACTGATATTATAAGCCTCAACCTTTAGATCAAACACTGTCCAGCATACGACTCGTCCAACTAAGTTGTATTCAAAGCATATGATCCATACCCTTTATCCATACCCCTAGCAGATTTAAACCCAATAAATATTTAGACACTGTCCACCTTACGAGTTCTGGGTATGACTCGTGCCCAGGTTTACGACTCATGGTGATCCACTTATACTCAGATATAACCAAAGTAACCAAGTGTAATATTAAGTTAAGGAATCAAATGATCCATAATCACCAATACGACTCGTACCCTTAAGTCTTATCCATTCCAATAACCAAAATCCATCCCACCAACCGACACTGGTCAGTATACGACTAGACCATACCATCCATACCCCAACATACGGATCGTACCCATGAGTCATATTGGGTCCAGAGATCAGAATTTTAGGAAATTTTCTAAGGTACAGAAGCCAAGGTGTTCAATCTCCCTCACTAAGAACATTCGTCCCCGAATGACATATAAGGTAGGGGTAACCACATGCACGAGTCATTTACATTATCAAATATATTCCCAATCTTAAACAAAGTTTGAAAATAAAGAGGCAAAGATATTAATATTTCCTTTAACAAACTCTGAAAATAAAGGTGTGTTGAAGACACATACTTTCCGCATGAATTCCAGGAGCAGAAAATAAATGTGGATATTTAGACTTCATGTTCTCTTCTGCTTCCCATATAGCTTCTTCCACCTTATGGTTCTGCGAAAGAACCTTAACCAAAGCTAAATCCTTGGTCCGCAACCGACAAACCTTCCTATCTAAGATCTCAACCGAGACTTCTTCATAAGACAAAGAATTAGTGATACCCAATCCTTCCAAAGGAATAACTAAAGAAGGATCACCAATACACTTTCTCAACATGGAAACATGAAAGACCAGATAAATCGAGCTCAATCTAGAAGGTAACTCCAACTCATAAGCAACATTACCAATTCTCTACAAAATATCATAAGGACCAATATGTTGGGGACTGAGCTTCCCATTCTTACCAAACCACATTTGTCCTTTCATGGGAGATACCTTGAGGAAAACCTTATCCTTAACTTCAAACTCCAAGTCTCTACGCCTAACATCTACATAGGAATTTTGGCAACTTTGGGAAGCCTTAATCCTATCCCGCCTTCTCCATAGCCTAGTAAACTAAATTGGAACCAAACATGTCCGCCTTACCAAGCTTAAACCAACTAGTAGAAGATTTACACCGCCTCACCAAGCTCAAACCAACTAGTAGGAGATTTACATCTCCAAAGAGGACATACCAATAATATAATGATAGCTATTGTTGTAAGCAAACTCCACCAAAGGTAGATTCTAAATCCAATTTCCACCATAATCAATCACACAAGCCCGAAGCATATCCTTCAGTGTCTGAATAGTTCTCTATGCTTGCCTATGTATTGGCGGATGGAAAGCGGTACTTAGACTCACCTTAGCCCCCAACACTTTCTGAAAAGATTGCTAGAAGTGAGATGTAAAATGTGTGCCATGATCAGAAATAATCGAAATAGGTACCCCATACAGCTTCACAATCTCTTAAATTTACATCTTCGCATAATCCTTCGCTGAAAAAGTAGTATGCACTGGCAAAAAGTTCACAAACATAGTCATCCTATCCACAATGACCCAAATCAAATTATATTGATTCTGAGATCGAGGAAAACAAGTAGCAAGCTCATATCGATCATTTCCCAATTCTATTCATGTAAACCAATTTCTTGATACAACCCTCCCAGGTGCTCAACCTTAACCTGTTGACACACCACACACTTGGCCATAAAATTAGCCACATCCCTCTTTATTCCATTCCACCAATAGATCTCCTTGTGATCATGACACATCCTAGTCAAGCCAAGATGAGCAACGTAGCACAACTCATATGCTTCAGTAAAAATCTTTTGTTGTAAATCGTTGACATCAGGAACACACAACCCCCTTGGTACCATAAAGTACCATCACCACGACTAACTTTTGCCCATCAACATCACTCTTGATTTTCATAATGATAGGATCTAGCACTTTCTTCTTCTTAACCTCCACACTAAGAGATGATAGAACCACTTCCTGCACCACCATACTACCATCCTTAGAGACCAAGAGGCACACTCCAAGATTATACAAATGGTGAATATCCTTCACCAATTCCCTCTTTCTTTCCTCCATATGAGCTAAAATCCCCATGTATAATCTGCTAAGAGCTACAGCAACCATATTAGCTTTATCTGGGTAATAGTGAAGACTCATATCATAGTCTTTGAGAAGCTCAAGCCTTCTTCTCTGCCTGATATTAAGCTTTTTCTGAGTGAACACATACTTTAGACTCTTATGATCAAAAATAATATCCACATGAACATCATATAAATAACGCCGCCATATTTTCAAAAAAGACACAACTACCAACAACTCCAAATCATAAGTAAGATAATTCCTCTTATGCACCTTCAACTACCTAGAAGCATAGGTAATCAACTTCCCATGCTACATCAACACACAACCAAGACCTACCCGAGATGCATTGTAATAAACTAAGAACCCATCATTGCCTTCGAACAAAGTAGAATAGCAGCCAAAAATTCCTTCAACTTCTTGAAACTCCATTCACAAGCATCTGACCAAGAAAACTTGACCTTCTTCAGAGTTAACTTAGTCAAAGGAGAAGCTATCAACTGAAAGCTTTCCATAAATAGCCTATAATACCCATCTAAACCTAAGAAGATCCAAATATTAGATGGAGTGGTGGGTCTAGGCCACCTTTTCACCACAACAACCTTCTGTAGATCTACCATGATCCCTTTACTAGAAATAATATGTCCTAAGAAAGTTACAATGTTCAACCAAAACTCACACTTGGAGAACTAGTCATATAATTATTGTTCTTTTAAGGTCTGCAACACCATATGGAGGTGATTAACATGATATACGTTACTCTTCGAATAAACCAGAATGTCATCAAATGAACACAATAACGAAGAGATCCAAATATTGATAAAAAAACCCTATTCATCAGATCCATAAATGTTGTCGGAGCATTAGTCAACCCAAATGACATTACCAAAAACTCAAAGTGCCCATACTGAGTATGAAAAGACATCGTAGGGATATCCATCTCCCTAATTTTTAGCTAATAGTACCCAAATCAAAGATATATCTTAGAAAAAAACTTGGCACCATGCAACCAGTCAAAAAGATCATCTATCCTAGGAAGAGGATACATATTCTTGACCGTCACCTTATTCACTACCTATAGTCAATGCATATCTGAAGGGAACAATCCTTCTTGCACATAAACAACACTGGTGCACCCCAAAGAGATACACTAGGATGAATAAACCACTTATCCAGAAGATCCTTAAGTGCTCCTTGAGTTTTCTTAACTCAGCCGGAGTCATTCTATATGGAGGAATTGAAATTAGATGAATCTCTAAATTAGATCAATACCTTACTCTATCTCCTTATTTGGAGGAACATAGGAAGATCATTCGAAAATACCTTTGGAAACTGATTAACTATTGGAACTAACTGAAAAAAAGAACCTTTCAAGTTAGAATCTTTAACCTGGACCAAGTGATAAAGAAAAACTTTAGGGATTAACCTCTAAGATCTAAGATAAGAAATAAATTTCCTCTAGGATCTAGAGAAACACCCTTCCACTGTAACCGATTCACTAGGGAACCTAAAGATAATCCTATAGGCCCAACAATCCAAGAATGCGTGACAAGAGTGTAACCATTCCATACCCAGAATGACATTGAAATCCACCATATCTAACTCAAGTAAATCTACCAAGGTCTTCTTTCCACCTACAGATACAACACACCCCCTATAGACTCTCTTAACAATTAATAAGTCACTTGCTGGGGTAGAAGTAGAAAAAGGATCCAAAATAACTTTTGAATTAAAACCAAAAGATGCAGCCACATAAAGAGTCACATAGGAGAGAGTGAACCCCAGATCAAGCAAACTATACATCACGAGATAAAAGAAGTAACATACCAGTAACCATATCAAGTGATGCCTCAGATTCCTATCGGGATGCTAAAGCATACAACCTATTTCAACCAACACTAGAACCAGGAGCAATAATAGAAGTAGATGCCACATCACCAGGTTCAAGAGTAGAAGATGAAGCCACAAAAATCTTATTCACCCCCATGGCTACCTTATTAACTAGACAATCCTTAAGTCGATGGCCTGTATAGCCATACATGAAAGATTTGTTCTTTCCTTTATCACAATAACCCTAATGAGGACCAAAAAGGAGGGAATGAAGAAATTGAATGGCCTCCACTTTCCTAATATTGGGCACCCTATGCTCAGAAATTGTCACCACCATGATGACGCCTATCGCTCGATTAGTAAGGAGCACTAGCAGAACAGTAGGAACCAGAACTCCCCAACTTTTTTTCTGCCACTTTCCACCATCTCGACCACCCTGAGATTGAGCATCTCCCTAGTCAGAAAACCTGCTCCTCTTCACCTACCTATCCCTAAACTCCACCTATTTTCTCCTCTTATCCTCTACCTTCTACATATAAACAATCAACCTAGAGATGACTATATTCTTAATCAGCACGGTAGTATTGCTCTTGAAAATTAGATCTCAATTTAACCTAGAAGCAAACTTTTTCATTCTAGCCCACATATCTACCACCAAATTAAGAGCATACCATAACAATTGGGGAAACTTCAAGACATAACCTTAATAGAAATCCTCCCCTACTTGAGGTTCACAAACTTCTCCATCTTTGCTTCCCTCAACACTTGGGGAAAGAAACAATCTAGAAAATCACCAGAGAGGCATCCTATAAGGATGACTTCTTTATATCTCCTCTATCCCCATCCCACTCTTTATACCACTGATACATAACCTCTTTGAGTTGATAAGTTGTAAAGTTTACCCCCTCCATATAGGTAGCCTGCATCACCCAAAATATCTTCTCCATTTTATCCAAGAAGCCTTGTGGATCCTTATCCACCTTTACTCCAAAAAAGTTAGAGGACCCATCTTTATAAATTGGGCAACTCTTATGGAATAAGCAGACAAAGCACCAGACATATCCCGCTCAGCCTGAGAAACAACCAATTTAGCAGTAGCATGAATAGATTAATGGAGTTCCATATTAGATACCTCACTTTGAAGAGGACTAGTAGCAATCGATGAAACTCCTGAACTATCAAGGATAGAACTGTGAGATCAAAGATGAACCCCAAGAGTAGGATACACCCATTTAGCATTACCCCCAAATGGGATAGAAGAATTTTCTTATGTTTTATATCTATGAGGCATGATCTAAAAGATGAACAAACAAATATTAGAGAAGATTACATCACTGAGACTCCAATCTTGAAAAATAGAATACCAAGAAAGTGAAATATTCCTAAATGTCTTGTAGCCTTTCCCTTATGAGTATGGAAAGCTACATTCCCTTAAAAGAGACTCTACTAGACATGGCTTTGTGGAGTCTCAATTAACCATGAACCTGGCTCTGATACCAAATTGACGCGACCTACCCTAGGGCCTTGTTATAATGGACATCATAAGTCATACCAGGACCGGAGAACACCCCCATTACCTAACCCAACCTCCAGTTGTCTGCCCTTAGTTGGCTGAATTCAATTATATAACAAGATAGTGTAACAACTCACATAAATACTTTTGGGATAACATCATAACCATTATCGGCCCAACCAAGTCTAACCATCCCATACGAATAATCCAACCATAACAAGCCATACCAAAATAAGGGCCATAAACCAGACCATAATAAAGGATGTTCCAGAACATAATATAATTAATCCCAAAATAAAGTAGGATGGAACAACCAATAATCTCATCTAATGGTATCAGCCCTTCAGCTTATTCCAATGCCAAGGCTGACACCTATACCAATCTTGCCCATTCTAACCCATAGAACTACTATAAAGCCTTTAACCAAAAGAGTAATGAAATTCAGTTGGGACATGGCCCCAAACATAGCAAAAACAAATATCAAAAATAAAATTAAAACATTTGGAAAGATCCATAACATGAAATGGAGCCTTCCAAAAGGATGGAAGCTCACCACTTCAGTCTAAATACTGTGCCTGAGTTAATGACTATGTAGGAAAAGTGGAATGGCCGGTTCCTACATAGCATGGGTATACAACTTCTAGTAGATGGGGTAGCGAGTGACCTCTAGCATGATCTCAGGGTAAGGATAAAATAAATTTTTTTATAAAATAAAGTAAAACCATCCATATGCACACAACTATGTCGGGATAGGGGACCGAATTTAGTATGCCTTTAAAACCTTTACCTGGGTTGTGTAGCTTTGCCATCCTTAACCACCCACGGGCTATATGGGTTCAGCTCCCCTGCTTAAAGGACCCTAGTGCGTGTAGCCGCATGACTAGGGAAGAAAACTTTAGGATGACTAGTACATCCCTCAAATATAGTGTAACATCATACATACGATCACCAAGACCAACCTCATATTGACAAATATGAGTTTCCAGTTTTGGATCCTTCGAGACCTCAACCTTCCACGTCTTTGCTACACATACCGCCATTATTGCCCAATTAAAACCAATTTCCATTTACTAACCAAGCTCATTGATATTGGTATCATTATACCAACCATTACTTGCAAGTATCATCCATATCCAACTATTTATAAGTTTAAGGGGACTTTCAAGTGCCCTTTTCCAATTACCATATTAAACCACTTGGGGGATTCCATATACCCCACAAGCATAAATATTTAGAAATTTACCTTTCCAAGATATTTAAACCATGCATAATCCTTTAACCAAGTTTTAAAACATGCAAGAGTTCCATTAAAATAGCCAATGCAACAAACAGATTTTTATAAGCATTTTGTCAAACACCTTGAGGGCATAATATGACCAAAACCAATTTCAATTACCATTAAACCATTCCCATTCAATCCAATTATCCAAAACCACCATTAATGCATATAAAAGCATAAATAAAACCATGGGAAACTATAACCAACCATTTAATATCAAAACCCCTAAATCATATTTGAAAATCAAAATCATACAATCAATATAATCATGAAAACATTCATAAAAGCCATGAATTAAGATAAAATTAACAACAAGGGAAGAGAACATGCATTAAATCAAGATGATGATGGAAAGAAATCACCAAGACAGGCCCTAAATCAATCCTCTAGTTGAAACCCTAGCTTCCCTTGCCTAAAAGATTTTGAGATAATTTTAGAGTGTTTAGAAAAATTTCTAAGTGTTAATGAATGGAATAATAAGGTAAATAACCTTCCAGGTAGGTTATATGTCATGCGGCCTTATTAGGATAAGTGGAGAAATATTCAAAATACCCCCACTTAAGTTGCACCAAAACCTCATCACAAGGGTACTACTGACCCACACGAGTCATACCCTTTGATATGATTGGTATCCTCCACTTGTATGCTAAGCCTCAACCTTTGGATCAAAAATTATCTAGCATAAAACACATCCAACCAAGTTGTATCTAAGCATACAATCTATACCCTTCATCCATACCCCTGACAGATTTAAACCTAAGGAAGACTTAGAGACTGTCCACCACATGAGTCCTAGGTATGACTCGTACCCTGTCTTATGAGTAATTGTGAGCCAGTCGTACTCAGATCCAACCTAACTAAACAAGTCTAAGATTAAGTTAAGGAACCAAATGATCCATAACCACCAATATGACTCGTACCCTTAAGTTGTACCCATTTCAGTAACCAAAATCCATCCCACCAACTAACACTGATCAGCATAAAATTGGACCATACCATCCGTACTCCAACATACGAATCATACCCATGAGTCATATTGGGTCTAAAGACCAGAATTCTAGGAAATTTTATAAGGTCTAGAATACAAGGTGTTTCAGTTTATTGAGGAGATAGTTAGGTTACATGGTGCCCCTATTTCCATTATTTCATATCAAGGTACATAATTTTCTTCTTATTTTTGGCATTCATTTTAGAAAGGGTTGGGGACCAAGGTAAACCTTATCACCATTTTTCACTACCAAATAGATGGACAAGTGATACAAACTATTCATACTTTAAAATATAGGCTAGGGCTTGTGTGATTGATTTAGAGGTAGTTGGGTTATCACTTACCACTAATTAAGTTCATGAATAATAACAGTGATCACTCTAGTATTGGGATATCTCTATTTATGGCTCTTTTAGTAGGAGGTATATGTCACCTATTGGGTGGTTTGATGTTGGTAAGACTAGGTTGTTTGGTCCTGAACTGGTTCACTAAACTATGGAGAAGGTTATGTTATTAGGGAAAGATTTAAGACTACTCAAATTAGCCAAAAATCTTATACAGATGTGAGGAGAAGGGAGCTAGAATTAGATGTAGGTGATTGGGTGTTCTTGAAGGTCTCTTCTATAAAGGGAGTGATGCAATTTGGAAAAAAAAAGGGAAGCTCAGTCCCTGTTATTTTGGTCCATATATGATTTTGAGGAGAGTAGGGAAAGTTGTTTTTATGAGTTGGATTTTCCTACGAGTTTGGGTTCTATTCATTTGATTTTCCATGCGTCGATGTTGAAGAAATGTGTGAGTGATCATTCTTTGGTTGTACCTATTGAGAATGTTGGTATTTCAAATTCCTTATCGTATATGGAAGTCCCAGTAAAGATATTAGATAGGCAAGTCCATCGGTTAAGGAATAAGGATGTGGCTTTGGTGAAGGTTCTTTGGAGGAATCAAAAGGTGAAAGAATTTATTTGAGAAGCTGAAGAGGATATGAAGGCCTAGTACCCATTGTTCTCTGATTGGATGATCATATTTTAAGGTATGCACTTCTATTATTCTAATCCTTTTTGGGTGTTATTCTTGGTTTTGTGGTTTCTTTCTGTCTTGTATTCGTGTGAGAGGGTCCCTTAACTACTCATTTTAAGAGAATGATCCTCGGGAGGGGAGGGGTAATATAATACCCTAAGTTTTGGACTCTAAATTTTTCTCAGTGATTATGCTTACTGCTCAGGTTACAACTTAGGAGATGAGTCATGAAGACTCTTAACGAGTCAAATAGTGCCAATCGTGGTCTAACTAGTGAGAATTACCCATGTTTCTATCCTAATAACATTTATGACCCCATGAGTCATGGGGTGATATCACGAGTCGTAGGGTGTGACTTGTACCAAATAATAAAAATTACCCTAATTCACTACCCAGACTATGAGTCCAGACAATGATTCATAGATAGTCATTATAAGTCATCACCTGACCCGTAGCGACTGGGAGTTATTTTCCTGCACGTTTTTCATTAAGGGTAATTTGGTTTTTTTCCTTCCTTTGCACTATTACCATGACTTAAAGCATTCTCTTAGCACTATTTCCACCCATTAAATATAACATAAACACTCTCTTCTCTCTCAAATTCCCAAGATAAGAACAAAGCTAGGGTTTTTAAGGGTTGGTTATCTAGGGCTGAAAGTGTGGTTTCATCTCCAAATTATTGGAGTTTTCATGAATGTATGTGAACATGCACATTGAGTATGGACTTGATTTTGAAAAGACATTATTTTATTCCTATATTGAGTTACCTACTAGTGCTCACTCCACTAATTGTCCTAGGACACTATATTGTTTCATAATGTAGGATTCGAAACCACTTCTTTTATCCCTATGCAGCATTAGGTGATTCGGTTCGTCGATTAGTTTGAGGTGAAGTGGTAAGACTCCATCCTCCAAAAATCTTTGTCATTCCATCGGTTTATTTCCATATTTTAAAGTTTAAGAGTTCACATTAACATGATCATTGTCACTGTCACTATCATAGTCGGGGGCATGCCTCAATCTAGTTTGATAATCGGATTGCTTTAGAGGCTTTTATGTTCATGTGTGGGTTGGATGGTGTTGTTGACTCTTTAGAGCTTATTCTTGAATTATATTAACTATTTTATCTTTATCCTCTGATTGTCTTCCACTTGTTATTATTTGGATTCTGTTTGGATTGGACAAGCTATGGGGGTGGTCTCCGACCCACGGTGGGCTTGAGATACCCGACACGACTTGGCCTAGGGATTGGGTTGTGACAACATCTGTTAGGGAACATTATATATAAGAAAGAACAAGAACACCACCACCACCAAGCTGCTATATCACCACACACGCACTTGAACAACACCAATGTTTTTGTTTTTACCAATACACGAACACCACAACACCAACATCATCAATACAAACAACACCATCAATAACACCAACAGTATCAACAAAAAAAATACCTAGAGCACAAAAAATGCCAACAAAATAAACAAACAACACCAATAACACCCACCATCAACACCAACATTTACCAACACCAACAAATACCAACTGAAGTGATTCAATACAACACAAATGACAAGAAAAAATTATCACAACAACTATAAAAGGTTAAAGTTTAAGTTTGTAATATTTTTATAGCAATGTTCGAGAACAAGAACAAGAACAACAATAAAATAAATTATATTTCACTCAGAAAAGATACCCCATTAACATCAAAGCACCATATTAAGAGAACTACTATCACAAATTAGGGTTTTCTTGGGTTCTTACTTTTTTATCATCAAAACAAAAAATTGTTAACATACTTGAGTATAATACAACAAAAGTTATTTTTTCCTCACTAACTAAAAAGCCGTAATATTTTTTAAAAAATAAATATTGAGTCTTACATGCAAAGTAAGAGAAAGTTATGGCTACAAAGGAAGAAGAAAGTTGAATATGGGTTCTCTCAGATGCTTAATATGGTCGACAATGACTGTAAATTTGATCTGTTATGAAGGTTTGAGGAAATCTGTTGGAAAATAGAAGAGAGTTGTTGAGAGGAGAGAAGGAAGAGGAAATATTTAGAGTGAGAGGTTTTTTTTAGAAAACTGATGTCTGTTAATGACTACCCTTTATTTTTAATACACATTAATTAGAATTACAGGTTGATTTGTATTTTAGAAAAGATTAATAAGTTTTGAAAATGTTAATTTTGTCTCAATTAACTTAATCAATTTCTTTAAAGGGCTTTTGACCCCTTCCTTTGATCAATGTCACAGATACTCAAAAGGACTTTTCTATCGTTACTAGGCATAGCCTAATGACTATTTTTATTTATATAATTAATTCAAAAAATCAAATTAATTATATAGTGCTGAAAATTTGATTTGTCGCTCCCTTTGGATAATTTATTGCCAATAGTAAGTTAAGGGCATATTTTGTAGCACATTAATAGAAATTTTTCCTATCATGATAGAACTATACTGTTGATTTTCCTTATTACTATATCATAGTATGTGATTTTATTTCTCGTATAGAAGATGGGACATGTAGTTATAAGAAAGGAAATTTACTTGCCTAATTTTAGAAATCTTTTTTTTCTTTCCAATTAGTTGTGGCTCTGCCTTTTCAAAAAAACATAAAATGCACTCTTATTCAGGTTTTCAGTTCACCAGATACCTACTTATATCTGTTTAAAATATAAATCTATCACGACCCATACCAGGGCCTAGACAATGGGCATCCCAAGTCTAACTAGGATCGTGGATCGCCCCCTCAACCCAATCCAACCGCCTTATACAACCTCAGATGGACTGAATTCCGAACATACAACAAGATGGCATCATTGTTCACATCAAGACTCTAGTATAGGATCACAACCGTGACCGACCCAACGGAGTCTAGCCGTTCCAAACCAAACCATTCATACCATACCAAACCAATGATAATATCAAAACATAACATGGAAATTAAACCCAAAATGTAATATGATGGAACAGTGAGAAATTATGTCCGATGATGCCAGCCTCCCAATTTATTCAAATGCCAAGGCTGACACCAATACCGATCCCGCCCATACCAACCCACAGAAGTACCACAAATCCTCTATCTAAAAGAATACAATTATTTGGTTGGGACATACCCCTAACTATGGCCAAAACCAATATCCAAAATGAAAATAAAATGTCTACGAGTATCCATATCATAAAATGGAGCCTTCCGAAAAGATGGAAGCTCACCACTTCAATCCAAATATTGTCCCCGAGTCAATCACTATACAGGAGGAGTTGAACGATCGGTTCCTGCATAGCATAGGTATACAACTGCTAGTAGACGGGTTAGCAAATAACCATTAGCATGTATCTCAAGATAATGATAAAGTAAAGCCATTTAAACAACCAAGTAAAACCATCCGTTATTCATACAATCATACATATATATATATAAGTGTTGGGAAAGGGAATACGTGTTTAACATTCATTTAAATCCATTACTTGGGCTATGTAACCTTGCCGTTTAACCACACCCACGGGCCAAATAGGTTCAGCTCCCCTACTAAAAGAGTCTCAGTACGTGTAGCCGCACGACCAGGAGATATCCCATAGGATGACTACTGCATCCCTCCAATATAAAACATGACATTCACACGTGGCCATAAAGGACCCTTCATATTGACAAATACACGTGGCCCCCGAAACCTCCACCTTCTACGAATCAATTACACATCCCACCGTTAATACTCAAATTAAAACCATATCCAAACAAATCCAATTACAATTTATTAACCAAGTCCATTTATTAGTGGTATCATCATACCAACCATACTTTCAAGATTTATGCATAGCCAAACCATTTTGGTTAAGGGGAAGGGGACTCTCAAGTTCCCTATCCGTTTACCATATTAACCTCTTGAGAGACTTCCATGTACTGCACAAGAAAAACCAATAAGCCTTTAACCTTTGTAAACTATTTAAACCATTTATAGTTTCATGCATAAGATGAAAACAAGCAAGAGTTCCATTTAAAGAAGTCAACGCAATGAACATATCTTTATAAGCATTTTATCAAACACCTTGGGGGTATAATATAACCAAAATAAATTCCAAAGACCATTAAGCCATTAACGTACAATCCAATTTCCCAAAACCACCATTAATGCATATAAAAGCACACTTAAACCATAGGAAACCATACCCAAACCATTTACACCAAAACTTCAAATTATATTTGGAAAACCAGAACCCACGCAATATTGAAACCATGAAAAAAACCACAAAATCCATGCTTTTTTATAAATAAGAAGTAGGGAAGAGACACATGCCTTAAATTGAGAAAGATGACAAAAAAACCCAAAGCAAGTCCCAAAGCAATCTCCAAGTTGAAACCCTAGCTCTCTTGCCCCAAAAGTTCTTGAGCGAATTGTTGAATGTATAGGAATAGTTTTCTATGTGTTAATAAATATAATAATAGGGTAAATAAACTCCTAAGTATATTATAAATAGTGGCTCATAATTAGGATAAGTAGGAAAATATCTAGAATACCCCCACTTAAGTCCCTTAAAAACTTGTCATAGGGATACGAGTGACCCTCTTATGAGTCGTACCCTTCCTTATGATTAGTTCCCACTAGTCATAGCCAGACCTTAACCTTGGATCAAACACTATCCAGTATACGACTCATCCAACCAAGTCGTAACCTCAGCATACGATTCATACCTATGATCCGTATCCCTGGCATAATGAATTAACAAGAGGATCAAACACTGCCCACCATATGAGTCCCTAATATGACTCGTATCCAAGCCTTACAACTCATACCTTTAAGTCGTGATCATTCCAGTGATCAAAACCATCCCAATAATTAACATAGGTCAGCTTACGACAGGACCATACCACTCGTACCCCAGCATATAGCTCATATCCATGAGTCATATTGGGTCTAAAGAACAATTTTCAAGGAAAAATTTTATAAAGACAAAACCCAAGATGTAACATTCTCCCCCACTAGGAACATTCATCCCCTAATGATGGACAAGGCAGGGGTAACCACACACAGTCATTTACATTATCAAACATCCCTTTAACAATGTTTAAAAACAAAGACGCAAAGATATTAATCTTTTCTTAACAAACTCAAAAAATAAAGAAGTGTTTAAGAACACATACCTTTCGTACGAATACTAGGAGCAAAAAACAAATGCGGACACTTGAACTTCATGTCCTCTTCTGATTCCCACGTAGCTTCTTCCACCTTATGGTTTCGCCATAGAACCTTAATTGAAGCCACATCCTTGATTTGTAATCGATAAACTTTCCTAACCAATATCTCAACAGGAACCTCTTCATAAGACAGAGAATCTGAGATATCCAACCCTTCCAAAGGAATAACCAAAGAAGGGTCGCCAAAACACTTCCTCAACAAGGAAACATGAAAGATCGGATAAACCAAACCCAAATTCGCAGGCAACTCTAAATCATAAGCAACATTGCCCACTCTTCATAAAATCCTATAAGGAATAATAAAATAAGGATAAAGTTTCCCCTTCTTGCCGAACTGGACTACTCCCTTTATAGGAGATACCTTTAGGAAGACCCTGTCCCCAACTTCAAACTCGAAGTCTCTACGCCTAAAATCTGCATGGGACTTTTGGAGACTCTGAGAATCCTTAAGCCTATCTTGAATCACCTTCACCTTTTTCCATAGCTTGATAGACCAAATCGGGACCAAACATATCTGCCCTACCCAACTCAAACCATCCAATAGGAGATCTACACCTCCCACCATACAGCACCTCAAAAGGAGCCATACTAATACTATAATAATAGTTATTATTGTAAGCAAACTCTACCAAAGGTAGATACTCAACCCAACTATCACCATAATCAATCACACATGCCCGACGCACATTCTCCAATGTCTAAATAGTTCTCTCCACTTGCCCATCCGACTGTGAATAGAAAATAGTACTCAAACTAACCTTAGTACCCAATCCCTTCCAAAAAACCACTAGAAATAAGAGGTAAACTACGTACCATAATTAGAAATAATTGAAATACGCACCCCATGCAACTTTACAACCTCTTAATGATACAACTTTATATAATCCTCTACCAAAAAGGTAGTTTTTACCGATAAAAAGTGAGCATACTTAGTTATCCAAACCATAATGACCCATATTAAATGAAAATAATTATGAGATCGAGGAAGACCGGTAACAAAATCCATATTGATCATCTCCCATTCTCATTCAGGCAACTCTATTTCTTGATGCAATCCACCAGGCCTTATGGGCTCAACCTTAACCTATTGACACACCATGCACTTGGCCACGAAGTTAACCACATCCCTCTTTATACCATTCCACCAATATATTTCATTGAGATCATGATACAACTTTGTCAAACCAGGATAGATAACACAGGGTAACTCATGCGCCTCAACCAAAACCCTTTTTCGTAGCCCATCGACATTCGAAACACATAATCTCCCTTGGTACCGCAAAGTACCATCACCACTAATCTCAAACACCGCCACCTTTTGTACACCAATAGCACTCTTGATTTTTATCAAGATCAGATCCAACAATTGCTTCTCCTTAATCTCTGCACCAAGAGATAATTGAACCATTTCTTGCACCATCACATAACCATCTTTGGAATCTAAGAGATGAACTCCAAGATTGGACAAGTGGTGAATATCCCTCACCAATTTCCATTTTTCTTTCTCCATATGAGCCAAACTTCTCATGAAAACTTGCTAAGAGCATCGGCAACCACGTTAGCCTTACCTGGGTGGTAGTAAAAACTTATATCATGATCCTTGAGAAGCTTAACCCATCTCTTCTACTTGAGTTTAAGCTCTTTCTGCATGAATACATAATGAAAACTCTTATAATCAAAAAAATATCCACGTGAACACCATACAGATAATGCCTCCATATTTTTAAAGCAAACACAATCGCCAATAGCTTTAAATCATGAGTAGGATAATTTCTTTTATGCACCTTTAACCGCCTAGAAAAATAGGCAATCACCTTCTTATGCTATATTAAAACACAAACAAGCCCTACCCGAGATGCATTACAATAAACCATAAACCCATATTGCCTTTTGGCAAAGTCAATATCAGAGGCGACATTAACCTATCCTTTAATTTCTTAAAACATCCCCCACAAGTATCTGACCAAGAAAACTTAGCCTTCTTTTGAGTTAACTTAGTCAAAGAAGCAACTATCAATAAGAAGTTTTCCATAAATTGCCTATAATACCCACCTAAACCAAAGAAGCTTCAAATACCAGATGGAGTCGTAGGCCTAGGCCACCCCCTCAGTGTATCAACCTTTTGAGAATCAACCATTATCCCCTTACTAGAAATAATGTGACCTAAGAAAGTCACAATATTAAACCAAAACTTACACTTAGAGAACTTGGCAAACAACCACTATTTTTTTAAGGTCCACAACACCATACGAAGGTGATTAGTATAATCTAACTCACTTCTCTAATACACTGGAATGTCATAAATAAACATGATGACAAAGAGATCCAAATACTTGCTAAACACCCTATTCATCAAATCTATAAACGTTGTTGAAGTATTTGTCAGTCTAAATAAAATCACTAAGAACTTAAAATGCCTATATTGAGTATAAAAAGCCATCTTAGAGATATAAACTAGCCTAATCTTAAGATGATGGTACCCAGACCAAAGATCTATCTTTGGAAAGAACTTGACACCCTACAATTGATTAAAAAAATCAGCTATTCTTAGAAGAGGATACTTGTTCTTAATTGTTACCTTGTTCAACTACCTGTAGTTAATGCACATCTGAAGGGAACCATCCTTCTTGTGCACGAACAACACTGGTGCACCGCACAGAGAAATACTAGGATGAATAAACCCCTTATTTAGAAGATCCTTAAATTACTTCTTGAGTTTCCTTAACTCAGCCAGAGCCATTACTTATTGAGGAATAGATATTGGATGAGTGTCAGGAATCAAATCAATACCAAACTCTATTTTATTTGATTGATAAAGAATAGAAATAGGGACCCTAAGGTGCTTTATGGTCATAGGTATTAAGTGAGAAAAGAGGAAATAACAAGAATGCTCCCACTTAAAAGTGTAAAAAAAATGTCCAATCATCACAGGTAAACTTATGACTCGTGATGACTACTTATGAGTCATCACCACAACTCGTGATTTAGGCAGTGTCTTAGGCTCATCTTGATGTTAACCTCATGAGTCAAACTTATGACTCGTAGCCAGACCTAATGACTCATAGGTTCCAGTCCTAGTTAGGATAGAGACATTTGAGCTTTACACTGGTTTGTAAATGAAAGGCATATTATGACTTATAAAGAGTTTTGACGACTTGTTAGGTGCAAGTCATTACCAAGGTAGTGGCATGGGAAACCTTTACTGTTCACCCTACAATTCGGGTCCTATGACTCGCCAAGACACTTTACGACTAATAAGGTGAGTCATAATCTAGATAGTAAGCTCAAAGTCAAGAAATTTTTTAGGGACCAAAATCTGGGGTGTTACAATTTGTAGAGCAATCAGAAAACCAACTTCACAAAAATATATAATACTTGTTATAATAACTATAATAGGTAAAAGGATAATTATAGGCAATTATGTGTTGTGGGATTTGCAAACAATTACAAATACAATCACTTATTACTTGCGATCACATACACTTTTTGTGTGTTTTGGGGTTAAAGAATTAGACAAATAATTACTTTTAGGTGTAATATCTCATAATTAGGCTAGTTTTTTTCAAGGAAGAAGTATTGTTAATAATTTGTACTTACACAAGAAATCACCAAATATATCAGTATAAGGACTAACCCTACTAACGTGAAAATTAAACTTGAAAACTGAAGAATATGATAGGACACCCTGATTACAAAGCATATGATAGGATAACCTAATTATTCTTACCAAAAGTGTTGAGTCAAATTGAAATTCTAGATGTTCTAATTGACATAGTACCTAGTTATTGTCAAATTACTAGTAATTTGTTTTTTCAATGGAAAAACATAAAATTTATTTCAATTTTCAAGAGATTTAAAGTAGGGTAATGCTTTGTCACCAATGGTGTTTATATTTGAAACAAAGGCATTGTATAGAGGACTAAACTTTTTACATTAGAATAATGATTTTAAATAATATGGAGTATCAAAGTAAACTTTATTGATTAATTATATGTCCCATGCATATGATATAATTGTCTTAGTCACTAAAGAAAAAAATCAGAGATAATGATTTTGTTACATTTTGAGTTTTGGCCTTAGAAAATTTTCCTCGAAAAATATTTTTTGGACCCAATAAGACTTATGGATACGAGCCGTATGCTGGGGTATGAGTGGTATTGTCCTATTATTAGCTAAACAGTGTTAGTTGGTGGGATGATTTTGATTACTTGAATGTTCATGACTTAAGGGTATGAGTCGTAAGGCTTAGATTTGGGTCATATCGGGGACTCATATAATGGGTAGTGTTTGATCCTCTTGGTAATTCATTCTGCTAGAGATATGGATCATAGGTACAGATTGTATGTTAAGGTTATGACTTGGTTAGATGATTCATATACAGGACAGTGTCTGATCCAAGGTTAATTCCTGGGTATGACTGGTGGAAATCAATCATAAGGAAGGGTAAGACTCCTAAGAGGGTCAGTTGTATCCCTGTGATGGGTTTTTAAGAGACGTAAGTAAGGGTGTTCTGGATATTTTTCTGCTTATCCTAATTATGACCTATGACTTTTAATACAATTAGAAGGTTATTTACCGTATTATTATATTCATTAACACATTGAAAACTATTCTTAAACATTCAACAGTTCTCTCAAGAGCTTTTGGGGCAAGAGAGCTAGGGTTTCAACTTGGGGATTGCTTTGGGACTTGCTTTGGTGATTTTCTTTTATCATCTTTCTTAGTTTAAGACATGTGTCTCTTTACTACTTCTTATTTCTAAAAAGGCATGGATTTTGTGGTTGTTTTCATGGTTTTAATATTGCATGGATTATGGTTTTTTACTAATAATTAGAGGTTTTAGTATAAATGGTTTGGTTATGGTTTCCCATGGTTTAACTATGCTTTTATATGCATTAATTGTGGTTTTGGGAAATTGTATTATATGGTAATGGTTTAATGGTCTTTGGAATTGGTTTTGGTTATATTATCCCCCTAAGGTGTTTGATAAAATGCTTGTAAAGATATGTTTATTGCCTTGACTACTTTAAATGGAACTCTTGCTTGTTTTCATCTTATGCATAAAACTATAAATAGTTTAAATGGATTACAAAGGTTAAAGGCTTATTGGTTTTGCTTATGAAATACATAGAAGTCTCCTAAGAGGTTAATATGTTAAAAGAATAGGGCACTTGATCGTCCCCTTAACCTAAAAGGTTTGTCTATAGATAAATCTTGCAAGTATGGTTAGTGCGACAATACCACTAATAAATGGACTTGGTTAATAAATGGTAATTAGATTTGTTTGGATATGGTTTTATTAATGGCATTAATGGCAGAATGTGTAACTGGGCCATGAAAGGTAGAGATTCTGGGGGAACCAAAACTGGAAACTCATATTTACCGATATGAGGGGTCTTTGATGTCCACGTGCAAGTGTCATATTTTATATTTGAGGGATGTACTAGTCATCCCATGGGATATCTCATGGTTGTACGGCTATATGTACTGGGACTCGTTTAGCAGGGGAGCTGAACCCATACAACCCATGGGTATGGTTAAATTGCAAGATTACACAGCCCAGGTAAAGGTTTCAAATGCATGTTAAACACGAATTCCCTTTCTCGACACTTATATATATATATATGTATGGTTGTATGTATAATAGATAGTTTTACTTGGTTGTTTAAATGGCATTACTTTATCCTTATCCTTTGATAAATGCTAGCGACCATTTGCTAACCCATCTACTATGGTTGTATACCCATGCTATGCAGGAACTGGTTGTTTGACTCCTTGTACATAGATATTGACTCGGGGACAATATTTGGATTGAAGTGGTGAGCTTCCATCTTTTTGAATAGATCCATTTCATGATATAGGTACTCTTAGATATTTTGTTTTTATTTTGGATATTGGTTTTGGCCATGGTTGGGGGTATGTCCCAACCAAATAATTGTTTTCTTTTGGATAGAGGCTTTGTGGTACATTTGGGGGTTGGTATGGGAATGATCAATATTAGTGTTGACTTTGGTATTAGAATAAACTAGGAGGCTGGCATCATCGGACATAATTTCTTACTATTCCATTTTATTACATTTTGATTGATTGGCATATTATGTTTTGATATTTTTGTTGGTTTGGTATGGTATGGATGGATGGGTTTGGCACTCTTAGACTCAATTAGGTTAGTTACAGTCATGCTATCTTATTATATGTTTAGAATTCAGTCCATTTGAGGTTGTATAAGGCAGTTAGGATGGATTATGGGGGCGGTCCCCATCTTGGTTGCACTTGGGATGCCTATTATGTCGAGGCCCTAATTTATGTCATGACAAGTTAGTATCAGAGCTTTAGGTTCATGGTTAACTAGAAAGTCCATAAAGTCGTGTCTTGTAGAGTCTCTTTTAAGGGTGTGTAGCGTGCCACACTTTTAAGAGAAAGGATACAAGACATTTAGGAATGTTTCACTTTCTTGAAATTCTCAGTCCTAGAATCGTCTCTAATCCTTTGTTATTTGTCTTTCAGATCATTCCTCCTATATCTGGAGCACAAAGAAATCCTTCTGCCTCATCTGAGGATAATGCCGAAGGGGTACCTCCTATGTATAGAGTACATCTTCTATCTCATGGTCCTATTCTCGATTGTGATGGAGTTTCTTCTATTTATTCTACTGATCCTCAGGTCCCTCAGGGTAACGTGATGAATGCAGAGTTTTGCTAGTCTATCCATGTTATTGCTCATATACTCGTTGTTCAAGCTGAGCAAGGTGCAGCTAGTGCTTTATCTACTGAGTCCATAAGAGTTGGTCAGTTTATGAAGATGGGTCCTTCTGCTTTTATGGGATTGAAGGTGGAGGAAAACCCATAGGGCTTCTTAGATGAACTAGAAAAGATATTTTAGGTTATACAAGCTTTTAATGTGAAGGGAGTTAGCTTTGCAGCTTATCAGCCCAAAGATGTTACTTATCAGTGGTATGAGAAGTGGGACAAAGATAAAGGTGATATAGAAAAGAAAGAATTATGGGAGGCCTTTTCTAATGCCTTCATGGATTATTTCTTTCCTCAAGAGTTAAGGAAAGGTAAGATGGAGGAGTTTGTGAACCTCAGGCAAGGGAGGATGTTGTAAGGAAATATGCCTTGAAGTTTCATCAGTTTTCAAGGTATGCTCCTAATTTGGTGGTTGATATGAGGTCAAGAATGAGGAAGTTCGCTTCTTGGCTGAATAGAGATCAGATTTTAGAGAGCAAGACTGCTTTGCTCATTAGGGATATGGACATCTCTAGGTTGACTATTCATATGCAGTAGGTTAAGGATGAGAAGAGAAAACAGGTGGAATTTGGGGATAGGCGAGAAAAGCAGGGCAGATTTTCTGATCAGGAAGGTGCACAGTCTCAGGGTGGTAGAGATGGTGGCAAGTGGCATAAAAAGAAGTAGAAAAGTTCTGGTTCCTTCTATACTGCCAGTTCTCCTTTCCCATGACAGTCAAGCGACAGGCATTACCAAGATGGTGATAATTCTCAGGCTCAGGTTGCCCAATCTCAGGCGAACAAAGGTCAGTCTATTTCTTCATTACCTCCTTATTGGTTCTGTGGTCATCTTCATTAGAGATTATGTAAGGAAGATAGAGATAAGTATTTTAAGCGTGGTCAGGTAGGCCACCGGCTCAAAGATTATTTAGCTAATAAGGTTGCTATAGGAGAGAATAAGATTCTGGTGGCTTTATCTTCTGCTCCTACACTTGGTGGTGTAGCATCTTCTTTTGTTACTGTTCCTAGTTCTAGTATTATTTGGAACAAGTTGTATGGTTTGGCGTCTCGAGAAGAATTCTAGGCATCACCTAGTATTGTTACTGGTACATTACAACTCTTCTCTTGTGACATATATTGTTTGCTTGATCTGGGCTCCATTCTTTCTTATATGACTCTTTTTATAGTTGTGTCTTTTGGTTTTGATCCTGAAATTGTTTCAGATTCTTTTTTTGTTTCTACCCTGGTAGGAGACTCAGTCATTCCTAAACGGGTCTATAGGGGATGGGGTATTTGTTGATGACATGCAGAAGTTGGTAGATCTACTTTGAGTTGGAAATGGTGTATTTTGATGTAATTTTAGGTATGGATTGGTTGCATTCTTGTTATGCGTCTTTAGACTGTTGGACTCATAAAGTTATGTCTTAGACTACTTTCATTTGATTCTTTTGGCTATCATCCGGGGCATGTCCCGATTTAGATTGGTTTTGGTCTGTTTAAAGGCTTTGTGGCTTACTGTGGATTGGGATGATTGTTGAAATTCTTAGATACCCTTCTGAGTTAGTTGAGTTGCCTATCTTATTATATGTTTGGAACTCAGCCTATGTTGTTATATGTTTAGAATTCATCTGTTGCTAGTATGTTTTGTTCTGTTTGACTAGGCAAAAGGGGTGGTATCCATTCCTTGAAGGATTTTAGATACTCACCACGGCCAGACCCTAGTTCGGATCGTGACAAAAACTATTCTACTTAATGAATTTGATTGGAGCAAGAGACTTAAAGAGAGAATAGAGTTATTCATAAAGAGTTGAAATAATAACTATGACGCTTTTGTGATCCCATCTTCTTTAATTATATTTGTTAAGATTATTTAAGATATCTATTGAATTGTTAAGTCAAAGGATTGATATTATTATCATTGTCTTTTGATTTGTATAATCACCTATTCAGATTGGCCTCTCACCTACATCATTAAGGAGGAATATGGTAAACCGCCCCGAATACATTTACATATCATCTTGTATCTGACTCAATAAGGGAAAAATGGGTACTTTTCTATCTTAGATATTTATTCATCTATAGACTGCAGATGAATCCTACTCCCCTTAGTTCAGATTCTATTCCCAGATTTCTCGTGTCCAATTCCATTATCAATATCCTTTTACTTTATCGGTCGCGAAACAACCAAATAATCTAGATAAAATTAAGAGAACCAGACATGACTGGTAGAATCCACTAAACAATCATATAATCAAGTAAAAATGTTTATACATCGATCATAACCCTAGAATGAGGGCTTTTAGCCGATTATTATCCGATTTCACCTAAATATATTCATTAATAACAAAAAAGGTAAACTAATGATAAAGGTTAGAACAAAATCTTAGAATGTTGATGAAATAGCTTTAATGTTGAACTCAAAAAATTGCCAAAAATGAAATATTATACTTTTTAAAAAAATACCTTGGAGGATCCATGAAGTTGAAGTAAGATGAATTAGGGATGACAACAGGCAGGGCGGGGTGGTTGCGAGGCTAACCTATGCAAAATCGTGAAGATTTCAATTCGTACCGCTCCACATAATAAGAAATGTATTTAAATCCACCATGCTCTGCCCCGCATAGACCCACTCGGTCATGCCCCACATAATTCTTTTGTAAAACATAGAGAAATTTCAATAAGTTTGCCTTCAATTACTGTCTATCCCTTCTCTTTGCTAAATTACAAATAATCCCTTGGTTTGCAATTTTTGGATCCATTACTAGCATCCGAATATATAATTTTGAAGTCAGAGATACATAATTTTGAACTTAAGAATGTAATAGTTAATTGCTACATTTTTACTCGAATACATAATTAGTATCCGGATACATAATTTTGATTATTGAGTTACATCCATTTCTGAAACTATTTGGTCGAGGTACATACTATATTAACTAGACTAATGGGGGATACATAATTCCAAAAATTTATGAGTTTGTGGATGTATTTGGCTGCTTTTAAGAAAAAAAGGACTTTAGGTAATTAATAAAAAGAATAGAAATTTTATATAGTTTAGTAAAGATAAGTTGTGACGTTATGTAAGTTTATTTTGTGTGTATGCAAGATCTGATATAATTTTTAAACTTTTGACACTTTTATTTCTAATGTATCACGTCTAGAGCACCTAATTTATACAATTATAATATTAAAGAGGCACAACTAGAAGATAAAAAAGAAAACACTAAAAAGAAACCATTAAGAGGGAACTGAACTTGGATTGTTATTATACCTTGTTTTACAACTATATGAATAAATATCTTGGTCCAAAATATTAAATGTACTTCTTTTTAACTTATCTAGTAATCCAGTACTGCACGAGATGTAAAGAATTATTAGAGCTATAGTTCACATCTTACCATGGTCTTACAATGATAACATTTGCTAATTGATTAGCGTTGGTTAGAGTTTTACTTCTATGCATGCTAACTATTAACTAAAAGATAATTTAAAATAATAAAATATATTTATGGAAACATGTGACTTAATGTTAAACAATATCAGACTTATGAACATGATAAAGGAATATTCATAAAAAATATCAGTCCTTCTAAATAAATAATTTTGATTCAAAATAAATTTAGATTAGATTTAATTTTTAATGGCTTCACACACCTAAGAAAGTTTAGTGTCAAAAACTTAAACTTTTTAGCATTTATTTTATTTAAAATCGCATGAACCTACAACCCGTCTTGCCCCACATTTGTTATAAAAAAATATTTTTTCTGTTAGAGTTGTGACCTGAATTTTGTTGATTCGGCCCAGAAAGTTTCGCGGTGCGCCCCACTTATTTGTATGCACGTATTATATAAGTGCATTTAGTTGGTTGTTAGGGTATTCAGAAAATACATAATTGAAACAATTCGTCTCCACTTTGTACTCTCTCTCTCCATTATAGTGAATTCCTCTGCCTTTGCCTGTGGTTTTTTCCGTAAGAATTTTCACGCAAATTCGTGTGTTCTTGTTTTCTTTCTGCTTGTGGTTTGCTTTATTTTTGTCCGATTTCTAAAAATTTCAACCTATCCTCGCAGCTTCGTATAACCTTAAATCTGCCCACAATCTCATAGCTTAAAGCCCACCCTACCCCACCCCACCTCATTGTCATCCCTAAAGAAAAGGTAGTAAATTGACTCAGTTTAGACCGCCTCACATTGCCATTCATTATGGGCCTCGCAATGCGTGGTCCCTCTCCTTGTGTTGGTTTTGACTTCGTCAGGGGGTCAAACTTCATTCAGAGAGGGTGTATTTTTGACCTCTCCTCACGTTTCAACTCACTAGGTTACCTCAAGATCTTGCTTGAGCTCTATATTGTGAGATTTTTTCACTTTACATACATGGTCAAATTTTGTCTACTTTTACCTATAAAACATCAAAAAAACATTCATAAGCTCAAAAATATGTAGTTGAATGAAAAAAAGGAGCACCTATAAAGCACTAAACATTATTTTAAGCTCAAAATTATGTAGTTGAATGAAAACAATGAGTATCAAATTAGAAAACACTTAAACAATGCAAAATGTGGGTGAAAAGCGTCTTTAAATAGTGTAAATTCTCCCAACATCACCAACCCACACTTGAACCTTTGTTCGTCTTGAACAACTAAGCAGACATTCACCTTAACCAATATAATGTACACTTGAAAAAATATTCCTTCTATCTAAATCACATAAGACAATTTAAAAATGAAGGTTCTTCTCATACAAAGTGTGTATTCTATTAAAAGCAAGATACATCATCCAAATAATGTAGCCTCCAAAATCAACTCACCAACACATTACATAGGGAAATTACAATTACATTATCAAGCAAAGATATTGAATGCGTCATCAAGTATGAACTATTTATGTGCCCTTGCTTTTCAAGAGTAATGTCACATTTGCACAATCATATCACAACTTTGTGGGGCATATAAGTACAGAAGTACACTCACTGTCACAAATAAATTCACATACATACATGAAATTTCAAGATTAAAAGATATCTAAGGATTGTAATGTTAGCTAAAGGACATGTAAGGAATTATTTAGAGAAAAAGTGAGTACTTTCTTATGCACTTCATGATAATTTGCTTTCTTCTCTTGTTAACTCTTTTTCTTATGTCTCTCCAAATTAAACTCTTTTTTCATACTTTCCCTAATCTCATTCTTTATCTTTCAACATTCGTCATATTCTTTTAAATATTACTAGCAACGAGACTTCTTTTTTTATAACTTTCATTTTTTAATCTTTCTGTTTCTATTCCCTAAAAAGTAACCTACAAATACATCCATTGTATTTTATTTCTCAAGAACACTAATTTTATTTATTTTCTCATTCTCTTCTTTATTTCCATTACTTTTAAAACTAGAGAATTTGACCGTGCTTCGCAATCATAAAATACCTATTAACAAAATAATTTTTAAAAATATTAAGAGCTCAATATTCTAAAAAACTTTTGATCTAATTTATTATGTCCTTAAATTTTATGATTTATGTATTTTATTAAGCTTTCTTTCCATAATTTGGTCTTTTTCCAATCTCATCAAACCTAATTTTTCTGGGTATTGCTTCTCTTCTTTCTACATCTTACATCTAAAAGGTTGTTACTAGTAGGGTTATCTATAAATTCTGAATGATCCACCCAAAGGTCGTAATGCCATGACCCGAGGTTATCCCCTAGTAGGGACAACAGTGCTTACTGTCACAAGCTAACCCATGAGCTAGTACCTTCTATGAGCACTGAGTAAAACTAATAATAAAAGACATGTACAAAAATCAACTGAATACGCCATGAGGTTAAAATACTAAAAACAATACATCTGAATACATAAATCTAAAACATATGCAGAAATACTAAAAATCTGACTGAGAAGACTGACAAACTATCGACTATTTGAAAGCCTCTAAACTGACTAAAAAGAGAGTTGATGGGATAGGCCCCAACTAAATCCAAACTATCTAACTGAAATGAAATATAGAAAGACTGAAATAATATAACAGGTCCTCAAAACATGAGGACTCACCATTGCTATTGCTGCTAATTAGCTGGACTGTCTAAGCGCAGTCGGGAAACTGAGCGTTCGAACCTATAATATTAAACATCATAGCATAAAAAAATGTATGCGATCAGTACTTTGAATATACTATTATATGAGATAAGGTTAGTGAGGAATGCATGGGTTTATGTGCATGAAGTAAAAACTAACTGAATAACGTAAGATAATTGAATGTAAATATGTGAAAAGCTGTAAAATCTGAGAATACATAACCAAGTATATAACATGTTCTAAAATAGTCTATAAACTAAAATACTAAAATCTGATAACTGAATAACTAATAAAATGTATGTTATGGTAAAGCAAAACTGAACTGAGAATATACTGAATACTATATTGAGACTGTGAGAGGTATCATCTAACTGACATGCCCCAATTTGAGCTAATCAGGGTCCAACCTGTAACCCAGTTGGAAGGGTGTCAATGCCGTCCATAGGTACTAATAATGGATATATGGATACTCCAACCTGGTATCCCGAAGGACTAACGAGACGCTGTAATCTAGCAGGAGCACTCATGAGAATGTGTCAACCCAAAACTGGTAGGAAGACATCTCAACCTACGCTGGCTACATAGTTCTGTAACTCACGGATTGCTACTAAGGTTCAAATCCTAACCTGGTAGGAATGACCCCATTCCTGGGTTCACTCAATGCTGAATCTTACTCCCAACTGAATGACACTGACTACTAGACTAAATTGAGCTTAACTAAGCCAACAACTGATCATGATACTAACTGAATGATAAGGCTCATGGTTTATCTAAAACCATTCTGAAAATACTAAAAACTATGTGAACATCTAAGTAACGGGTGTTCATAACCCTCCAGTACTCAATGGAATCACAATAGAAACACATGAAAGCTTTGAAACCATACAAGGAAATCATTGTTCCAAATTCAATACTTAGACATTTCATCAAACACATGAGGGTCATGATTAAAGCATGGGAATGGTTTAAAAATGTAATAATAACATAACTTCAATACTAAAAACTGTGAATCAAGGGTTTAACATGAAAATATCATCATTCCAACCCATACGGGATAATTCCCTAAAAAAATAATTGCAAACATAATTTATAACCAAAATTCATAAATCTTCATGGAGATAATTCAACATGAACATGTAATTTCATAATTTAAAACATAAAGGTGGATTCTTGAACTCTATGGGTGGAAAGGGCCCATGGATGAATATCTCAAATACCTTAAAAGGGAAAGACAATCTTGAAAGTTTTTTTGAATGTTCTTGGATTGGGAAACACAAATTCTTGGATTTCTTGGAAGGAAGGGGATTGAATTTGATTAACTAGGGAAGGAGTGGGTTTGTATTAGAGAGTAATTTGGAGCATTAGGGCAAATAATGCCCTAACTAAAGTTTAATCTAGTCTTTTTATGAATTGGGTCGGTGGTGAAAAGACATGATTGACCCTTAGGGATTAAATTCATAACTAGAATGCTGATTAAAGGATCACTGCGATGTAGTATAGGCCTCATTGCTATACCATCGCGACTCGTCATAATTATGCTGAGCTGTTGGAAATCAAAATCCAAACAAGACCCAATTGTCGTCTAAAAAATCAAAAACTTACCCGAGATATGCTCTTTACAACTCTGAACATGAATTAACTCAAAAACTTATGTCTCGGGGTCGGGAAGGCCACTTTAAAAATCCTCAAAGTTAAGAGGCCAGAAATAAGACTAAGTCCCCAACACTTAGTTAAATATGCAGGTTCTAAGCCTCTTATGCATGCACTATAAGCTAAACAAAACTAGGGAAAAGTATGGGGTATTATAATATCTCCCTCTTAGGAACATTCTTCCGTAAATAAGACTAATTAAGATAAGAATACTGAGGAATTAAGAGTACATACCGAACATGCATAACTAAAACATGATTACATGAATAAGTCTGAAACATGATGCATAACTGAACTGGTTAGTGAATGCATGCCATGACATGAAGATGATTATATAGATGGAAATGAGAATAGAAAAGAGATAATCTAAGGAAATATGTTACCTTAAGTTGATTCTGAGTTTGCAGAGAAAAGATGAGGGTACTTGATATGCATATCTGCTTCTACTTCCCAAGTGGCTCCCTCAAAGGACTAATTCTATCAAAGAACTTTGACCAATGGAACTTTTTTGTTCCTCAATCGACGAATCTAACAATCAAGAATCTTAATTGGATTTTATTTGTAAGAAAGGCTATCCTTAACATCTGTAGCCTCTAACAGAACTACTACTACTGAATTACCAATACATTTTTTTAACAAAGACACATAGAACATTGGATGCATTAATGCCAAATCTGCAGGCAACTCATGCTCATAACCTACCTTTCCAAAATGGCTCGAGATTCTATAAGGGACAATATATCAGGGACTAAGCTTATGCTTCTTGCCAAACCTCTCCACTCCCTTCATAGGAGATATTTTGAAATATACCAAATCCCTAACTACAAACTCAAGATCTCTTCTACGCACATCTGCATAGGATTTTTGATGGCTTTGGGCTATCTTGAGCCTTCCCTAATTAACTGAACTTTCTCCATTGCATCAAATACTGAATCAGGCCCTATCAAATCAGTATCACCTACCTCAAACCAACTAATAAGAGATTTATATCTCCTCTCATAAAGAGCCTCAAATGGAGCCATTTGAATACTAGAGTTATAACTGTTATTGTAGGCAAACTCAATCAAGGATAAGTGATTATCCCAGCTTCCCTTGAAATCAAGAACACAACGCCCTCAATATATCCTCTAGGGTCTGAATGGTCCTCTCTACCTAACCATCTATCCATGGATGAAAAGTTATACTAAGATGAACTTGGGTACCAAGACCCTTCTAAAAAGCATTCCAAAAATAAGAGGTAAACTGAGTACCTCTATCTTAAATAATAGATGTTGGGACTCCATGCAACCTAACCAACTCTCTAATATAGAGCTTGGCATAATCCTCAGCTGTATAAGAAGTATGAACTGGCAAAAAATAGGTTGATTTGATTATTCTATCTATAATAATCCATATTGAGTCATGTTGATGATACGAACGTGGCTACCCTATCACAAAATCCATATTTACTTCTTCCCACTTCCTAGTGGGAATGCTAAACTTATGCATTGTGCTACTAGCCCTCTGGTGCTCAACTTTAACCTACTGATAAATTAGGACACTTAGCTACAAGCTCTACAGTATCCCTCTTCATACCACTCTACAAATAAATTTCTCGTAAATCACGGTATATCTTAGTAGCTCTTAGGTGAATAGAGTAACACACACCATGCACTTCTACAAGGATTCTCTGTCCCATACCATCTACACATAGAACACATATTTTACCCTGGCATCGCAACACACCTTCCACTTCTTGGGCAAAAACCTCTACTTTCTTATCTCTAAATGATCCCTTTAACTTAACTAAACTGGGATCCCTATCACACTTCTCCTTTACTTCAGCAACCAATAATGATTCTAAACTATTCTGAACCCAAAAACTACCTTCAGCTGAATCCACCAACCGAACACCTAATCTAGAAGGCTGATGAACCTCCTGAACTAACTTTTTTTTATCATTCTCAACATGAGAAACACTATCCATAGACAATTTACTAAGGGCGCCTGCTACTACATTGGGCTTGCCCGGATGATACAACACACTCATATCATAATCTTTTAATAATTCTAACCACCTTCTTGGACAAAGAGTTAAATCTTTCTGCGAGAACACATACTGCAATCTTTTTATGATCAATAAACACATCAACATAAACCCTCTAAAGATAATGCCTCTAAATTTTCAAGACAAATATAATAGATGCTAACTCAAGATCATGGGTAGGGTAGTTATTTTCATAAGGTTTAAGATATCTAGAGGCATAGGCTATGACCTTACCTGTCTGCATCAACAACCTACCAGGCCAACTCTAGAACCATCTTAGTAAACAAAAAACCCATTTGAACCATTTGGCAAAGTTAAAACTGAGGTTGAAGTAAGTTGAGTCTTCAACTCTTGAAAACTCTTTTCTCAAGAATTCGACCACTAAAACTTAACTTTCTTCAGATTTAGTTGAGATATGTAGGATGCGATAGACGAAAACCCTTTAAGAATCTTCCTGTAATAGCCATTTAATCTAATTGAGAGATAGGTCTGGGCTAGTTTCTCACTGCTTTAGTCTTTTGAGGTTTAACTCTAATTTTATCACCAAAAATAATATGGCAAAAGAAAGCTACTGGTCTTAGCCAAAACTCGTACTTACTAAATTTGGAGAACAACTGATAGGTTCTAAGAGTCTCTAATACAATGTTGAGGTGGTTTGCATGATCATTTTCACTATAAGAGTAGACAAGAATATCATTAATGAAGACTATGACGAACTTGTCCAAGAATATCATTAATGAAGACTATGACGAACTTGTCCAAGTACTGCTTGAACACTCTGTTCATCAAGTCCATGAAGGCTACTGGGGTATTCGTTAGTCCAAAAGACTTAACTATAAATTCGAAGTGACCATACAGGGGTCTGAAAGCTATTTTTAGAATGTCACGTTCTTTGACTCTGAGCTGATGATAGCCGAATCTGAGGTTTATCTTAGAGAAATAACTGGTACCCTGAGGTTTGTCGAACATATCATTAATTTTGGGAAGTGGGTGCTTATTCTTGATGGTGACTTGTTTAAATAATGGTAATCGATGGACATTTAAGGGAACCATTTTCATTTTGCATAAAAAGGACTAGAGCGCCTCACGAGGAGATACTAGGCTTGATGAATCCCTTATCTAGGCGATATTTAACTATGCTTTTAACTCACTAAGCTTAGCTGGAGCCATTCTATAGGGCAGAATAGAGATAGGCTGGGTATCTAGAAGAAGGTCTATTCCAAAGTCAATTTCCCTTTCGGGAGGAACTCCGAAAAGATCTTCAGGAATCATCTCTGGAAATTCCCTTACTACTAAAACTGGCTCGAGACTGGAAGTCTGAGAATTAAAGTCTTGACTTGAACAAGATGGTAAATACACCCCTAGGATATCATTTTTCTCGCTCTAAGATATGAAATAATCTGACCCCTAAGTGCTGAAGTACTACCCTTCCATTTATGAACTGGTTCATTTGGAAACTAAAAATGAATGGCTCTATTTCTACAATCAACTGAAGCATAACATGAGTGGATCCAATCCATGTTGAGAATGACATCAAAATTAGTCATCTCTAACTCCACAAAGTCTACAAAAGTGATTTTTTGAGATACTGTAGCCGAAAATTTTCTGTATACCCACCTGGCTATGGTAGATTTACCCACTAGGGTAGACACTGAGAAAGGATCTAATAAAGTTTTGGTACTGATAACAAAATTAAAAGCTATATAGGGGGTTACAAAAGAAAGTGAAACTCTGGGGTCTAACAAAGCATAAACATAAAGATGAAAGACATTCAATGTATTCGTAACTACATCAAGAGAACTTTCCTGATCCTATCAGGACTGGAGTACATACAGCCTATTCTAGCACCGTCCACTAGTGGCACTGGATGTAGCACCCTGCTGAGTCAGATGACCTACTGGAGCTGAAGGATGACTGTGCTGACTTAGTATACCAACTTTAGGACATTCTCTGATTCTGTGGTATGGCTTGCCACACCTAAAACACACATCACTGCCATCCCTACACACACCTAGATGGTTTCTACCATATTTTTGGCAAAGGGAATTAGTACGACCACTATTTACACTGCCCTTGGACTTTGAGCCTGGCACTCTATCCCGATTATCATTTCTAAACTTTAGCACTGGAGCACTAGCTGAAAATGGAGCTGGGGATTATGATTTTTGATAGAATTAAAGATGATTACCACCCTCCAATCTTAGTTGGGAAAAATTAAAACTACCTGTCCTAGCCCTCTTGTTCTCTCTTTCTTTCTTCTCAACTTTCTCTCTCTTAATTTGCTGACCATGAACCATAAGCCTAGACAAGTCCATCTCCTTATCAACATAGAAGTCCTACACTCTTTGACCACACTATTAGCTACACCTAAGACAAACTTACTTATTTTAGATCTATTATCAGACACCATATTAAGAGCATACCTGGCCAACTGAGTAAACTTAAGTGAATACTCCTTCACGCTCATACTACCCTATTTCAAATTTATGAACTCCTGCACCATATCTTCCCTCAACTCCAAAGGGAAGAACCTATCTAAGAAGGTCGTGTCAAATTCCTCCCATTCTATAGGCCCTGTATCAGCGTCTTTATCCCCCTTCCACTGCTTATACTATATGTAAACTTATTTGACAACTGGTAAGTAGCCCATTCTGCTCTTTCACTAGATGTGACACCCATAATATCAGTCACCTTCTGAACCATATCAAGAAATTCCTACAAATCATCACCAGACTTGGATTCCAAAAATAAAAGAGGATTCATTCGGGTAAAGTCCCAAATCCTAGCTGCATCTGTATTAGCCACTGAATTAGCTGGATAATAGCCTACTGGTTTTTCTGAGCTGCTACTAAGTGAGTTAAGGTAGTGAAGGTAGCTTTGAATTCAGCGTGAGAGATATTCTCATTCAGGGGATCTTACTGAACAGGCGGAGGTGCGGGCTGATTCCCGATCCTTCTTTCATTATTCTTTCTAGGAGGAATTTTCTATAAATAGAAGGAAAAATGAATTAGAAAGAGAGTTTAAAAAGAGCTCATGCTCTTTCGTATGACATGAATACAGAAAGAAGGGAAACTTTTTCCTAAAACATCTTGAGCCTCTTATCCATAAGTGTGGGGTGCTTCACACCCATGCACAAGACTCAACTCAATGTGGCTTTCAGACTCCCTAGCATATTGTAAAACCTTAGGCTCTGATACAAAGTTTTGTCATGGCCGAGGCTACCTCCTAGTCACGACAACGGTTCTTACAGTAATAAGTGACCATAAGCTAATCCATGAGCTGGTACCTACTGTGAGTACTAAGTAAAATTGATAATAAAAGACATATGTGGAAATCAACTGAATACGCCATAAGGTTTAAATACTGAAAAAAATACATCTGAATCCATAAGTTTGAAACATATGCAAAAATACTGAAAATCTGACTTATCAGACTGACAAACTATCTGACTATCTGAAAGCCTCTAAACTAACTAAAAAGAGAGTTTATGGGATAGGCCCCAACTAACTCCAAAATGTCTAACTAAAATGAAATATGAAAAAACTAAAATAACATAACAGGTCCTTAAAACATGAGGACTCACCACTGCTGCTGCTGATGACTAGATGAACTGTCTAAGTACGGTTGGGAAACTGAGCGTCTGAACCTATGATATTAAATATCATACTGCAAAAAAACATATGTGATAAGTACTTTGAATGTACTAGTTTATGAGAAGAGGTTAGCCTGGAATGCATGGGTTTATGTGCATGAAGTAAAGACTGACTGAATAATATGAGATAACTGAATATAAATACGTGAAAAGCTATAAAATCTGAGAATACATGACCAAGCATATAAAATGTTTTAAAATAGTCTGTAAACTGAAATACTAAAATTTGATAACTGAATAACTGATAAACTGTATGCTATAGTCAAGCAAAATTAAACTGAGAATATATTGAATACTGTACTGAGAATGTGGGAGGTATCATCTAAACAATATGCCCCAATTTGAATCGTGATCTAACTTGTAACCCTAATTGGAAGGGTGTTGGTACCATGCCATAGGTACTAATAATGGTTGTATAGATCCACTTAACTGGTGTCTTAAACAACTAAAGAGTCATCCTAATTTGGCAGGAGCACTCATGAGATATGTATCAACACCAAACTGGCAGGAAGATATCTCAACCTACACTATCTACATAGTTCTGTACCTCAGAAATTTCTACTAAGGGTCAAACCCTAACCTGGTAAGAATACCCCTATTCTTGGATTTGCTCGGTGTTGAATCTTACTCCCAACTGAATGACACTTACTACTGGATTAAACTGAGCTTAACTGAGCCAACAACTGATCGTGATACTAACTGAATGACAAGGCTCATGGTTTAACTGAAATAATTCTGAAAATACTGAAAACTATGTGAACTGCTAAGTAACGAGTGTTCATAATCCTCTAGAACTCAATAGAATCATAATAGAAACACATAAAAGCTTTGAAACCACACAAGGGTATCATTATTCCAAATTCAACACTTAGGCGTTTCATCAAACAAATGAGTGTCATGAATTAATGCATGGGAATGGTTTAAAACATGTAATAATAACATAACTTTAATACTAAAAAACATGAAGCAAGGATTTAACATGAAAATATCAGCATTCTAATGTGTAAGGGCTAATTTCCTTTAAAAAATAATTGCAAACATAATGTATAACCAAAATTCATAAATCTTCATGGAGATAATTCAATATGAACATATAATTTCATAATTTTAAATATAAAGACAGATTCTTGAACTCCATGGGTGGAAAGGGCCCATGGATGAACATCTCACATAGCTTCAACCTTTAAACTTGAAAAGGAAACACAATCTTGAAAGCGTTCTTCAATGTCTTGGATTGGAAAACATAAATTCTTAATTTTTTTAGATGGAAAGGGATTGAATTTGATGAACTTGGGGAAAGAGTGGGTTTGTATTTGAGAGTAATTTGGAGAATTAGGGAAAATAATGCCCTAACTGAAGTTTAATCCCATGTTTTTATGAATTGGGTCGGTGGGGAAAAGACATGATTGCCCCTCAGAGATTAAATTTGTAACTGGAACATCAATTGAAGGATTACCGTGATGCGGCATAGGCCTCATGGCTATACCACCGCAATGTGCCCCAATCACATTGAGCTGCTAGAAATCAAAATCCAAACACGACCCAATCATCATCTGAAAAATCCAAAACTCACCCGAGACATACTCCTTACACCTTTGAATATGTATTAACTCAAAAACTTATGTCTCAGGGTCGGGAAGGCCAGTTTAAAAATTCTCAAAGTTAAAAGGCCAAAACTAAGACTAAGTCCCCAACACTTAGTTAAATTTGCATGTTCTAAATCTCTTGTGCATGCACTATGAGCTGAACAAAGCTAGGGAAAAGTATGGGGTATTACAGATGATTTGAATGAAAAAAGGCAATAAAGTGATCAATAAAATGGAAAAAATCATAATTGAGAGATATTTTTTCTTTATTTTATGGGGATTTCTCAAACATAAAAGGATACTGGGACTCAGAACGACGACATGATAAAGACACTTAGAAGGATTTTTGCTCGTCTTGATGCATTAGAGGTCACCCAAAATCCACCTAACCCGGTGAATGCAACTTGAGAAGAAATATTTTTCACAAAAGGTGTGGGATAAAAGGTAATATTTGTTCTATGATTATTGATTTTGGAAGTGGTGCTAACGTGATAAGTTCATACGTGGTGGAGAAGTCAAAACTTACATGCCTCAAACATACTACTCCTTATAAGCCAAAATATTTGAATGGTTTTGGTAAACTTACGGAGACTAATAAATGCATGATATCTTTCTCCATTGGGAGGTACTTCATAATGTTCTTTATGATGTATTTCCAATGCAAGATTGTCATATCATGCTTGGGTGTTTGATAGGAATGCAATTTATGATAGGAGAAATGATACAGTTTCTCTTAAGTTAAACAAAAGAAAATATATACTTGCACCTTTAACTCCATGCCAAGTTTATGAAGATAGAAATCTTTGAAAAAGGCAATGAAAAATTTTAAGAGAGAAAAGAGTGATTGGAGCAAGGAAGTGCATGTTGAAATCCCAAGAGAGGAAAAAAAGATTGTATTGTGTGAAGAGAATGGAATGTCAAGTAGGTAAAAAAGTAAAGCCGAGAAAAAAGAAATGAGAGATGTTCATGAGAGTAAAATAGAGAGAGATGACCATGAGGTATAGAGAGAAAAGGAAAAGAGTTTGAGTGAGGTTATTTCTTATTCTAACTCTAACATTCCTACTTCTTTTAGTTGCTTTGACTCTCTTGTAGGTACTCATGGGAATATTTGCATTGAAAAGCCATCATTTGATGACATTAATCATAAGATGGTTGAAACAATATGGCACATTCAGCTAGTGTTTAATCATGAGAAGGATACAAGTTAAGAGAATTATTTTGGGTTTATTTAAGATAAGACTCATTACAAGAAGAAAAATATGGTAGTTGTGGATCTAATACTAATGAGAAAGGAAAATCAAGGTGATGTTGTTCCTTGGATACGTACTACCAAGTACACTATGTATAACTGGTTTGTTCACATTCTTGATATTCCTAGAACACCCAATAATTAGAGGTAAAAAACTACACTTTTAATTCTTATGTTGGTGACTTTATTAAGTTTGGGAATGATGATATTTAGTGATATAATAATTCATTAACTATAATCTCTAAGTTCACTCAGAGTAAGTTGTTCCCCTCTAAAATTGAGCACAACATTGTTGAATATGGATTCCCACTTGTTAAAACTAATGTTTATGGGTGAAGAATGGATTCTGAATAAGTTAGATGATTCTTCTTCTCTTCTTCTAGTGTCGAAATGGTTTTCGTGTGATGACTTATTGAAATATGATTCTTTCTATGGGATAAGACATAATTTTTAAGTCTTGGTGATTGTAAGGTTAAAAAGATGTTTGCTACTAGTGATGAGGAAATACATGAATATTATAATACCCATGATCTAATACCCTTTGTTGAACTTATTCATGATTCCTTGTTAGAGAATTTGAGCAATTACTTAGAATTTAATGGAGATTTTATTTTGAGATTGAAAGATTTTTCTAATCTTCTTAAAAACTTCTATGTTTATGTGAATAAGTTTTACGTGGAAAAATTTTTAGGAAGTGTAATTAATGGTGCTTGGCATGTCATTAAAGTGTTCAATTTGATACATATTCTATGGAGCTTATGCCGTCTTTGACAATCCCATTGGAGTACTTTATTTATAAAGTTAAATTGGAGAGGCACATATCATTCCTACATCATCTACACGTGAATATTATTGTGCTCATACAAGGAAAAGAATTTTCTATTGGGATGATGATATCTTCATGCCTCGTAAAGGTGTATTTATACATGCAAGGATTAATTGGGTTAAGTGGACACATGGTCACTATCCTATTTTGTTCCTAGCCTTGTTGTTTTTAGGTAATGGATGTTGTTTACTATTGTATGTATTCTTGATTTTATGAGATTCAAATTCGAGGACAAATTATTTTCAAGAAGAGAGGAATGATAGCATCAGGCTGGCCCATTTGAATTAAGGTTGATGGGCTTCAATGTGAATCAAGAAGATGTGTATGATGTAAGAAGAGTCCAAGAACAACTCCAAGAATTATGAAGAAGCATAGGCTGAGTGCTACACATATTTTATGGTTCAAGTCCAAGCCCAAATGGAAGAAGATTAAGTTCAAATGGGTTTTAATTGAATTTGAAAACTTTTGCTTTCCTAGTTTAAGATTTCCTAGTATAAAAGTTACCTAGTTTAAAGTTTCCTAGTTTAAAAGGTTCCTTGTTAGATTCTAGATTTATTTTTCCATAAAAGTAGAATTTGAATCCTATGCTATTTGGGAAAGGTTTTTCCTTATATATAGGGATAGATTTTGCTATTTACAAGAACATAATGATTAATATTATTTGAGAGATTTCTCTTCGTTAAATCTTTGTGTGTGTGGTTACCATAAATTTGTCTTGTAATCCTATAAGAATGATTCTTTAGGAGGTAAATTAATTTTTAATTTGATATCTTTGGTTTCTATTAAAATTAATTAAGGAAGTTGATTAGTCTTAAACTAATTGTTGTCTTTGATTCTTTGAAATAACGGTCTAGATCACTTTTTATCTAAGTTCTTGAATTGATTCTATTAGTATCATAATTAGTCTTTAATCCACTAATTTTGAATACTAAGATCAATTAGAGTTCTTAGCACCTAATTTTGAAATTGGGAATTTTATTCTCAAATTTTGCCCATCTTTAATTTCTTGTCTTTAATCAAACTATTTTCTCGTTCACATTATTTTCTTGTTTATTAAGGTAACTCGTCTTCTTATCAAATATACTTTCTGATTTCTTTAAATTTTCCATGTATAAACCGTTGGTAGACTATGTTAAAGAGTCTAATTAAATGCCATTAATCTTGTAGTTTTTAACATGTTATGTTAAAGAGTTGTTAAAAAGAAACAGAGTCATTAGAAACAGAGTCATTCTTTTTTGCAACGGACTAAAAGGAAAGTAGGTCAATAGATTTAAATGGAGGGATTAATATTTAGCCCTCACAATTTTTTTAACATAAGGAAATACAACGCTTGAAGTGTGGGCCAATCACGTAAAGAGTACAATTCGTTACTGCAAGGAGCCAGGTATATAAGTAGGAGCAGAGTAGAGGGACAGGCTCATACTTCCTAGAGTTTCCAACTTGTGGGCCAACTGGCCTTGTGCCAGCTAATTATTTATGGGTATCGTGTTTTGAAATCTTCAAATTTTCAAAGTAGACTTTGTTCGACAATCTCTTGGATTTAGTCTCTCAAGCTGGCCTAAACTCCATCATATATATATATATATATATATATATATATATATAATGAAAAATGCCTCTAGGATTTAGTTGTAGACAATTTATTTCATATAAACACAGATGTAATAGGATAACTATAATAGAAATAAAAATGGATCTTGATACACCATTCTATAAAGTAACCATAAGGATTACTGTTAGGCCACCATGCAAATTCTGATTCTCTGTTGATTTCTAGAAATTAAAGCAATCAACACACTAGGAGAGGCCTTTAAAGATAAAGGTGATTAAAGCACAATCTTAATTTGTTAAAATGCTTTAGTTCTACTTATTTACACGTGTAGTTTGTTAGCAAGCTTGTCCTTCAGGTAAGTTTTCCATGTTTCTTCATGGCAACATTGAAATAACACTCTTATATAACCAAGCTTTGGTTTAATACCAGTAAATAATGAGTTAAAAGCTATGGGGAACTTTGAATACATGGATCTCCGAGTATATGAAGCTGAACATAGCATGGAAATGAACCTTTCATATTTTGCTAAAGTTTTCCAAGGGTATGCTTTTCTAAATTAAATTTCACTTTTATGATTGTTTTATAGATAACTGTTAAAGTTACTAAGGCGGGTATCCAGTGAAAATTGTGCCCATTTTGGTTGGGGCTCTTAGGGCTGAAAGTGAAGCGCGTTTTGGATGTTACTTGCAAAATATTTGAATGACTCAAAGAATTTCTTCTCAGTGTCTTTGGATTTTGTCATTGGGGATCAAGGTGAGTTTAAGTCAGCAATGATGCATGTACTTGTATCTTGATCATCTCCTCTTATTAAAATAAGTGGATAATGTACCTGATAATTGAACTTGAATGTTAGTTATTTTTGGTGCGTCGAGATTTTTTAGGATTTGATTTGGCATTTCAGACTCTGATCGAAGATAGGTAGAATCTAAAGTTTAATAATTTGTTTCACATTATACTTATGTTGATAACCAAACAGAAAAATAGAACAGCTATTTATTAGAGATTATAGCTGCGATAAAAGGAATATGAAATTTATTTGACCATCCTGGTCGACAGAAAGCTTTGTCTCATTTAAGAGACATTTCAATTCTTGCTTCTCAAAAAAGATGGAAAGTGCATGGTATCAATAAATTCTTAATAATGACGTCTAGATAGACTATCAAGGCATACACAAAGGATGTGTTTGAGCTGTAATATTTCATAGTCTACTTAAGGAGTCTACTTGATATACATATTCCTTGGTCTCGTTCTTTACATCAATTGGGCTTCTATTCGTAGGTTCAACTACATACATTATGAAAAAAGCCATAGAGCTATTTACAAGTCTATTGAGGCCTTGGACAAAAGGGGTATGGATATTATAGAAACAGGAGACCCAGATGCATTCAAACAGTACCTGTCGGAGATAGACAACACCATTTGTGGACGCCATCCAATTAGTGTTTTCTCCTGTAATTCTCCTTTCTTTTTGACAAATTGTCTTTTTCTGTGTTGCCTTCTATTTTGTGTATGTTTCTGTAAGATTCTTAACTTACCTGTCTATTAGGTTAGGTTGGGGTGTTGCTTTATTATATATTTTGGTTATTTAATTTTGTTATCCTTGTCTGTAACTTCTATTTTCATTCATGTAGATGTTGAAAAGTACATCAACTAAGATAAAGATTAGATTCCTTAGATATGAACAATCAAGCCAGTGCAAATCTATAAGAGGCAGTAGCGTAATCTATATATGGGGAAAAGTTTATGCTAAATTTTATCATTACAGAAGTTCTCTCTAGAGAGGCTAATTATGTGACTTTTAGTCAACAGTGTAATATCTGACAACTTTTTCCTTGGCATGGGACCATCTTATTCTAGGTTCGTGTTAATAAAGGTTCATTCTAGTAATTATTAATCCCATGAGCTAAACAATTTCCTTGATGTATTTTCTCTATATGAGCTAAATATAGGCAGGTTTCCTTATTTATGTGGTTGCGTGTTGATGTTGGAGTAACTTTTGATAATTGGCCAGGCAAAGTCTCTTCAAATAAATTTTTTAGGTCTTTATACTCTCACTATGATATGTTCCATAATCAACAGTTGATTACTATGTGTTCGGTTATCACTATTTGAGGGCTAAAAGTGAACCTTTATTTTTTGGCCATTGACATGGATGATTGCGAGAGGATAATTTGAATTTTGAATTGCCAAATCGTTTATGAAAAAATTTGGCCGAGTTGTTTATATCAAAGTGCTGCTTTCTTTGTTCACCTCACAAGAAAAGGTATTGTTTTTTTTCTTCCAATTTTTCTATATTTGGTAGAATATGGTATCTTTTTGGTATGAAAATTGATAAAAAGTTGTCATATTACTTGGACAGAGGAAAGGGAAACTTGTTAGGAAGGGGGGTCACTCTCGCACCAAAATGTATTTAGACACGCACAACTAATTTTTTTTGTCTTGAAGCAATTACGCTTTTTTGGTACTCAAAATTCCCCATATCTTTTATCAAATTTATGATTCCTTGCTAATCTATTTCTTTTCTTCTCTTGCAAAACTTAAAAACATAATTGATAGCCTGACCAAGCTTATTTTTTTTTCTAGAAGTGCTTAATTTTTCTTTAAATTGTTTATTTTTAAAAAATGAGGTGTTTGATAAAGCTTTTGAAAGAAAATAAGTGTTTCTTGGGAGTAGAAAAAGCATTTTTTCGTAAGCTAAAAATATAGTAACTTCTTATTTGGAAATCACTTTTGAAAATATATATTTAAAAGCACTCTAAAAGGTTTGACCGAATAATAATTGCTGCTCAAAATTATTTTTTAAATTTATTGACCAAATACAAGTTTTTTACCATAAACATTTTTTTGAAAAGTACCTCTAAAAAACACTTTTCAAAATAAGTTAATTTTATAAGATTGACCAAACAGGCGATAAGTGTACATATATATATATGCATATACATATATATGTATATACATATATATGTATATATATATATGCACATGAGTTTCGATATACTCCCTAGGTTGTTTTTTACTTGTCACTTTTCGTTTTTCTAGGTTAACCCACATAAATTTTGACAAATATTTTAATATATATTTTTTTATTTTATTAATATGAAGAAGGATTGCAACTTATAGCATTTTTCATATATTTTTTGAACATCTAAATTTTAAATTTAAATATTAAATTATACATCTTAAAATGTTAGTCAAAGTTCATCAGGTTGACCTCAAAAAGCAAAATAGTGACAAGTAAAAGTGAATGGAAGAGTATATATTAATAACATAAGTAAACTTTTGAATTAATTTAGTATAAAATATATCTCTATTTTTGTTATATGTTATTACTTACATCCATTGGAATATGTTTATAAAATTATTTTTATTTGTTATTTTCACTAGTATAAATAGATATTACAGTTTTAATTATTACTAATAAATAAATTTCCATGTCATGGTCATTTATTTTATTTAGAACACCACCAACTTATATACTTAATATATGTTTCTCACTTTTTTTTTCTAGAAAATAATTTTCTTTTTATTTACAAAAATTTACTATATATATTAAAAATAAAAAATATAATAATTTTAAAGAGGTAAAGAAAAATAAAGATTAACAGCGTAAGGGTAAAAGGTATTTAAAAAAGACAAGTAGGAAAAATGGGGGAATGCTTATTGTTTAAAGTTGAGGGGAGAGTTTGATTTTTAAAGTAAAGTTGAGGGGGGGAAATGATTTTCACCCGGTCAGTCAAGGTTGTGATCTTATCATAAACAACATGGCATAATCATCTCCAAAGTAAGTATTCCTCACCAAAAAGAAGTAAATACACTTAGTCATCCTATCCACAATAACCCAAATTGAATCATATTGATCACGATACCATGGAAGAACTCTAACAAAATCTAAATTGATTATCTCCCACTTCCACATGGGCAACTCAATTTCGTGAGACATACCACCCTGCCTCAAGTGCTCAACCTTCACTTACTGACAAACCATACACTTAGCCATGAAGTCAGCCTTGATCTGTATAAGAATGGGATCCAAAGCTTGTTTCTCCTTCACCTCAGCACCAAGAGATGATTTAACCATTTTTTCCCATAATTACCCCTCCATCCTTAGAGTCTAAATAACAAACTCCCAAGTTAACTAACTGGTGAATATCCTTCACCAATCCTTGGTTCTCTTCATCCACATGAGATTAGTTCCCCAGGAACAACCTGTTAAGAGCATCAGCAACCATATTAGTTTTACCTGGATAGTAGTGAAGACTCATATAATAGTCCTTTAGCAACTCAAGTGACTGCCTCTGCCAAAGATTCCACTCCTTCTGAGTAAACACATATGTTAGCTTTTATGATCAAAATAAATGTCTACATGCACCTCATACAAATAATGGCGTCAAATCTTCAAAGCAAATACCATAGTCGCCAACTCTAAATAATGAGTTGGATAATTCCTTTTATGAACCTTTAGCTGCCTAGAAGCATAGGCCACAACCTTGCCATCCTGCATCAAGACACAACTCAGTCCCACATGGGATGCATCACAGTACACCATAAATCAATTAGTACCCTTGGGCAGGGTCAATACTGGGGCAGAAGTTAACTTATCCTTCATCTTCTAGAAGCTACCCTCACAAGCATTGGACTATAAAAACTTTACCTTTTTCTAAGTCAACTTTTTCAATGGAGCAGCAATAGAATAAAAACTCTACACAAACCATCTATAATACCCAGCTAAGCCCAAGAAGCTTTTAGTGTCAATTGGAGTCATGGGTATCCTCTTAACCGCCTCAACTTTATGTGGATCCACCTTGATCCCCTCACTAGAAGCAACATGCCCAAGGAAAGTCACAGCATTCAACCAAAACTCACACTAAGAAAATTTAGCATATAACTTTTTATCCTTAAGAGTCTGTAACATGATTCGAAGGTGATTGGCATGATCCTCCTTGCTCTAAGAATATACCAAGAAATCATCAATGAAGACTATAACAAAAAAGTTCAAAAACTATCTAAACACACAATTTATGAGATCCATGAAAGTAGCCAAAGCATTAATCAAACCAAATGACATAACCAAAAACTCATAGTGACCATACCGGGTTCGAAAAGCACTTTTGGGAATATCAATTTCCCAAAATCTTTAACTGATGATAACCTAAAATAAGATCAACCTTAGAGAAGCATCTACCACCCTGAAGTTGGTCAAAAAGATCATCAATCATAGGAAAAGGGTACGTATTATTTACGATAACTTTATTCAACTACCGATAATCTATACACATCCGAAGAGACCCATCTTTATTATGCATAAAAAGCATGAGAGAACCCTACGAAGAATTATTTGGATGGATAAAACCCTTATCAAGGATATTTTTTAACTGCTTCTTTAGTTACTTCAACTCAGATGGAGCCATTCTGTACAGAGGGATAGAAATAGGATGGGTATCTAATAGAAGATCTATCCCAAAGTCTATTTCTCTCTCAGGGGAAATGCCAGAAAGATCCTCGAGAAATACTTTAGGAAATTTATTCACCACGGGGACAGATTGCAAAAAGGAAACCTCAAAACTAGAATATGTACCGCAAACCAAATGATATAGACATCCTTTAGAAATCAACTTCCGACTCTAAGATAGGAAATAAACCTTCCTTTGGGTACTAAGGAACTCCCTTCCTATTTAATAACCAGTTCATTAGGGAATTAGAAACTGACTTTTCATGTCCTACAATCTAAAGAAGCGTAGCACGAATAAAGCCAATCCATTCCTAATATTACATTAAAGTCTACCATGTCAAGCTCTACTAAATCTATCAAAGTCTCCTTATGAATGATAGAAGACACAAACCCCTATAGATCTTTCTAGCCATAATAGAGTCACCCACCAAAGTAGATATGAAAAAAGGGTTGAAAATACTTTTACGACCAAAACCAAAATGCACAGCCACATACGGGGTCACAAAGGAAACGGTAGACCCCGGATCAAGTAGACAATACACATTATGAAAGAAGAGCTTTAACGTACCAGTAACAATATCAAGAGATGCCTTGGATTCCTAATGGGTGTTAAGAGCATAAAGATAATTTCGGCTAGTGTCGATACCAAAAGCAACACCCTTTAATGCAGAAGCCAATGAAGTGGCGACTAGAACTTTATTATCCTTAATGGCTACCTTAGTCGCAGGTCAATCCCACTGCATGTGACCATGTTGACCACAGTTAAAGAACTAATTTATCCCCTCATCATAATAACCCCAGTGAAACAGAATGTATAATCTACAAGTAGGATATGGTAGGGATGAATGAGCTCTACTAGCTTGAGAATAGGCACCCTGTGCCTTAGAACCACTACCAGATGGCTTTAGATAAGGAGCACTAGCCAAAAAATATGAACCAAAATTTACCCAAGACTTCTTCTTGCTCTACTGTCTACCATCTCTCCCAATATTAGATACTAACTCTAGAGCATAGCGGGACAACTGATGAAATTTTAAAGAATGCTCATTTATACTCATCTTACCATGCTTCAGATATACAAGCTCCTTTGCCTTATCTTCTCTCAACTTTTGAGGAAATAAATGATCAAAAAAGGCACCAAAGAACTCCTCACACATATCTTGTTCAACCTCATCACCCCTCCACTACTCCCACTATTCATGCCATATTTATCAGCTAATATACAGCAAACTTCACACCCTCTGCATCAATAGTATGAATCACCCCAAAGATCTTCTCTATCTCATCAATAAACCTTTGAAGATCCTCTTCAACATTATATCTAGTAAAAGTTAGGGAACTCAGGCTCATAAACTGACAAACTTAAGTAACCTCCAAAAAAGGAGCAGCAGGACCACCCTAACCAGATTAGAGAGACTGGGAGCTCACTAACTTAGTCAATATATGAATAGAACGGTAGAACACTACATTAGATATGTCTCTTTGAGGTGACAGAGCATGAGTGTCACCAATCGGAGAAGGACTAGTAGGGACTAATGAAACCCAGGTGGAGTGGCACAAATGAGAACAGGGACCCTAAACTGAGTTTGTACTCCATAAATATAGTGAGTTCCCACCATATTACCCTCAGGTAATGTAGAGGTTTTGAAAGATTTTCTATGAGCATTAGATCTTTGAGGAGGTGTGATCTGAAAGGCGAGCAAACCAAAAGTTAGAGAAATGGCATAACCCTAGACACTATAGCCCAAAATAGAATGCAATAAAGGAATACATTCATAAATTCCTTACAGCCTCTCCCTTATGATAGCCTAAAGGCTATGGAACTCACGAAATGGACTCACAAGATACAAATTCCAGCAACTAACAAAGAGAAAACAACACATAGAATGGAGATGAAGAAGAGGAATACTTGAAATTTAAAGATAGATAGAAAGACCCTTACTCCTATTAAGTGATTAGTGCTAAAAGATGTTTCAAAATCTTCAACACACCTTACAAATAAGAGTTCAAACCTTTCTCTTAGGTGACCCAAAGGAAACACTCTTCCTCAAACCACCTTTTTTGCCAAATTATTCAAAACAAGTGAAACCCTAACTTCAAATGTTCTTGGACCTTAGTTTCAGATTCTAAGACCTAAATCTGGAGAGTAGAACTAAAATATAAGAGTAATATCAAATATCATCCAAGTCTAATGAGAAAAGTAAAGAAATGGTCTATTTATACTATTACATGCCAAATGAAAAAACTACCATTAATGAGGGCTTAGATAGAGGCACCTATGGAGTGTTAATTTAAAGTGTCAAATGTCTTCCTTTCCCTTCACTTGAGGAACCTATGGAATTCTCAAGTTCCCCTCCTTCCTTCTCTTGATTAAGACTTGAAAATACTCCAAAAGGTCTTTAATTGATTGCGAATTCTGAAGCCTCAACCCTTAGACCATACTTTGTGCTTTTGATGCTCCTTGTGCTTGTATCATCTGCTCCATCTTGAAGGAATCTGTCCTCAAATTCAGATTTTACAAAACCAAAGAGAGAGCAAAAACAAACATAAAATCCCTTTGGTAGGAATGTTAGCATTAGTACCACACTTATATCATCAACCCATGATTGCTCACACTTAACATACATCTATATATCCTTGCTTTTTAACATAAAAAGCTTAGCATAAAGGTTACCAAAGACATGAATAGCCTCAATATCAAGAATAAGTGAGCACGACCAGCAACTATAACCTTCACATCTCAAGAGTATTCCGGGGTCAAATGGGAGCAAATGATAAAGGTTTAAGTCTAGATGGCCCATTCCTTTCACTAGGTTACCAAGTTCAGAATCATTCAAGACATTATCCACCAATAGGACAAACGCAAGGTCACTATGAACAAGATTAATATAATGGCTTTTATTACACAATTTCAATGGACTATATTCAATATCAAGACCATCATTACTAACATCAACACTAACTTGGAAGTTTCCAATCACACTATTCTCATGTTCAAGTAGTGGACTAATCTTAGGTACGCATCATTTACTATACATATCAAGAGAGCTAACAAGATAAGAAACATGCACACCTATATCAAGGATTTCTGAAACCTCTACATAAGGAATCACATGACAATAATTTAAGCTTAAGGAAACATATGGAATAGCATCATTACCTTGGTTTGGACTAGGACAATCCACTCAACCAAATTTCAAAATCAAACATTAAAACCATATGAATACCAAACCATTGAATGCCAAGGTAAAATAAAAGATTAGGGAATATATATATTTCTGAAAACTCCAACAATTTGGAGAAAAAACCACACGTTGAGCCATAGATGACCAACCCTTAGAAACCTTAAATTTATTCTTGACTTGGGAATTTAAGAGAGAAGAGAGTGTTTGTGTTATGTTTAATGGGTAGAAATAGGGCTAAGGGAATGCTTTAAGTCATGGGAATAGTGTAAAGAAAGGAAAAAGACCAAATTACCCTTAATGAAAAACATGCAAAAAAATTACTCCCAGTCGCTATAGGTCAGATGAAGACCCATAATGAATAGCTATAAGTCATTTTCTAGACTCATAGTCTGGCCAGTAACTCTGGGTAACATGACTGGTTTGGTCATGAGTCATACCCTTATGATGACCTCACTCTACGACTCATAGGGTCCTAATCTTGATTAGGATGGAAATATAAATATTCCTCTCTAATTAGAGCATGTTTGGAACTATAATACTTATAAAGAGTCTTCACTACTTGTAACCTGAGCAGTAAGCATAATCACTGAGAAAAATTTAGAGTCCAAAACCTGGGGTATTACAGATGTGTAATATATTGGAAATAACTACATATTTGTTAGTTGAATGGCTTGATTTATTCCAACAGATGACCAATCCAATGGATGGGTCATCTATTGGAAGAAATCACACTAGTAGCAAAATCTATTTTGATTTCTTCAAACAAATGATTTATCTTTTACAACATATGGGTCATCTATTGGAAGAAATCACCTGCCACTAGTTTGATTTCTTCCAATAGATGATCTATCTATTACAAAAGATTTTTCATCTATTGAAAGAAATCAAATAGGTCTTCCAACAGATGATACACCTATTATAATAGATGGGTCATCTGTTGTTGAATCACTTCACTTGGTGAATATGGTGGGAGTTGTTGGTGTTTTTTTGTTGGTGTTTTTTATGTTCTAGGTATGTTTTATTCCATTGGTTTTAGTGTTGGTATTATTTCTATTATTAGTGTTGGTGGCAGTGGTGGTGGTGGTGGTGTATTAGCAAAATCAAAAACATTAATGTTGTTCTAGTTTGTGTGTGGAGATATAGCAGCTTGGTGTTGTTGGTGGTGGTGGTGTTCATGTTCTTGTTGATATATAATGCTTCCTAATAGACGTATAATATGTTGGAAATAACTATATATTTATTGATTAACTAGCTTGATTTATTCGAATAGATGACCCATCTGTTGTAACAGATGGGTCATCTGTTGGAAGAAATCAAAATAGGTCATTCAACAGATAACCTACCTATTGAAATAGATGGGTAATCTATTGGAAGAAATTAAATCAGTAGTAAGACTGTTTCTATTTCTTCCAATAAATGGCCCATCTGCGGTAATAAATAAGTAATCTACTACAACATATGGGCCATCAGTTGGAAATATTTTTATAATTTATTGTATTTAATAAATTTTCTATTACTTTTTTTATGATGAACAAATCAATTGTAATATGTTTTGTTTTTCACCTATTTGTAGATAAAAAAATCTACCGAAAGAAAAAAAGTGCATCAACTTCTTACAAAGAAACCCAAAAGACTAAATTACAAACACCATTAGAAGAGCTAGTTGAACAAGCTCTTTCATAGAAGAATAAAGTATTACTATCTATAGAGAATAAAGATGTGAAAATATATAGAGATATTGCATAATCTACTGAAGGAGATGATGTACAAAAGGAAGTTGATGGAGATGAAAAAGAGGTTACATAGGGAGAAAAATAAAAATAAAAATAAGAAAGAAGATGGAGATGATGAAGAAAGTTGTAAAGAAAATAAGGATGAAGGTGATAATGAAGAGGAAAAAAAAAGTAAGGAAGGAGATAAGAAAGAATAAGGTGGATCTAAAAAAGAAAATAAAAAAGAGAATAAAGAGGAAAGATATAATAATCTTATTATATCATCGATCGAACCTGAATGTAGATCAAAAACTCAACATAATCTTGTTAAAACTTTTAGTAGTGATAAGTTTCAAGTTTATATGTCTAAAGATAACACTACTAATTTGACTGGTGATTTTTTAGTTAAATCTGCCATGGGTAAAAATTTTGATGTGCTTAGAAAAATTTTGAGGGATGAAAAATTGGAGGATTATTTTAAGTTTAGCTACTTTATATACTTTCTTGATTTGTCAAAGGAAAACAATGTATTTTTTCAAACATCATGGTATATGGTATTCTCAAGTGCAGGATCAAGTATAAGGGTGATGATGAACAAACATTGAAGGATGAGGACAAAAAGATAAATAAAATATGGATAAACTATTGTGGCATATTGATTTGTTTTGGCATAAAAGAATTTTCCATAGTGACTGGCCTGAGATTCCATCCCCCATCTGAACCTCTTCTCATAGTAACACCCTTGAAAAGTCAAAGGCAAGTAGGACACCAAAATCAGCATCAAATAAAGGAAGACACTAACCATTTCACCCACCAAAATCAATAAAGGAAAAGAAAAAACTAACGATTTATTCGAAATTGTTAGACCTAGATACAAAGCTAGGTAGTTGATAGTTGATCTCAAGAACAAAAATTTTTTGAAGAAGAAAATGAAGCCATTGTGATTAATTTGGTCTGTATTCCATTTTATTGGCTGGAGACACCAACAAAGTCATAGAACCTGAATTATTGGTGCTTGCTTAGGATTTGAAGGCATTCAACAATTATCCATAGGGAAGTTAAAGTTATTTCTTGACTTCTAAAAATTTATTGACAATTTTATCTCCAAATACGATCAACTTATACCCTTATATGGCTTTCCTTACTCTTTCATGGTAAACTTTGTAATACTCTGCATTTTTGGGCTAGAATTTAAACTATTATTCTTGTGTGTGTAAACTCTAATCCTATGATTTGTATATTAATATATGTTTCATGATCATTTAACTTGTGTATAAAGTATTTTTGATGTGAATCATGGTCATCAAAAGTACTTACAGTAAAGTCGAGTTGAGAGCATTTGTATTGATTGAGTTTTAGTATCTAATCCTACAAAGGTAAACTTCAAAAAAGTTTAACTCTTATAATATAATTATTTAATTATATTTCTATATATCAAATGAAATATATTCAAGTTTTTTTCCAACGCATCCAATTTCACCTTAATTCGATAACGGAGTAGAAAGTTATGCTCGTTTTACTTTAGAGTGTTCATCTGTCAACAAGGTGATGACTCAAGGTGATAAGCCATTAACTAAGTGATGTGATATTAACCTCGTCGTCATCCTTCATAAGAATGTGACCAAATACAGCTACAAGGTGATGACTTGAGGTGATAAGCCGTCAACTAAGTGACGAGCTATCAACCTCGTCGTCAGCCTTAACCAGATCATTAAGAGAAGGTGATGACTAAGTTGATGAGCCATCAACTAGTTGACAAGCTATCAACTAAGTCATCAACTGAAAATTTCTGCAATTTTTATTCAATTTTTCTAGGGGTATTTTGGTTTTTTACTCACCTCAAACCCTACTCACCATGACTTAAATCATCAAATAGGCATTATTAGCCATCACTAGTCAATTTTAAATGCCATTAATCATCTCCATTCTCAAGAACATCAAGATTATGGTTTTCTCATCAAGTCATCTCTCAAGCCTCAAAATTCAATTTTCTTCTCAAGAATTCAAGCATCCAAGGTCCCAATTCCAAGCTTCTTCTTTAAGGATTTAAATAATTAAGTATGTGGGGTATTCATTAATAGGTCCCTTTCATCCATTAAGCCCAGAAACACTCTTTCGATTCAAGTATGAATTTTACTCTAATTATGATCAACTTCTAAGTAAATTATGAAATGTATCCATATTTTCTCATTAGTTTTTCTTTCAATCCATGTTAATAGTTTTATCCCATGAGAATCATGCTCCTACATGTTTGAAATTCCAAAACCCCATGTCATGTTCATCAATATCTTGTCAAATTCTCAAATTATGCTTTAAACTGTATAAACTTGATATTTTCCCAAGGTTAACTTGTTCCCATGTTTACATTAATGAAATTTATCATACTATTGAAATATATCATGTTTTAGGTCTTTGAATTATGACTTTATGTCACTATTTCAAGTGTTGTTATTAAATTTTATAATCATTTAGTGATAGCGGGTTATGAACACTCAATACTTATGTGTTTACTTACATTTCAGAACTTCCAAGTAATAAGTCAGTCAACTCATGATTTTATAGTTATACTCAATTTGTTATGCCATGATAAACACTATCAATTTACATTTTTATGATAACTTCAGACTCTGCATGCACTGTTGTTTTCAAAATATCATGACCAGAGCTTCTGAGTTATCAGTGCATGTATTAGTTAGTATTTTAGTGTCTTTAAGTTGGGAGTAAGATTAGCACCGAGAGAGAATGTGGGTTCAGCGTATCCTTCTTCCCCAGAAACTATGAGACATCTTAGGTTTAGGGGCCTCGCCATAGAGTGTTTTCACTTTCCCTGTATGGGCTCAGTTTAGTGATCACTCCAGTTCAGATTCAGGTTCTACTCTGATGGTAAGGATTGAACAGCTCTCCTCAATGCGGGTCATACATTGGACTCTATGATAGCTCACATGGTTTATGTCGATTACATGATAGCTCCCACAGTTTCAGTCAGTATTTAGTTTATCTTAGTTCAGGTTTGCTTGACCAAGTAGACAGATCTTAGTATTTATTCAGTCAGTTTTGTTAATTATTTCAATTATTCAAATATCAGTTATTCAGTTATTCAAATCATTTTAGTACATGCTTTACTTGGTCTTGCATTCTCAATTTTACATGTTCATGTTTTCAAGCTCATTATCCATACATGATCCTCAGTACGTTTTACAGTCTATTCAGCTTTACATAAGATTTACATACAGTATTCATATTTTTTGCTTCCCAGCTTACAAAATTGTTTTCATCTCTTAATTTATAAATCTCACTATGACTTACAGTTTTAAGGAATATAACCATATTTAAATGTATGTTTCAACAAACAACTTATGTCCTTAGTTTTAAAGCATGTTTAAATATTTCTATTATTTAGTGCATGTCTCCATATACTCAGTATATTCCAACGTACTAATCACATATATGTATTTGTGGTTATATTCATTCATAATGTAGGTACCAGATATCATCCACACACCAGGGTTAGATAGTTCTCAGCATTCAGCCAGCAGGTGATAAGTTTCCTTATTTCTGGGACTCTAGTCCATTACAGTTCATGTGTTGTATTTTGATTATTCATATGCATTGATTAGTGATAGTTAGAGGATGTCCCAGCTATCTATAGTCAGTATAGTAGAGGCTTCATAGATAGTCGGTCAGAGTCATTGCATGTAATTCAAGTTTCTTTCTTCAGTTTTATCATGTTGTAAACTTAATGAGTATTTTATTTATTCAGACTTTCTCATGATTAGGCTTCCACTCAGTAAATTTAGTTTTTATAAAATTTAAATCAGTTGCTCAAGTAGTATGCCAGTTCATGGGTTAGCTTGGGATTAATTGTGGTTCCAAGCACCATGTTACGACTAAGGGGTAGTCTCAGATCATGACAAACTTCATTACTATTTTTCTAGTCTTTCTCTATTTATCCTATTGAATAATTATTCTGACTTTTTTTTCATCACATTTACATATTTAGACTTGGGAATTTAAAGTTATTCCTTACCTCTGGCAGCAGTTCAAGGACTACTCGAATGAGGTTTTTCATCCAAGGATCCTTAGGTTGTTGTTTGCTAAGAATAACCCAAAGATGAATCCCCTTGATCTCTTCATCCCTCTTAATGATGCCGTAAGTCTTCTTTTAACTATAATAATTTTACGCAAGTTAACACATTATAAAATATGGGTCATCTATTGTAACAAATGGTTCATCTATTGCAACTAAGCTCTGCAGATTATCCATCTAGTGCAACTTATACAACATATGGGCAATATGTTACAATAGATAAGTTATTTGTTACAACATATGTGTCATCTATTGCAATAGATAGTCCATCTATTGTGTAGGTTCTCTAAACATGTTAACAGATTACTCAATCTACTGTAAACTAATGCAACAGATAGGTAATCTATTACAACAGATGAATTATCTATTGTAAATATCTAGCAAATTATTATTTGATTTTAATATATCTATTATTATTTGTAGGTTGTGTATTTCTTGTACCTTCAGAGCCAGAGTTAGAGATGTCTTTCTTTCTTACACTAGGTATTGTTGAAACAAAGCAGACCCAAAGGTGGACTTGATAAGGAAAGAATTGGTTGGAGCAACAGCCATTAAAATAAAAACATCTAGGAAAGGTCATCTTGTTCTTGTTGATTCTGTTATTTGGGTTTTTGGTGATGCTGCAATAGATTTGAGTACTGGTGTTAAGGTTGATAGTGGTGATGGTGGTGGTGGTGGTGGTGGTGGTGGTAGTACTGGTGATGCTGATGGACTTGGTGATGCTGGTGTCGGGCAATGATGATGAGCATGTTGATGAGGTTTATGAAGATTTGTTTCAAAAAAAATTAACTATGATAATGGACATACTGGTATGGCTATGGTTTCTATGGTGGATTCACCCCTTTCAGTGGGCATACCACCTATTTTGGTCCCTCTTCAAGATCATATTCTGCTTGAAAATTCCAAGAGTGCAAGGACAAATAAAAAAATATCATTAAAAGCATTGATGTTGTGACTGTTGTTGTGAAGAAATTGACATCAAAGAGGGGTATCATAACACCAAGGAAGTTGACAGAGGCATTCACTCATTGGAGGTTAAGAGGAGGAAAAAATAATTTCAAAGGTATTATCGGGTATTAAATAAAGAAAAATTACAACTTCTCCTCTTTCCAATGTTGAGCAAGTTCAGGGGGCCACTGGAGAGCAGGGATAACTGAAAAAAATAAATATATACAAGTTGGTCTAAGTCATCAAAAAGTCTAAGCTGAACACACTGATCAAATTCAAAAAGGCCTTAGAATTCTACTCCATGCATGAATTTGAGCCAAAAAACTTAAAGTACATGATATATATGAAGATGTGGTATAACGATTGGGTAAGTTTACTTTTTCCAATCTTCTATCCATTTTATTTCTACACTATAAGTGTAATACCCCGAACTATTCTTAGTTCAATTCAACTCTTAGTTGCATGCAGAAGGGGCTTAAGGCCTTAAAATTTCACTAAGTGTTGGGGACACAGTCATTTTCAATACCCCTAAACTTTGAGGATTTTATTATTGGTCTTCCAGATCCTGAGACATTGATTTTTGAGTTAATTCATATTTAGGAATGTAAGAAGTATGCCTCGAAGAAGTTTTAAATTTTTCAGACAAGGTTTGGGGCATGTTTGGATCACAAAACCAGTGGATTACCGCGATAAGCCCATGATGTGGCATTAGTCCCAAACTTATGTTTACCACATTGCAATGAGGGAATTCAACGACTATGATTAGACCACATCACGGTGACGTTGTTACAGCCAATTTTTTATTTAAATGGTTGAGGGGCAATCGGGTCTTTTTCTCTGAAACATCCTAGGTTTTGACCCTTAGAAAGTTTCATGGAAATCCATTCTCTGAACCCAATATGACTCATGGGTATGAGCCATATACTAGGGTATATGTGGTAAGGTTCTGTCGTATGTTGACCAGGATGGTTTTGTCACTAGAATTAGTATGAATTAAAGGTGTGAGTCGTAAAGGATTGGTATGAGTCGTATCAGGGACTCGTAAGGTGGGCAGTGTTCTATCCTCCTGGTATTTCATTCTACCAGGGATACGGGTCATGGGTATGGATCGTATACTATGGTTACAACTTGGTTGGATAAGTCGTATACTGGACAGTGTTTGATCTAAGGGTTGAGCCTTGGATATGAGTGGTGGGTACCAATCATATAGTAGGGTACAACTCGTATGGGTCAGTCGTATCCCTGTGATAGGTTTTTAAGAGATTTAAGTGAGGGTATTCTGGATATTTTCCTAATTACCCTAATTAGGACCCACGACTTTTAATACACTTAGGAGGTTATTTACCCTATTATTCTATTCATTAACACTTAGAAACTATTCCAAAACACTCCATAATTCTCTCAAGAGCATTTGGGGCAAGAAGGCTAGGGTTTCATCTTACGAATTACTTTGAGGCTTGTCTTGGTGATTTTATTTCGTTAATTCTTCATATAAAGCATGATTCTCTTCCCTCATTGTAAGTTCAACTAAAGGCATGGTTTGTATGATTGATTTCATGGTTTTACTATTTCATGATTAAGGTTTTCAACTATTATTAGGGGTTTTGATATTGAATGCTTGGTTATGGTTTCATATGGTTTTAATTATACTTTTATATGCATTAACGATGGTTTTGTACAATTGGATTACATGGTAATGGTTTAATGGTCTTTGTAATTGGTTTTGATTATATTATTCCCCCAAGGTGTTTGATAAAATGCTTATAAAGATATGTTCATTACATTGACTTTTTTTAATGGAACTCTTGCATGTTTTAAACTGGGCAAAGTATTTATGCATGGAATAAATGGTTTGGAAAGGCAAAAGGCTAAATGTTTATGCTTGTGAAGAACATGGAAGTCTCCCAAGTGGATTCAATATGGTAATTGGAAGGGCACCTAAGGTCCCCTTAACCTAAATGGTTTGGCAATGGATACTTCTTGCAAGTAAGGGATGGTATGATGATACCAATAATATTGGCCTTGGTTAATAAATGATAAATGGATTGTTTGGACATAGTTTTAATTAGGTATTAATGGCGGGATGTGTAGCTAAGTCGTGGAAGGTGGCAGTCCCAGGGGGACCAAAATTGGAAAACTCATATTTATTGATATGAGTGGTCCTTGATGACCACGTGCGAGTGTCAAGTTTTTATATTGGAGGAATGTACTAGTCATCCCATAGGATATTCCCTGGTCATTCAGCTACACGTACTGGGGCCCTTTCAACAAGGGGAGCTGAACTTATATGGCCCGTGGATGGTTAGGACGGCAAAGCTACATAATCCAGGTAAATGTTTTAAGTGCATTCTAAACTCGATCCCTTTTCCCGACATTTATATATATGTATGGTTGTATGCACTATGGATGGTTTTACTTGTTTTATGACTGGCATTATTTTATCCTTATCCTGAGATTCATGCTAAAGGTCATTTGTTAACCCCATCTACTGGCGGTTGTATACCCATGTTATGCAGGAACCAACCATTTTACTCTTTTGTTTAGCACATGGATTCGATACCAGCATTTAGACTAAAAAGATGAGCTTCCATCCTTTTGGCATGTATCATTTCATGTTATGGATTCTTTTAGACACTTTTCTTTTATTTTGGACATTGGTTTTGGCCATAGTTGGAGATATGTCCCAATCGAATTTATTTACTCTTTTGGATAGAGGCTTTGTGGTACTTCTGAGGGATTGGTATAAACGGGATCGATATTGGAGTCAGCCGGGGCATTGAAATAAGCAGGTAGGCTGATATCATTGGATGATATTATTGGTTGTTCCATCCTATTGCATTTTGGGATTGATTATCATATTATGTTTTGTTATTCCCTTTGGTTTATCAAACAGATATAGACATTTATTGTAACAAGTTATAATGTGTTGTAATAGGATATACACTTAGTTGATCATGCAATTACTATGTAATTTATTAAAATTGCAATTGAACCTATTAATTAAAAGCTAATTTTAGTTAAAACAATTTATTTATTATTTATAATGTTTTAATATGAATTATTTCACATCAAATTAGTCAATTGATCACTTTATTCAGGACAAATACAGTTATTTGATCATGTAATTATTAGGTAATTCATTAAAATTGCAATTCAACTTATTAATTGAACTCTAATTTTAGTTAAATCAATTTATTTATTATTAATAATGGTTTAATATGAATCATTGCACATTAAATTAGTCAATTGATCACTCTATTCAGGACGAATACACTTAGTTGATCATTAATTACTATGTAATTTATTAAAATTGCAATTAAACTTATTAATTGAAAGCTAATTTTAGTTAAATAAATTTATTTATTACTAATAATGATTTAATATTAATCATTTCACATCAAATTAGTCAAATGACCACTCTGTTCAGAACTAATATACTTAGTTGATCATATAATTAATGTAATTCATTAACATTACAATTGAACTTATTAGTTAAAAGCTTTAGTTAAATTAATTTATGTATTGCTAATAATGGTTTAATATGAATCATTTTACATCAAATTAGTCAATTGATCATCCTATTTAGGGCGAATACATTTAATTAAACATGTAATTACTATGAAATTAATTAAAATAATAATTGAACTTTACTTGAAAGATAATTATTGTTAAATTAATTTATATATTCCTAATCATGATTTAATATGAATTATTTCACATCAAATTAGTGAAGTGTGTGTGTGCGTATATATATATATATATATATATATATTCTTCAACATATGACTAATCTGTTGCAACAACTGACTCATCTGTTGGAAGAATCAAATAGATATAGACATTTATTACAACAGATGACTAACATGTTGGAAGAAATCAAAATAGGACTTGCTAGTTATTTGATTTCTTCTAACAGATGACCCATCTGTTACAACAGATTGGTCATTTATTAAAATATATCAAAACAGGTCTTGCTAGTTGTTTGATTTCTTCTAACAGATAGGTCATCTGTTGGAAGAATCATAATAGGTTTACAAAAGGTCTGATTTCTTCCAATAGATGAATCATTTATTGCGATAAATGGATCATCTATTGGAAGAGAACAAAACAGGTCTTTAAGAGGTTTGATTTCTTCCAACAGATGATCCATCTGTTGCAATAAATGACCCATATATTGGAAGAGATCAAAATAGGTCTTTAAAGGTATGATTTCTTCCAACAGATGACTCATTTGTTACAACAGATAGGTCATCTATTAGAATAACTCAATCCAGTAGCAAGATTTATTTTGATTTCTTCCAACATGTGATTCATATATTGCATCAGATGGGTCATCTATTGCAACGGATGGGTCATATATTGAAAGAAATTAAAATAGGTCTTCAAGAGGTTTAATTTCTTCCAACAGATGACTCATCTGCTGCAATAGATGGATCATCTATTGGAAGAGATCAATACAGGTCTTCAAGAGGTTTGATTTCTTCCAATAGATGACTCGTCTGTTGCAATAGATGGGTCATCTATTGAAAGAACTCAATCTAGTAGCAAGAACTATTTTGATTTCTTCCAATAGATAAATGACTTGTCGTAACAGATGGGTCATTTGTTAGAAATATTTTTGTACTCTGTTGTATTTATTTAATTTTCTATTATTTTTCTTGATGCACGAATTAACTATTAGATCATAAATAAAAATATATTTTATATAATACATAACATACATTACCAACAATGAGTTACAATTATCAAGTTCATAACTAAACCAAGAACAAGACTATTTATTATTACAACAATTATGGTTTATTTTGATCCGGGCGTGTAATTCTTTTATGGACAACTGTCTTACATATAGAGCACTTATGTTTTCTTGTTGGAAATAATTCTCCGACTCCATGCTTCCTCTTCATTCTCCTTCTTTCTGATTTGCTTGGGTCAATATATGGAGGAGGTATTTCTCTCTCTATAATCTCCATAGGCACAATCCAAAATCTTTAAAGGCACCGAATTAATATCCTCGTAATATGCAATTATGTATTTTTCCACTGAATAATATAAAAATAAGTACGCATAAATTTGATTTCCAAATTGACAAGGTATTTTATCCAAGTTAAAAACTCTACATGTACAAGTTCTTCCTTGAAGATCGACCGTGGCAACATCACCATGACCGTTAATACTTAACTTGTAATTGGTTATTTTATGGGCTAATAACCTATTCCCTAAATTGATGTACTTTGATATTTGTTTTTTCATTGAAGGAGAAAGTTTGGTTGGTGACTTGACCAACTCCATATGCCTCTCGTAAAATAATTTTGGAAACCTCGAGCGACAATGAAAAATTTTCTTTCAATGTCAACCATTGCATTCACCTATTTAGCTATGTTTGATGTCACAATATTATACCTATACAAAAGAAAATCAATTAGTAATATATAGTATTACAATAAACTCAAACAAGATATTAAATTTATAATAATGTACCTATTTCCTGATTAAAATGTCCAGCTCCATTTGTCGAATTCGACACATTTAATATGTTCCGCTACCTTAGGTACCATATCCCTTATTTGATTGACATGGTCAAAGAACTCTACTTTATCATACGTTTTAGCTTCTTTATAAAAATGAGACATGACCTTTGAATTGTGATAGTTGTTTCAAATATTTTCCCCAAGGTACCCATGTAACAACCATAGTGAGCTAAAGGGTAGACAACTGAAACCATCTTTTGAATACCCGTATCGTACCATAAATTATACCTAACTTATTGGTATCATCTACATAGCTTCTCATTTGTTTACAAAAATATTAATGAGGCATCACATTCCTTGTCCACTATACAAAAAGCCACAAAAAAGATGTGATTCTTTATATCCTGTGCCATCATCGATAACAAAACCCCTTCATACTTGCTCTTCAAGAATGTCTCGTCGACAACTATGAATATTCTCATTCGTTGATAATCAAGAATCAAAGATGCGTAGGCTACAAAAAAGTACTTGAACCTTTCATTTTCATCAATCTGCAATACCGTCTTACTTTCTAGATTTACTTACTGAAGCATATAATGGTACACATCAAATACTGCATACTCGTACTCATGTGTTCCCCTAACCAAGGACTTTGCAATCTCCATGCCCTTATAAAACTTTTAATAACTCACCTTACAACCCATTCTGTATGGATTTGATTGTTCATATCTCTTGTAGACGGGCCTTTTGTAACACCCCATATTCAAGTACATTTATTGGCATATTCAAGTATGTGTATTGGTCTTAATTATATGTAATTAATTTTTTTATTTTATTTATACTGGAATTTTTCCATCGATGGTTCCATGCGAAGGTTATTGAATAAGATTTCCAACGATATAAAGATTTCTAAAAACGGATAGGTTTCGGATATAATCGAGCACGTTCAATACTATAAAACGGTGGCCGGGATATTTGGGAATAGTAAATGTGCAGGAAAATTTCCTGCACACAAACTACTGAGGCCAGCCGAATTTTTGGGTCAACTTCAAATGATCATAACTCCCTTAATATAATGAACTGGGAGAGCTTCAACCTATAAAAAGAAAGATCTTTGAGTCTTATTTCCAATTCAATTGGTTTCATCCAAATCCAACGCCTGAGTAAGGAGTTATACTCGTTTTACTTCAGCCTATCAAAATAGATTTTTAGGGTCAACTTCAAACGACCATAACTCCTTGTACAGGACGAACTGGGTGGCCTACTTTATATGAAATGAAATCCCTTTGAATTATCCTTCCAACGATACCAATTTCACCCAAATATGATATTGGAGCAAAGTGTTATGGTCGATCTACTTTAGCTTATCAAAACAGTCCACCAAAGGATAGATTTGACATTATTTAAATTTTAAAGGCATTTTGGTCATTTCTTATTATATTATGGACGGGAATATGTGTATATATACATGTATATGAGTTCAAAAACTCATTTTCATCATCAATCATTGAGAAAGAACAAACCCTAGCCAAATTTGACCTTTAAATTACTTTTGATTCAACCGTAGAAATTCCAAAGTAATCCGATAATTGCGTTTGTCATCTCGAGAGCTTTGAACGGCACCTATTATTTGTGCAAACAGGATTGCATAATCAAGAGGTGAATTCTAAGGTATGAATATTGTTTGCCTTTGTTCTTTTCCATATGTATATGTGTGATAGAGGATTATATGTATTGGTTGTTATTGAAAGGTGATGAAAATAGGATTATGGACTATTTTGCATGGTTTGGTTGTATTGAATTGTGGAAGGTGGATATGGTAATTAAGTTATGGAAGGTGGATATGGTGATATACTATTGAATTGATGATTATTTATGTCTATGGCTCAATTTGGTTTAATGGATTGGTTGGAAGGATAAATGAATCCAAACTTGATATTGGAGGATGTTGTATGATTATGCATGGAATGTGAATGTAATTGGAGTATAAAAGGGTTAAAGTGACACCCTTTATGGTGTAATTAAGGCTTACTACTTAACCACTAGTTTGGTGACTTCAAATAATTGAATTGTGACGTTTGGTCGCTAATACTAGATTGCTATATATGTTCATTGTAGATAAGTAATTCGAAAAGATGGGAAGTCCATTTGGGACTAGTATTGAAGGTTGACAGTCAAGTATGTAAAGCATACTCTATACCATATCTTTGGCATGAAAGTGAACAATTGTTCTATTAAGAAAGTTTCCAAAGTTATTCAGTAACATGTGATTCATAATGGTTTTGTATGATGTCCTACGTTACCAATGAACTTGTTTCCACCCTACAAGATGTCAAGACATTCCAATACTTACTTGTTTTCCAAATCTTACATGTTTATTGCACTAATGAATCTCAGAAGGTATCCGGTTACTCAAACAAGATCCATGTGCTATTAATGACTCCAAAACGTTTCATTGATATACCAATAAGTTCCTACTTCATTGTTATGGCATTGATGACTCCAAAATACTTCATTGATATGCCAATGAGTTCTTACTTTATTGTTATTGCATTGATGGTCTATTTATATGTCTCTTATTGATGTATCATTGTTTCAAAGTACCAAAAATACGGTGGCGACCGAAATAACAATCTCAAAGATTAATTGAACTAAGTGATTGAAGTTCTCTCTTATCGGGTGGTATCCCAGGGGCATAAGCCTATCATGGGTCGATCCCTATTTATGTGTTTATGGGTGGTATCCCAAGGGCATAAGCCTATCATGGGTCGATCCCAGTTGATATGTACTGGAGGCAGCCTAATGGTCACAGTACAATACAGTAATGATTACAAAGATGATAAGAACGAAGGTAAAGTGATTGAATAAATACAATGTACAGGTTGTCACAAGTTCTAGTAAGTGTGGTCCATACAATGTACAGGTTTTCACAAGTTCTAGTAAGTGTGGTTCACTCCTATTACGATTTATTCACTTGTTTCTGATTTCTATTGAGCTCCTATATCATATGTGATTATCTACAGCTTTACATACTCAGTACATATTTTGTACTGACGTCCCCCATGGGGGACCTGCATTTCATGCTGCAGTCACAGGTACCTCAGCTCATACACCGCACAAGTAGGAGCCAGGATATCCAGCTGCTTTTGGTGAGCTCTAGTTTTCTTCGGGGCTTTTCGTGTCATATCCAGTCACTTTTGGTAATGTATAGAAGTTATTTATATGGCGGGGTGTGTCCTAACCTTAGTTAAATTCTGTGTATTATCTAGAGGCTTTGTAGACCTAATGTATAGTTAAGGTGGCGTTTTGTTAATAGACGCAATGGCTCCAACGGCCAAGTATTGTATATACATATATATGAGTGCTCGAGCTTATACAGGTGATTATTTTCTTTTATATACGACATGATGCTGTCCAAATTTCGGGTTGTCATAGAGGTATGCATGGGAAGTGTAAGGTTATGAGCTGGTTCTCCCGGGCCTCCTCGATTACGGGTGCCATTCCGCCCCAATAGGATTTGAGGCGTGACACCTTTACTATTGGGAAAGCTATTTTTGAAGTATTTACCAATGATCTTTGTTGTGGCATGAAGATTATGGCTCGTAATATGCTCCGAACTACATGTGTCATACTTTTCATAAGTTCTAATGCAGAATCTATCAGAACTTATGAATTTTACATCCCTCAACCATCACTTACACTCCGAATATGCACATCTAAAACAATACATACTATGCGAATTAATCACCTTCTTGAGTCGAAAATCTTTTTTCAAGCAAGCAATATGCAATGAAGTGACTAGTTCTTCCTTGTTCTTGAATGCCACCCTTGTAAAAATCTATTTCATCATCTAGAAGATTTCTTGACTGTGTTGATTGAGAACTGCCCACTGTATTGCTCGCAACAATGGGCATGAGTGTTTGATCCTCCTCCACTTCATCTTCACTCTCATCATCTGAAATATTTATGTCCACATCATCCAATTTATCATTAAACATATCTTAATGTTTTTGTTCTGCATTTTGATTTTCTATTGTTTTTTCAACCACGTACATCCTTAAAATAAGCCTAGCTACATCACTCAAACAAGCATGCAAACGAATCTGATCGTTTATCTTAAAAGGTAGGACCCTCTGATTTTCAAAGAGTTATGCATGTAACTGATGACAAAATCTTTTGGTTGACAATTTAATCCACAATAATTGATGATTAAGTTTACAAAATCATCATACAAAATATTTCTTTAAACTGTCATCGCTATCGTCTCTAACATTTCACCATCCTTTCAATTCCAAATAAATCGATTATTCTTCTCGATTCATTCACTGTGACAATCAACCCCTATTGTTATTGATTCCTCTCTATTAGTGGTAACAAAAGAAATTTGTTGAAAAAGTTAATAATGATATTATAGTAAAATTGATAATGATAGTATAGTATATACAACAAAAAGAGTATATACACCATAATTATCAATGTTCCAACAGATGAATTATATGTTGCAACAGATGTCTCATTTGTTGGATTCAGTTTCGAGTTCTGTCCCAATTATGTAACATGAATTCCAATAGATGAGTCATTTGCTGCAGCAGATGTCTCATATGTTGGAGTCAGCTCAAGTTTTGTCCTAGTGTTGCAACATGAATCCAACAGATGGGTCATATATTATAATAGATCAGTCATCTATTGCAATAGATCTGTTATCTGTTACAACAGTTCTTTCATATGTTGTAACAGATGACTCATTTGTTGGATTTAATTTTAGATTCTATCTAGTGTTGTAACATGAATCTAACAGATGAGACACCTGCTGCAACAAATGACTCATCTATTGGATTTATGTTACATAACCAGTAGCTTAGACCAACGAGTAGGTCATTTGTTGCAACAGATGACTTACATGTTGAAACTACTTAAATAGTAATGGAAACTATCCAACGTCTGTTGTAAATGAATACAACAGTTGTTGGATAAGCAATATTGTTGAAAAACAATAGTAGCAAATGTACCCAGATGAGAAATTGAACTAAAAATCATAATTATACTAAACAGAATCACTTGTGAAGTAATGCCTAGTGAGAAAAATTTGATTCAGTAGCAGTAGTAGCGGCAACAATAACAACAATAATGGTACGACAAATAATGAAGAAGAAGAAGAAGATGATGAACAAGAAGAGATGATAATGAACAAGAAGAAAGCAACAGCATCAATGAATAACAATAATCCAAGTGAAGAGAGAGAAAATAAGAGCAGCAGCTGCATTTTTTTCCTCCATTTTAGTTATTAGCGTTTTATACTGGGCCAAAGTGTAAAATAAAAATCTTAAGTGCAATTCTCACGCATGGGTCAAATTTTCTTAATCCATCTTTTACTAATTATCATCCGCACTCAATAATTAGGACTTTAGTCATCTACACCTAATTTAAAACTTTTTCATCACGCTTAATTAAATCTCCCTGGTAACATATTATTTTACTCCCTCCATTCTTTTTTAATTGCTTTCCTTTTTTTTTGTGCATTAATTTGACTAAATTTCAAAGCTAAATTAAATTAGATTAATTTAATTTTTTAAAACTAAAATTTAGATTTTTAAAAACTAAATAAAAAGTACTATATATCAAATTTTTTCTTTTTTCAATTTGATTAAGAAATACATATCACATGTTTGATCAAGCTTATAAAATTAACTTATTTTGAAAAGCGTTTTTCTAAAATACTTTTCAAAATATATATAAATACACTTACCTATCGCCTGTTTGATCAAACTTATAAAATTAACTTATTTTGAAAAGCATTTTTTTAGAAGTACTTTTCAAAAAAATGTTTATGGTAAAAAACTTATTTTTGGCCAATAAATTTAAAAAACACTTTTGAGTAGCAATTATTATTCAGCCAAACCTTTTAAAGTGCTTTTAAATACATATTTTCAAAAGTGTTTTCCAAATAAGAAGTTACTATATTTTTAGCTTATGAAAAACTGTTTTTTCTACTCCCCAGAAACACTTATTTTCTTTCAAAAGCTTTACCAAACACCTCATTTTGTAAAAATAAACACTTTTAAGAAAAATTAAGCACTTCTGGGAAAAAAAAAAAATAAGCTTGGCCAGGCTATCAATTATGAGAAAAGAAATAGATTAGCAAGGAATCACAAATTTGATAAAAGATATGGGGAATTTTGATTACCAAAAAAGCGTAATTGCTTCAAGACAAAAAAAAAGTACTTGTGTGTGTAAATACATTTTGGTATGAAGAGTGATCCCCCTTCCTAACAAAGTTTCCCTTTCCTCTGTCCAAGTAATATGACAACTTTTCATTAATTTTCATACCAAAAAGACCATATTCTATCAAATATAGAAAAATTGGGGGAAAAAAAAGCAGCACCTTTTTTGGGAGGTAAACAAAGAAAGCAGCACTTCGATATAAACAACTCGGCTCAATTTCTTCATAAACGGATTTGGCAATTCAAAATTCAAATTAGCCTCCCACAATCATCCACGTCAATGACCAAAAAATAAAGGTTCACTTTTAGCCCTCAAATAGTGCTAACTAAACGCATAGTAATCAACTGTTGTTTATGGAACATATCACAGCGAGAGTATAAAGACCTAAAAAATTCATTTGAAGAGACTTTGCCTGGCCAATTATCAGAAATTACTCCAACATCAACACGCAACCACATAAATAAGGAGACTGCGCATATTCAGCTCATACAGAGCAAATACATTAAGGAAATTGTTTAGCTCATGGGATTAATAATTACTAGTATGAACTTTTATTAACACGAACCCAGAATAAGATGTTCCCATGCCAAGGCAAAAGTTGTCAGATATTACACTGTTGACTAAAAGTCACATAATTAGCCTCTACAGAGAGAACTTCTGTAATGATAAAATTCAAGCATCAACTTTTCCCACTGCAGATGCATAGCTTACGCTGCTGTCCCTCATAGATTTGCATTGGCTGGATTGTTCATATCTAAGGAATCTAATCTTTATCTTAGTCGATGTGCTTTTCAACATCTACATGAATGAAAATAGAAGTTACAGACAAGGATAACAAAATTAAAGAACCAAAATATATAATAAAGCAGCACCCTTACCTAACCTGACAGACAGGTAAGTTAAGAAGCTTACAGAAACATACACAAGATAGAAGGCAAAACCTTTCAGAAAAAGACAATTTGTCAAAAAGAGAGGAGAATTACGTGAAGAAAAACACTAATTGGATGGCGTCCACAAATGGTGTTGTCCGTCTCCGACAGGTACTGTTTGAATGCATCTGGGTCTCCTGTTTCTATAATATCCATACCCATTTTGTCCAAGGCCTCAATAGATTTGTAAATAACTCCATGGCTTTTGTCATAATGCATGTAGTTGAACCTACGAATAGAAGCCCAATTGATGTAAAGAACGAGACCAAGGAATATGTATATCAAGTAGACTCCTTCAGCAGACTATGAAACATTACAGTTCAAACACATCTTTTTTGTATGCCTTGACAGTCCATCTAGATGTCATTATTAAGAATTTATCTGATACCATGCACTTGCCATCTTTTTTGAGAAGCAAGAATTGAAATGCGTCTTAAATGAGACAGCTTTCTGTCGACCAGGATGGTCAAATAAATTTCATATTCCTTTTATCGCAGCTATAATCTCTAATAAATAACTGTTCTGTTTTTCTGTTTGGTTATCAACACAAGTATAATGTGAATCAGATTATTAAACTTTAGATTTCTACCCATCTTTGATCAGAGTTAGAGACTGCCAAATCAAATCCTAAAAAATCTCGACGCACCAAAAATAACTAACATTCAAGTTCAATTTTCAGGCAAATTATCCACTTATTTTAATGAGAGGAGATGATCAAGATACAAGTACATGCAGCATTGGTGACTCAAACTCACCTTGATCCCCAATGACAAAAATCCGAAGACACTGAGAAGAAATTCTTTGAGTCATTCAAATATTTTGCAAGTAACCGTCCAAAAAGCGCTTCACTTTCAGCACTAAGAGCCCCAACCAAAATGGGCACAATTTTCACTGGATACCTGCCTTAGTAACTTTAACAGTTATCTCTGAATAAAACAATCATACTAGTGAAATTTAATTTAGAAAAGCATACCCTTGGAAAACTTTAGCAAGATATGGAAGGTGCATTTCCATGCTATGTTCAGCTTCATCAACGCGAAGATCCATGTATTCAAAGTTCCCCGTAGCTTTTAGCTCATCATTTACTGGTATTAAACCAAAGCTTGGTTATATAAGAGTGTTATTTCAATGTTGCCGTGAAGAAACATGGAAAACTTACCTGAAGGACAAGCTTGCTAACAAACTACACATGTAAAATAAGCAGAACTGAAGCATTTTAACAAATTAAGATTGTGCTTTAACCGCCTTTATCTTTAAAGGCCTCTCCTAGTATGCTGATTGCTTTAATTGCCAGAAATCAACAGAGGATCAGAATTTGCATGGTGGCCTAACAGTAATCCTTATGGTTACTTTATGGAATGGCGTATCAAGATCTACTTTTATTACTGTTATAGTTATGTCATTTCATCTGTGTTTATATGAAATAAATTGTCTACAACTAAATCCCAGAGGCAGTTTTCATTTTATATATATATGATGGAGTTCAGGCCAGCTTGAGAGACTAAATCCAAGAGATTGTCGAACAAAGTACTTTTGAAAATTGGAAGATTTCAAAACACTATACCCACAAATAACCTAGCTGGCACAAGGCTAGTTGGCCCACAAGTTGGAAACTCCAGGAAGTATGAGCCTGTCCCTCCTGCTCCCACTTACATACCTGGCTCCTTACAGTAACAGATTGAACTCTTGACGTGACTGACCCACACTTCAAGCGCTGTATTTCCTTATGTTTAAAAAAAAATCCGTTAGGGCTAAATAGTACTCCCTCCGTTTAAATCTGATTGACCTACTTTCCTTTTAGTCCGTTGCAAAAAGAATGACTCTTTCCCTTTTTAACAACTCTTTAACATAACATGTTAAAGACCACAAGATTAAGGGCATTGAATCAAACTCTTTAACATAGTCTACCAACGGTTTATACATGGAAAATTTAAGAAATCAGAAAGTAGATTTGATAAAAAGACGACCTGAATAAACAAGAAAATAATGCGGACGCGAAAATACTACGATTAAAGACAAGAAATTAAAGATGGGCAAAATTTGAGAATAAAATTTCCAATTTCGGAATTAGGTGCTAAGAACCCTAATTGATCTTAGTATTCAAAATTAGTGGATTAAAAACTAATTATGATACTAATAGAATCAATTCAAGAACTTAGATCAAAAGTGATCTAGACCACTATTTCAAAAAATCAAAGACAACAATTAGTATAAGACTAATCAGCTTCTTTAATTAACTTTAATAGAAACCAAAGATATCAAATTAAGAATTAATTTTACCTCCTAAAAAATTGTTCTTATAGGATTGCAAGACAAATTCATGGTAACCACACACACAAAGATTTAACGAAGAGAAACCTATCAAATAATATTAATCATCATGTTCTTGTAAATAACAAAACTCATCCCTATATATAAGGAAAAATTTTCCCAAATAGCATGGAATTCAAATTCTACTTTTATGAAAAAATAAATCTAGGAAACTAACAAGGAACCTTTTAAACTAGGAAATTTTTAAACTAGGAAACTTTAAACTAGGTAACTTTTATACTAGGAAAGCAAAAGTTTTCGAATTCAATTAATATGAGCTCAATCTTTTTCCATTTGAACTTGGACTTCAACAACAACAACAAACCCAGTATATTCCCACATAATGGGGTCTGGGGCCATTTGGGCTTGGACTTGAACCATGAAATATGTGTAGCACTCAGCCTATGGTTCACCATAATTCTTGGACTCTTCTTACATCATACACATCTTCTTGAATCACATTGAAACCCATCAACCTTAATGCAAACAGGTCAACCTGGATGCTATCATTCCCCTTTTCTTGAAAAATAATTTGTCCTCAAATGTGAATCTCGTAAAATCAAGAAGACATAAAATAGAAAACAACATTCATTGCCTGAAAACAACAAGGATAGGAACAAAATCGGAGAGTGACCATGCGCCCACTTAACCCAATTAATCCTTGCATGTATAAATACACCTTTACAAAGCATGAACATATCATCATCCCGATAGAAAATTCTCTTCCTTGTATGAGCACAATAATATTCACGTATAAATAACGTAGGAATGATATGTGCCTCTCTAATTTAATTCTATCAATAAAGTACTCCAATGGGCTTGTCAAATACGACGTAAGCTCTACAGAATATGTATCAAATTGAACACTTTAATGATATGCCAAGCATCATCAATTACACTTCCCAAAGATTTTTCCACATAAAACTTATTCACATAGCATAGAAGTTTTCAAGAAGGTTAGAAGAATCTTTCAATCTCAAAATAAAATCTCCATTAAATTCTAAGTAATTGCTCAAATTCTCCAACAAGGAATCATGAATAGGTTCAATAAAGAGTATTTGATCATGGGTATCATAATATTCATGTATTTCCTCATCACTAGAAGCAAACATCTTTTTAACCTTACAATCACCAAGACTTAAAAATTATGTCTTATCCCGTAGAAAGAATCATATTTCAATAAGTCATCACACAAAAATTATTTCGACACTAGAATAAGAGAAGAAGAATCATCTAACTCATTCATAATCCATATTCTTCACCCACAAACCTTATGCCTAGTTTCAAAAAGTAGGAATCCATATTCAACAATGTCGTGCTCAATTTTAGATGGGAACGACTTACTTTGAGTGAACTTAGCGATTAAATTTAATGACTTCTTATATCACAAAATATCATTATTCCCATACGTAATAAAGTCACCAACATAAGAATTAAAAATGTAGTTCATTACCTCCAATTATTTGGTGTTCTATGAATACCAAGAATGTGAACAAAACAGTTATACATATCATACTTAGTCTTATGTAGCCAAGGAACAACATCACCTTAATTTTCCTTGCTCATTAGTATTAGATCCGCAACTACCTTATTTGTCTTCTTGTAATGAGTCTTATCTTAAATAGACTCAAAATAATTCTCTTAACCTGTATCCTTCTCATGATCAAACACTTGTTGAATGCGATATATAGTTTCAACCACCTTATGATTAAGTTCATCCAATGATGGCTTTTCAATGCAAACTTTCCCATGAGTACCTACATGAGAGTCGAAGCAACTGGAAGAAGTAGGAATGTTAGAGTTAGAATAAGAAATAACCTCACTCAAACTCTTTTCCTCTTCTCTCTGTACCTCACGATCATCCCTCTCCGTTTTAATCTTATGAACATCTCTCTTTTCTTTTCTCTCGACTTCACTTTTTTTCCCACTTGACATTCCATTTTATTCACACAACCTCTCTTTTTTCCTCTCTTGGGATATCAACATGCACTTCCTTGCTCCTATATTCTTTTCTCTCTCAATTTTTCATTACCTTTTTCACATATTTCTGATCTTCATAAACTTGGAATGGAATTAAAGGTGCAAGTATATATTTTCTTTTGCTTAGCTTAAGAGAAACTTTATCGTTTCCCCTATCATAAATTGCATTCCTATCAAACACCTAAGCATGATATGACAATCTTGCATTGGAATTACATCATAAAGAACATTATCGAAGTACCTCCCAATGGAGAAAGATATCATGCATTGCTTAGTCGCCTTAAGTTCACCAAAACCATTCTAACCATTGTCGCTTATAAGGAGTAGTGTATTTGATGCATGTAAGTTCCAACTTCTCCACCACGTATGAACTTATCACATTAGCACCACTTTCAAAATCAATAATATGAACTTATCACATTAGCACCACTTTCAAAATCAATAATCATAGAACAAATATTACCTTTTATCCCACACCTTGTATGAAAAATATTTCTCCTCAAGTTACATTCACCGGGTTAGGTGGATTTTGGGTGACCTCTTTGATACGAAAACAACTATAGAAGGCACAATGACACCATGGAAGCAATAACAACACAAGATAACAAGAGGACTAACAACACAAGATAACAAGAACCAACGGTTTTCACTAAAACAAGAACAAACTAGTACATGAAAGTAAAAATAAATAGTGAGACATATACTATTATAAGACCAAAGAACCCAAGGATGTCTCAAATCCAAGGACCCTTAAGACTTACAATAGTAACACCACACTCCTACAAAGACACAAGAGAGAATCCACCACACAAGCACCAACGTTTCTAGCTAATTTTGCAACACAAGTGAGTACCACACTTGTTCTTGCCTAGTTTCGGTTACAACTCACTCTCTCTCTAGAGAATAGTCTTTCAATATCATTCAACAACTAAGGAATAAAGACCTAATATTAGCCTACTTATAGTCTTATTACAAAACAAAAGTGAAATGTCTTAATGAAAGGGAAACAAATGGCACCCTTTGAGTGTATGACAGGGACAGCTTTGGAGTGTTCCAAAGCCTTCTTCACACTTCACTTGTACACTCTCTTGGTTGGGTTCAATACACACTCACATAAGTCCATCTTCATGATCATGCCCGTATCATCGTCTCCATCTTGAGAGGAATTTGACCTCAAATTCACGGCTTCATCTCTTTTAACAAGGCACTTCATATGCACCATCATGCGGCCAAACATCTTCTCCATATTCTTCATTTTGCAACTCGGTTTCTTCTTGCTCTCTATCTTGAGGTTTGCCATCAATCTCATCTGATTCAATGCCCACCTCTTCTCCAAGATAGTACAATTTTCTCTCCCTAAGGATCACATTTCTTTGATTTGGGCACTCATTAGCCTTGTGTCCCCACCCTTGACATTTGAAGCATTGAAGCCCCTTAGGGTGAGAGGAGAGATTCGGTTTACCTTCATTTCTTGGAGGATACTTTTGGGCAGCCTTGGCCTCGGTTTGGACAGCCTTGGTCTCGGGTTGCTCGTCATTGAATGAGTGATTCGAGTCTTTGTACCATCCCGAGGGAGATTGTCCCTTGAATTTGTAACCCGACCTCTCCTTGAGCTCCCTTTCAACCTCTAATGCCGCTTGGAAGATGCAGTCTATAGTGCCAAACTTGTGAAGGGTCATGTATGTCGAGATGTCTTTGTTCAAGCCGACCTTGAAGCGTACAATGTCATGACTCACTTGCTCTCCTCGGTGATCAAGCTTCAACATCAATTGTTGGAACTCATCGTAGTAAGCCATGACACTTTTGTTACGTTGCCTCAAGTTGTACAACTTGGCAAGGAGCTCATGCCTTTAAGTCTCGAGCAAGTACCTTTGCCTCATAAGGTTCTTCAATCTAAACTAAGGAGGGGGTTGTCCCTCAATCAACTCATGTCCAAACTGCTTAACATACTCCCATCACGTATCAGGATACCTCTCAAAGTGAGCTATAGCATAGCAACTCTTCTTTTCTTCAGTGAGATCATTAAGTTGGAATATCTTGTCACAAGATGACTCCCATGTAAGATAAGCTTCGGGATCACTCTCACCCTTGAAAATGGGAAGGCTCACTTTGATAGAATTGAGACCTACATCTCTATCTTGGTGGCGGGTTCCTTGTTGGTCCCATTGACAAACTCTTCCACCATGACCTCGGTATCCCTTTTGATCCCTACGTCTTCCTTTCACTTCTTCTTCCATCACATAAACATCATCATAGGCTCCATATCCTTCATGTTCCTCTCTACCATATTCCTCTACATGGACGGATCGATTTTGGTGAAGTGGAGCTTGGAAGGGAGGAATTTGATTTGGTGGAGGTTGAAGCCTTTGGTTAAGTGGAGCTTGGATGGGAAGATTCAGGTTTAGTGGAGGTATTTGGTTTCCAAGTCCTTGTTGGACTTGATCGAATTATGGGGGAATTGGCCTATTTAGGTCTCGATTTTCAGGGCAATTTGTAGCTTGGCTTGTGGCATTTTGTGGTGGTCTAGAAGGATTGAACATTTGATGTAAAGTTTCGGGGGTAATGGTGGTAGAAGTGTTTTGGTCATGCCCAATTAGAAACATGGTGACGAGGAGTAGAAGCACGAAAGTTCCTTCGACTCCCCACATGATCCAAACTTTCACCCAACAATGACACATCCGTTTGCACCTTTACCATGCTTCGGTTGAGAGCTTCAATCCCAGCCAAGATAGTACTAAGAACACTGTTATCCACGGTTTGAGAGGTTGTCCCCTCGGTTTCCATTATACCTAAGAATTTACCTTCAAAACAACAAACAAGTTAGTTGTAAAAGTAAGATCCTCACACTCTCCTCTCTTTGGATACCTCACACTTGATCTCATAAGTGTTGTAAGTTGACTTGTACTCCGTGAGACGTTGAGTGGTAAACACAAATCAAAAAGGATAAAAGACACACAAGGAATGTAGACGCGAAGAAATGGAAGCTAAGGAACCAACAAGGGAGACTAAGGAAACAAGAATCAAAACTAAGAATCTAAATTTTTTAATCTAAAATTTGTTTTGTACGGAAATTAGGTGACGTGGTAGCCTTGGAGTGGTTGCGGATTTTGAAAAATTATTGTTTTTCCAACTTTGAATTTTGTTCAACTTTCAACTAGTGGAAGAGTAAAACCGGTTTTGGAGGGGAAGACAACAAGTTTGGAGCCGTTTTCACATTCAAAAAGGGTTGACTTTCTTTGCACCTTTTGGGCAAAACACCTTTCTGAAGGATGGTTGGCTCTTTCCACTTTTGGTTAGTCTTGAAAAATCCCCCTTACTCCCTTTTGGTAACAAGTCTTTTGGAAATCTTTTTGTCCCTTTACTTCTTTGGTATAATTTTGGGACTTGTTTCAAGACAAACAAGAAAAACTACACTCTTCCACTTGGTCTTAAGATCAAACAACTACTATTGAAGATTCTTCTTGTCATAAGACATGAATATTAGTCAAGAACACCAAGAATCTTCAATAAAGGTTTGAAGACCAAGGTTCAAGTTGAACCTCGAAATAACAACTCTTTTCAAACACAAATCCACAACAACAATACCAACAACACACCTTTAAGCTTCGGATTCACAACAACAATACCAACAACACACCTTTAAGCTTCGGATTCACAACAACAACACACCAACCATGTTCAAACCTTGAATCCACCACCACAACAACAACACTACTTCGGCCAACCTTTGAATCCACACAACAACTCAAGTAAGAGTTCAACTTGGATCTTGACTTTATTAGTGTTAGTGAAGAAGAAACTAACACTCAAAACACACGAAATACTCCTAGATCTAGACTCCAAGTTTTCGGCCAAGACTCAAACAAGAACAACCACTTTTTTTTTTGAATTTTCAAGCAAGCAAGCCCAAGATTGATCTGGTGGGAACAAAATCAGCCTTGCTCTGATAGCAAATGATACGAAAACAACTATGGAAGGCACAAAATGACACCACAGCAGCAACAACAACACAAGATAACAAGAACCAATGGTTTTCACTAAAACAAGAACAAACCAGTACATAAAAGTAAAAATAAATAGTGAGACATACACTATTACAAGACCAAAGAACCCAAGGATGTCTCAAATCCAAGGATCCCTAAGACTTACAATAGTAACACCACACTCCTACGAAGAAACAAGAGGGAAGCCACCACTCAAGCACCAACATTTTTAGCCAATTTTGCAACACAAGTGAGTACCACACTTGTTCTTGCACTAGTTTCGGCTACACTCTCTCTCTAGAGAATAGTCTTTCAATATCATTCAACAACTAAGGAATAAAGACCTAATATTAGCCTACTTATAGTCTTATTACAAAATAAAAGTGAAATGTCCAAAAAGCCCTTAATGAAAGGGAAACAAAAGACGCCCTTGGGGTGTATGATAGGGGCGGCTTTGGAGTGTTCCAAAGCCCTCTTCACACTTCAACTTGTACACTCCCTTGGTTGGGTCAACACACACTCACATAAGTCCATCTTCATGATCATGCATGTATCACCTCTAATGCATCAAGACGAACGAAAATCCTTCTAAGTTTCTTGACCATGTCGTCGTTCTGAGTCCCAATATCCTTTCATGTTTGAGACATCCCCAAAAAATAAAGAAAAAATATCTCTCAATTTGGCCTTTTTTTCGTTTTATTGATCACTTTCTTGCCTTTTTTCACTCAAATCACCACCTTTGGTTGGATCATTCAGAATTTGTGTATAACCCTACTAGTAACAACCTTTTAGAAGTATGATGTAGAAAGAAGAGAAGCAATACCCAGACAAATTAGGTTTGATAAGATAGGAAAAGGACCAATTTATGGAAAGAAAACTTCAATTTTTTTCTTTCACGTAGAAAATCAAGAGCCAAAACAAATTTGGAGTTTTCTTGAGAATATTTTAATTCTCAAGTAATTGAATTTTCTCCTTTTTTTTTAATTTTCATTTTTTTCCTTATGCTACTATGTAGCTTTTCTTCTTAATCTACAAAAAGAAAAAAATCAAAAGAAAGATTTTATTTTTGGGGGAGCCAGAAACTCCCAAGATTTATCAAGAACGGAACCTTGATAGAACTGCACTGATACCACTTGATAAGAGTCGAGGTACCTAAATAAACGAAAAAAATATGAGCGAAAATACTAAGTTTATAGGCAAGAAATTAAAGATAGACGAAATTTGAGAATAAAATCTCCAATTTCGAGATTAGGTATTAAGAACCCCAATTGATCTTAGTATTCAACATTCGTAGATTAAAGACTAATTATGATACTAGTAGAGTCAATTCAAGAACTTTGATCAAAAGTGATTTGACCCCCTATTTCGAAAAAATCAAAGACAACAATTAGTATAAGACTAACCACCTTCTTTAGTTAATTTTAATAGAAACCAAAGATATCAAATTAAAAATTAATCTTACAACCTAAATAATCATTTTTATAGGCTTGCAAGACAAATTCATAGTCACCCCACACACAAAAGTGTAAAGAAGAAACCTCTCAAATAATATTAATCATCAGGTCCTTGTAAATAACAAAATTCATCCCTATATATATAGGGAAAATCTATCCCAAATATCGGCCCAATCTTCTTCCTTTTGAGCTTGGACTTGAATCAGGCAATATGTGTAGCACTTAGCCCATGCTTGTTTTGATCTTCTGCAAAGTTCTACTTCTGTCTTCAAAACTTCTAGCATTTCTCTTTTTCCAGACAGTCCACCAAATACATGCAAGGATGGTTTTCCAGTAGTCCCTATTCTTTGCACTCTCTCCTGCTTCCCCCCAACTAGATAGAGTTTCAACAATCTTGCTAGGCATTGCCCACTATATGCCTCTTGAGATTGATGAAATTCTTCCATAGTTGATCAATAATGCTATAGAAAATTGAGTGCATCACTTAGCAACTAGTCTCGATTTGATACAATCAATAGCTCCATCTGAACCTACCTTAACTGTGAATACCCAACGACAACCACTAGTGGTTTTTCCTTTCGGCAAAGGAAAAGGCTCCCAAGTACCATTATTATGCAAAGTAGTCATTTCTTCAAGGGAAAAGGCTCAGATATGGTATTGAACTATTAGAAATGACTCATTTATATCATCCGTTACAATTTTGGCTTATTAAGCCATCGCCCTTCAAAGTTTGGCTTACCTATGTCATTGTCGTTACAAAAAGGTTCATTCATGTCATTATATTTTAACGGTGGTTTTGCAGAACCATTTTTGCCATGTGGCCTCTTATTCCAGATCCACGTCACCAAATCCAAATCAATCAATATTACTTAAAAATCAAAATTAAAAAATGGACCCGTTAAGATAAAACCCGACACACTTAATGAGTTTGATTTTTATTTTTAATGAGCTCAATTTTTATTTTAAATTTTTTGATCTAACGAACCACATTTTATTTATTACCCAAAAGGTCAATACAACAAAATCAATTTATGTCCTTAACAAGGACCCATTGTTATACAGCACTAATCTCACCTATCAATAGACTTCTTAATTTATTTTTACAAATCTTCCATTTTTTTTTAAATGTTCCTTTCAGTATTATATCTACCCAAAGCCTATCTTTATGTGTGGATTTCCTCATTTTTGTGTCCATCAATCGGTATTTACACTCCTTCATGAATTCCATGCTCACGGCTAGGGGTGAGGAACCTTCTTGTCCCACAAAGCATCGTTTCTATCCCTCTAGATATGGTAAATAACTGTTGCAACTACTGCCCCGACGAAGGACTGATTTTAATTTGTAATGAGTCCAGTTTCTATTCTAATGGTGTGGATGCGAAAATTATTTTAATAAGTCCAGTTTTTAATTTTGATTTTAAGTAATATTGGTTGATTTGGATTTGGCGTCGTGGACCACTAATAAGAGACCATGTGGCAAAAATAGTTTTGCAAAACCACCACTAAAAAAATAATGGCACAAATAAACCTTTCTATAACGGCAATCATAGATGAGCCAAACTTTTTTAATGGCGATGCCATAGATGAGCCATTCTAATAGTTCAATGGCATGTTTGAGTCTTTTCCCTTTCTTCAATCATAGCCCGACGGCAACCTGGATGAACTAATGCTTCTGCCACAATCTTTTGGAACTGACAGTGGATAAGCTAGTAACAAAGGCATGATTTGAAGGTGACAGACGATGATAGCTTAAATACGTATAAATGGGAGCTTGAATGACAGTAGTTCTAGAACCTTTGCAAAGAGCAATGGGAAGATCATTGATGAGTGCTCGACCGAAGCAGAGACATTGTCGGAGTAGGTAATGGGTCACCAAGAGTGTTTTGTGTACCTGTATCAGAGTTAGAAATACTAAGTGGATTAGCAAGCTTAGAATGAGACTAAGGTCATTGGGAATAGAACTTAAGAGGAGGTGAAGGTGGGGTGAAATAGTTGGAATTGGAAGGACTGTTGCTATAGTCTTCTAATTTTTCATATTAGGAGAAAAATATGGATAAGACTCAAAAAAGGAAACATCTGCAGAGATCAAGTACTTAATAGTAGAGGAGTCAAAGCATTTGTAACCTTTTCGTAGACAAGAATACCCGAGAAAGACACATTTAAAAGCCTTGTGAAGCTTTCCTTTTTTGGGGGTAAGGTTAGGAACAAAACAAGTGCAACCAAATACACGTGGAGGAAGGGAAAACAAATTCTGGTCTGAATAAAGGATTTGAGATTTCAATAAAAATCAAGAATTTCATTTTCCATTCGATCTTTATCCTCAATGATCTCATCTGCCACCTTCAATTTATTTAACTGATTGTTTCTCATGTGAGAGTTGGCAAACCTTTGAAAATATTGTGTCCTATCACCCTCTTTGAGCCAAAGATACCTATATTGTTGCCTACAAGACACTTCTTCTGCTTTTGCAATTGTGACAGTTCATTCTCAAGGACAATATTCTCTCTCTCTCTCTCTCTTTCTCCCTCTCTCCTAGGGATAGGAATCTACTTCAGTTGCTTGCTCAATAGCCATAAGCTCATCCAGGGCTGGTCTTTACTCTTCCTGTTTCTAAATTCTAACTTGCCATGAGTTTCTCAGTTTTTGCAACAAAAAAACTGGAGTGCCCCAATAGAGTAGTTGTACCACCATTCCTTAACTTTGTCCAAGAATCCTTCCTCTTGCAACCACATATTTTCAAATTTGAAATAGGATGGATCGGTTTCCCAGTCACCATTTCCAAGAGTATAGGTCTGTGAGCTAAAGCAACTTTAGGAAGAGCAATTTGTTTTATGTATATGAAAGTGTCATTCCATTCAGATGAAACCAAAAACCAATCAATTTTTGAGGCTTGAATGGAATCCTCATCTCTGGACCAAGTGTAGTTGGCACCCTGAAGAGGTAGGTCAATTATATTTAGATCCTGCATGGTGTCTGAGAAGCTCTTTCATGGCTTTTGATCTCCTGATGCAATTATACCTCTCACTTACAGATCAGCACACATTCAAGTAGTGATACAAAAATCAGCCAACAACAAGAAGAACTAGAGAATAACAAGAAGATAACAACAATGCCCCACACGGCTTCCACAAGATTAAGAGAAAAACAACAAGAAGATTACAACAAGATAGATAGATAGTTTGACATACAAATATCCTAAAGTCTAAGAACCCTAGATGTGTCAAATATAAGGACCCAAAGACTAGAAGATATCAACACCAAACTCTTACTTAGACCAAGAGGAACTCAAACAACCTCAAGACCCATGTTTCTAGCCAAAACACGACACAAATGTCACTACACTTGGACAAGTTTCAGATGGACTTCTCAAGTGTGAGAGAGAAGCTTTGAAATGTTACAAGTCTTGTAAGAACAACAATAATGAACTAAGGACTAAAATAATCCTAATATGTTCTATATATAGTACATCACAAAATGAGTGGAAAATGACCAACTTATCCTTGGTCCAAGGGGCGGCTTTGGAGTGTAAGTTTATTACACTTCAAAGTTCCTCCTCACACTTCAAAATATGTAATCCCTTAGATGGATTTATAACACACTCACACACAGCCATATTCATGAACATGCCTTGGAGTTTTTGTATTCCCGAGCTTGGCAACGTGTGAATGGTCTTGCACTTGTTGTACCCGTATCATCGTAGCCACCAATCACCCACTCATCCCATAAACCCCTGTAGCTGCAAGTTCAAGCCATAGTACGCCCCTTTCTAAATAAGTATGAGGCCCATAAACCCCCATATAGAACCATCTGAACTCTCCATGATATTCTCAAACATACACAAGATAGTATATATACCTATGTTGTATATCCACACAGTTCCATAATATTTTATCCCGTAAGATTATAACCCTGCCCCTCATACCACTTGCTTTAAGCTTAGCCCAGCTTGCCCAATTATTGCGCCATATTTTTTGAATCATAGAAGAAGACCAATCTACAATACTTGTCTCCTGTAAACAACGAATATCAATGACTTTCACTGAACTACGCTTCACTGGTTTGTTCAGACCCCTCAAGTTCCAACTGCTGATTTTTAATTTCATTCGGATAATGATTTGTGATACCTGTCCCTGTCACCCTTTAGCACTCCGTCATGATTCAGCCCGCACTTCAGTCTCTCCAGCTTAATTTCTCCTTTTTTCCTCGACTTCTTTGCTGAATTGCTCTTCAATTTTTGCTGACTCAGTTGTGTCTGCCTTTAATGCTCCATACGTAGAATTAAATCCAGGATTTCATGCTCAAACCCCTTTATGTTAACCCCGAATGCCTTGAACATTACTGTTTTGGACCATCTTGATGTTTCGGTCAGAGTCGGGATTTGAATTTTCTGCCATCCGCTCGAACCGTCTTCAAACCATGGGAGAGAGTTTCAAATTGAGAGGAGATTTCAGCACCAGAACTACTCACCGACTTACTCTTCTTCATAATACAAAATATGTACTAATCACAAATTTATACACAGAACCAAGATTTTATTAATATGTATGTGAAATATGCCATCATTACAATAGTAACACAACAATTGGAAGATAAATAATAACTAGTGGCTTGAAAAATGTGCCATGAAGTTGGAAAAATGAAAGCAAAAGGGTTAATCTGTTATCTGTCAACTAGTATAGGAGTAAAAGCAATATAATTGAAAAAGTATTTAAATTAAAGATTTCCATTCAGTCCTTTCCTGGATTATACAAGTAGCAGCTATCAAACTTTTTATATGCACAGGAGAAGTTCGCAATACCTTCTTCATCAATGGGTAAATCTCCTATAGGAGTCTTGTACACTGTGGCTCTTGAAAGTGCACATTTTGGAGTATAATAGTGGTGGGATGGCCCGAGTAGAAATATCCGAGAACTGAAAAACAAAGTGTTCAAAATATTAAGGCAAATAGTTCAAAATATTCTACATCACATGTAGTGGTAACACGAGTACTTCCAAGATCTAATTTTCTTTGACCTACTTAGATAAATCCTCCACCAAAATGAGTGAGCTCTTTCTTCATGAAGCAAATTTTCCATCATGAAAAAGACAAACAAGTATAACCCCCACCCACCCCCCGATAGCATCCATGGTGGCATACCTCATTTAAAGATTGACAGAATTCGAAGAAAATCAAGATGTTTATCATGGACAAAGAGCCCAAGAAGATTATTGTGGAGGGAGAGTTCATGAATGAGCCCAAAAAATATAGTGAAGAGAGAGCTAGTGCTGCACTTATTTCATGGTCCAAACTCAATTCCTACACGAGGAAGATTGGGACAATTTGAAGCCCGAGAAAATAGCTGGAACTTTAGCCCAAAAGGGCTGTAATTCATGCCCAAAAGTGGCTGAAAATAGACGTGATTTTTGCCCAAAAAGTCGCTGCAATGGGACATCTATATTGGTGCTGATTTGTCACATGTTTTCCCCTAATGTTTGGTAGGTAATTCTGGAAGTTTTACCTGTTTTCCTAGTTTATTGTTTCCTAATTTAAATGTTTCCTAGTTTAATTTTAGTAGTCATCATCTCCATAAAAGTAACATTCGAATCTCATGCTATTTGGTAGGTTTTCCCCTATATATAGGAGTGAAGTTTGTACTTTTAAGAAGATAAGACTAATATGAATATTATTTGAAAGATTTCTCTTCTATACACCATTGCGTGTGGGGACTACGGATTTATTTGCAACTCTATACGAAACATCCTTTAGGAGGTAATATTAATTCTTAACTTGATATCTTTGATTTCTATTAAAGTAAATTAAAGAAGATAATTAGTCTTATGCTAATTATTGTCTTTAATGTCTTCGAAATAGGGGTTAGATCACTTTTGATCTAAGTTCTTAAATTGACTCTATTAATATCATCATTAGTTTTTGAGAAAATGGTCTAAGACCTCCAACCTATACTCGAAATTCCAACTACACACTCCAACTTCAAGGGAGTCCTATGACCCCCTGAACTATTTAAAATTGAAATTACTAACACCTTAAAAACTCACGCCCACATGTGTATTCAAGAGTGATCACCACGCGTTTGTCATGTAATGCCACGTAATATTCTATTTATATTATATTACGTGTCATGTAATGCCATGTAATGATTTGGTGATGGATGTTTTGACGCGACATATTCAAGGGGAGCTGCCTTGGTGTATGTTATTTGCGGATGATATGGTACTAATTGACGAGACTCGAGAAGGAGTTAATGATAAGTTGGAGAGTTGGAGACAGACCCTTGAGTTTAAAGGATTTCGGTTAAGTAGAACCAAGACGGAGTACTTGGTGTGTAAGTTTAGTGAGGTGTCACAGGAGGCCAGTGTTTTAGACGGAAAAAGGCGACAAGAGGCGACAAGGCCCCGCCTCGCCGCGCCTTTTGAATGTACAGCGACAATTAATATAAAAAATTAAAATAATATATAAATGATCAAAATTTTAATAACACTAATATATTAGGAAATATTTCAAGCCAAGAATTAAAAATATATAGTCTATAAATACTAAAAGTCTAGAACATAAATGACTCAACAATTCAATACTCATAAAACAAGTCTATTCTTCTTCAAGGTTTGCATAATCTTTAATTCCGACATGCAGTTCATTATATTGTCCCTCATCTTCTTCCTCTTCAGATTCTTCATCAACTAGGGCCCGAGTCTGACTTAAACTTGTCGCTTTTCCCTTGTCAAGTGACCTTGACCTCGACTTTCTCCTAAGACCATAGACAATATCATCATCAGCCCCAGCTGCCATAGCAACAGTACCCCAATTAAGATCACTTTCCTCAAACACTAGTTCATCTTCTTGATCTTCGGGGCCAACAAGTAACCATTCATTCGCATCTTCAATATTTTCCAACGTAATAAGATCGATGATATCCGAATATCATAGCAACGTGCCAATGTTCTATTGTACTTAACGTACACTAGATCATTGAGACACGATAACTCAAGCCTATTTCTCTTCTTGGAATGAACCAGTACATAATAAAGTAGTTACTAATTAGTAATTAGATTCGAAGAATAATTGCTTTAATATAGAAAGTTAAATATAATAACTCATTCTCACATGTTCAAAGACACTCCAGTTCCGTTCGCATCTAGATGCACTACAAGTTAAACTCAGAACTCTTATGGCAAATCTTTGCAAATTTGGAGTTCCGCTCCAAAATAGGGACCACCACTCAACTATAGAAAAAATTGAAGGTTAATAAGTATAAGAAAGTCAATAACTTAAGGTGCTTTAAAATAAAGATAACTAAACCAATTCACTAACCCGGTGACCTCATGTATCTGGCTCTAACAGCTTGACCAGAACCAACAATCCATCCGCACTCTTGTACTTAGCAAGCTCAGCAAGTAGTAAATCTTGTGTGGGAAGATCGGGGACCATCGTCTCAACACAAGTGTAGTAACTCTCCCACACTAGAGCAATTTTCTCCTCACTCATCGTTGATTTAAAGTATAATCCCGAATTCAAAATATACCCGGTGGAGTGCCACGGTCGCTTGAGTTGGTCAGTCCACCTTGAATCAATTATTTCGAGGACTTTCTCATAATGCCTCGAAACTCCATCAAACCCCCGTTGAATAGTTTCCTTCGCTTTAGCCATTGCTTCAAGCATATAGCCCATTGGGGGTCTTTTTTTCCCATCCACCAAGCGAAAGAACGAGACCAAAGGACCATAAACTTTTAAGAGCCTTGACTACATCATTCCAAAAGTATGCAGAATAAAGAATGGTGGAAACTTCTTTCCCCAAAACTTCCTTTGCAAACTTACTAGTACTCCATTCATTGGAGATGATCAAGGTTCTCAAATTCTTCCTTTGTTTGTATATTGCCTCCAAAGTCAAAAAGGCCGTTGCGAATCTTGTCTTGGCCGGTTTCACCAAATTTTTCTCATTGGTGAATTTTCTCATCAAGTTCAACAACAACGGCCTTTGACTTATGTAAGAAACCACCTTTGTGGCCTTCTTAAAAACTGTAAAAGACATTATATCAACTATTAGCTTAATCAATATTCGGACTTTAGTAGAAAGTAAATAAAAGAGGTGTTGATTATTACCTGAGATATATGGATTAATCTTGAATATCTCTTGCAACATCAAATTGATGCAATGGACAGCACATGGAGTCCAATATATATATGGGTACATAGCCTTCATAAGATCCCCCGCTTTTACATTCTCGCTAGCATTATCCGTTACAACTTGTACAATATTTTTCGGTCCAATATCCTCAATTGTCTTCTCAAACAAGCTGTACATCTTAGTGCCAGTAGTGGACTCATTGCTAGCATCGACAGAACCAAGAAAGATGCTCCCTATCGAACAATTGACCAAAATATTAATGATCATTTTTACATTATGAGCTGTCCATTTATCCATCATGATGGAACAACCATACTTTTGCCATTGCACCTTGTGTTTCTCAACAAGTTCATCAACTTTCTTTACTTCTTCTTTAATTGAGAAACTTTAACTTCATGATAGGTAGGTGGCTCCATTCCCGGGCCATGTTGTCCTACCGCTTCTATGAAGTTAGTAAATGAATCATAATTAACACAATTAAATGGGAGGCCCGCATCATACATCCATACCGCGAAAGCATTTACCGCTCACTCCATTAAGATTTTTTTTGTCATTAATTCCTCATCCTCCTCCTACTCCCGCCTTTTCAAAGCCGGTGTTATGTTGTGGCTTTTGTGGATAAAACTTATCCAGAGGACCTTTCATCATATATGCTGAGGATGATACACTACCATCACTTGAAGAGATTTTTGGATATTTGGAGGGAGGCATCATTTCCTCAAGTTCATTCATATCATCATCATCATCAACGATATTATATGATGGCATATATAGTTGATTCTTTGGATTTGTTGCGGTTTTGCTATCAACAAATGCCTTTACTTCATCCCTAATGTTTGCCGGACAAGACTGACATATCCTCACATTTTTGTTTCCACCTATCAAGTGTTGTTTGAATCGAGTAATGCCGCTATTTATGGTACGTCGACAAAAATTACAAATCACCGCATCTTTTGTCGGTCCTTGTGTACCATAATTCCATCCTATATCCTTTTGTTTGCTACTGGTAGATTGAGAGTGAGACGCCATTGAAATTGAAAGCTGTTAATGATCAAATAATTTAATTAGTATATTACCATCATGCTATTTTAATTCTACATAAGTTATTAAAAAAAATACATAAAACAATGGCCACTGGTTGACTGGTTATTACTGTAACAGTAAGTTCACTGTTACAGTCACTGAAACAGTGACAGCCGGACGGAATAGAAGAAGAAGAAGAAGATAAAAAGAGGAAGAAAAAAAAAGCAGCACCAAAATACCAAGTCCAATACAGCGATTAAGAAGAAGAAAGAAAAAAAAATAGAAATGAATGCTTACGGGAGTAGCGGAGGCCGCCGGAGTATGTCGCCGATCGCCGGAATCAAAGTTGTGAGTTGAAGGGTAGCAGCCGCAGGTACCAGTGAGTAAGTTGGTAGTGTTAAAATGTGTAAATAAACCCTAAAATAGCTTATATACCTAAAACCCTAATTTTTTTAAAAACAACTAAAAGGCGTCGCCTTTCTCGCCTCTCCTCGCCGCCTCGCCTATCTCGCAAAGGCGTCGCCTTTTCATTTTCTCCACACCATAGACTGAAGAGGCGACATAGGCTCGCCTCGCCATTCGCCATTGGGGACGAGGCGCTCGCCTTTTACAACACTGCAGGAGGCTGACGTGGTTGTGAAGCTGGACTCCCAGACCATTCAGAAGAGGGAGAGTTTCAAGTATCTGGGGTCTATGATTCAAGGCAATGGTGAGATTGACGAGGATGTCATGCATCGTATTGGGGCGGGATGGTTGAAATAGAGGCTCGCTTCGGAAGTTTTATGTGATAAGAAGGTGCCCCCGAAGCTTACAAAAAAGTTCTACAGAGTGGCAGTCCGACCGGCTATGTTGTATGGAGCGTAGTGTTGGCCAGTTAAGAACTCCCACATCCAAAAGTTGAAGGTGACAGAGATGAGGATGTTGCGATGGATGTGTGGCCATACCACGAAAGATGGATAAGGAATGGGATTTATTCGAGAGAAGGTGGGAGTGGCCTCGGTGGAGGACAAGAAGCGAGAAGGTTACGTTGGTTCGGGCATGTGATGAGGAAGGGCTCTTATGCTCCAGTGCGGAGGTGTGAGACACTAGTTATGGATGGTTTTAGGCGGGGGAGAGGTAGGCCAAGAAATATTGGAAGAAGGTGATTAGGCATGATATGGAGCAGTTATAGCTTATGGAGGATATGGCCATTGATAGAAAGGTGTAGAGAATGCAGATTAGGGTAGAGGGTTAGGGGGTGAGAGAGCGTCGGTAACAATAGGCGAACGTTCTTTATTTGTGTATGAAGTTTCTTATATGGGTGTTAAGTGTTGTCTATGGTTTCGAATTGATAGTTTTTAGTATTATCTTATAGCTAGTGCGTTAGTTTATTTTGTAGATTGTACTAGCTTATATGCATTTATGTTTCGTCGCCATTATACTGCTATCAGTCCTAAGCCGGGGGTCTATCGGAAACAGCCTTTCTACTTCATCCGATTAGTGGTATGGTCTGCATACACTCTACCCTCCCCAGACCCAGTATGTGGGAATACACTGGGTATGTTGTTGTTGTTGCCGTTGATTATAAAAAATTAATTATTTTTCTTTTTTCTTTAATATTTCTCTTTTCTCTTTCCTTTTCCATTCCCCTTTCTTTTTTTCCCTTTTCTTAAATTCCTCGCCTTTCATTTCTCCGACAATCGGAGAGGCACCAAGATAGTGAAGAAGATGATGGCAAACAAGCATTACTTGAATTTCAATTCGTAGGATTCGAATCAGATCTAAACGGATCAAAGAAGAATCTACAATAATCTTTCTTCTTAATTTAAAATTGAAAATGAAGAGAGTAGATATACACTTGTTAATTTTATTTTAGATTTGCTTAATTTTAGAGTCAAATCGAAGAGTTGAAAGGTTGGAAGAAGCACGGGGGATGGTCGTTTGCTTGAGAAATTGACACAAACAAAGAATTGGGATGGTCGTTTGCTCCATAAGTACAAAGGCTTTTGGTGTCCAACAAGATTGGTTCTACCTTATGTTTCCATTGAAAAACAATTCCAATTCCAATCAAAGGGATTTTTTTGTGTCACGTAAATCTATAACTTTGGAACATAAGATTGGTTCTACCTTTGTGTCACTTAAATATGTAATTTTGTATCATTTCTCAGGGAATTTTGGATTTTCTTTTTAAAGTGGAATAAGTGAATTTTTTTTGCGGGTTTTGTGTTTGGGCACATTCATGAATTAAAACAAAGAAAGATAAGAAAGATGATGAAATTGGACATGCAGAAGATGAGGAATTAGTCTTGGACACCATTGATGAGTTCTTGAACCTTTTTGTTTTAAGAGAGAAGAAGAAGAAAGAAAATGAATAAGGAAAAATAATAATTAAAATTATACATATACAACAACAACAAACCCAATCTATTCCCACCAAGTGGGGCCTGGGGAGGGTAAAATGTACGCAGTCCATACCGCTACCTCCGAAGAATTAGAGAGGCTGTTTCCAATAGACCCCCGGCTCAAAGATAAAATTATACATATATATGTAAAAAATGTTAAAAATAAAATTTAATGAATAATTTTCGTGCTCACTCTCTCAAAGAGAGTGAAATGCACTCACTTTGCCACCTCAGCATATTTAGGGAGCAAATAATTTCAATTTTAAATAGTTCGGGGAAGTCATAGGACTCCCGTGAAGTTGGAGTGTGTAGTTGGGATTTCGAGTATAGGTTAGGAGGGTCTTAGATCATTTTCTCTTAGGTTTTTTTATCCGCTAATTTTGAATACTAAGATCAATAGGGTTCTTAGCACTAAATTTCAAAATTGAAAATTTTATTCTCAAATTTGCTTATCTTGTAACTTTTTGTCTTTAATCTGTAAACTTTCATTTTAGCATTTTTTATTTGTTTATTCAAGCAACCCAATTCTTGTCAAGTGGTATCAAAGAGGTTCAAATCAAGGTTTTGTTCTTGATAATCTTGGGAGCTTCTTGACAAAACACAATGACAAAAAGAAAACAAAGGAAAAACTCATTTTTGTGTAGCTAGCTTAAAAGGTAAGCTGAAGAACAAAAAAAAAAAAATTTAAGTGCTCCAAGTTTATTGTGTTTCTTGGTTTCCAACATCAAGAAGGAAAACTAAGAAGAGAAATTTGGAAATTTTTCTTGTTACACATTGAATTTTTATCGTCTCATCAAACTCAATTTGTCTGGGTGTTGGTAAATTCTTTTTCTTTCTACATCTTATTTCTAAAGGGTTGTTATTGACAATGCTATATATAAATCCTAACGGATCCATCCAAAGGTAATAATTTAAGTGGAAAAAGGCAAAAATGAGCAAGATCAATTGAGAGGGAAAAAAGCCAAATGGAGAGATATTAGTTTCTTTCATATTTTCTTAAGATTAAGATGTCTCCAACAGGTAAGGAAACCAAAGCTGGAAGTCAAAACGACAACAACTTAGATGAGGTGCTCAAGATGAGTACCCGACTTGACGCGTTAGATGCCACCTTTGTTGAGCAAAGGAGGACAAATTGAACGAATGTACAACTTGACAAGGATGAGAAGGACCAAGGTATAGCTATTTCTCAAACTATAGTTAAACTGTTGTCTAACTATAGACTTTTTTTAAGAAGGGTAACAGTTAATCTATATCACCACAGGTATACTATATCAAAATATGTAGCCCCCTTCAAAAGTATTACAATATACAACTTGAACAGCTATTTGTTGTTCCTATGAATAGTCTAAAACATAAAAAAGATCTTCTGTTTGAGCATTAATTTCTGTTTACACCAAGGAAAAAAACAGAGCTAGACAATTCATTTTAAACTCCTGCAAGTTGCTCTGCATTTCTTCAAAACATCTCTTATGCCTTTCTTTCCACACTGTCCACGAAATGCATGCAGGGACAACCTTCCATCTTCCTTCTTGGCTGCATTGCCATCCCTGTTACAGCAGTTTAGCAGTCCTTTTATGTTCCCTGTCCTCGCCCATTTAATCCTCCACAGACAGATGAACATCTTCCACAACTGGTCTGTCCACATACGATGTAAAAAAGATGATTGATTGTCACAACATGTTTCCCACATACAAGCATACAAACCATCTGGAACACAGATGAAAGCTTCTCTTATTCAAAAATTCTCATGTGTCAATACTACTACTTTAACCAAGAGCAACGTAATCGTTTTATAAGGGGTCTCCCTTCCCTTTTGTCCAATAATATAACAATGTCACCCCTAGTCCCACTAGCTTCCAATTGGACGTGGTTAACCCAATTGTTCCCTCGTACTTCCTTAACTATCCCTGTAACACCTCCCATTAGCTTTGTTTCCTGGAAACAAACTACATTAGCTTTCCATGTATGTAAAATGTTTCTGATTAGCCTGCTCTTTCTGCCATAATTCGGCCCCCTGACATTCCAAACACTATTTTCAACTTCATTTATCTTTATTGCCAGGTATCCCCCCTACTTCTTGAGCCATAACGACAGAATTTGGCATCAAGCTCTAACCCTTTCAATTCATCCACCCCTTTCTTTTTTTCAATGGCTTACCCCCACCCCCTGGTTCATCTGATTGTTGTTGTCTACCTTCAGAAATAATTCTTTGGCTTTCTCATCGCACCCTTTAAGATCTGCGTAACTTGATGTGTTGTTGAATCCATTCTGAAGTGTTCGTGTCTTGAACGGCCTCTTCAACAGGTAATTGGATTTTCAAAGGAATTACATCTTTGATGCAATTTGCTGCTTCATCTTGTTCCTTCAGTTGCAAGGCCTCAAATTCCTCTTTGTCTACTTGCCCAGCTTCTTCCAGTGGTATGTTTTCCTTTAATAGTACTATTTCAGTTGACTTATCCCTTGGCACCGTATCAGTCACACAAATGTTGAACTGGTCTTCATGTGTCCCTGCGTGTGGTTCCTCACCCTCGTACATCACGGTGTTCTTCGCAGCTTGAGTTATCACAGATGACTGAATGTGCGATGTTTTTTTCTTTGGGACAAAGATAAAGTTGTATTCTTCAGCATTAAGGGTATGCTGGCTACCTCCAAAAAGTTACAAGCTAGTACCATAATTACAAGGCCCCAGAGAAAACTACTATCTGTTCTACCTCTTCTATACCCTCTTTTTTACACCAAAAGTACAAAAGTTAATGCAATTTTCTTTAACCTTCCGTATTGTGTTGGTAATATTCTCAAAGCATTTGAAGTTTCTTTCTCTCCAAATTGACCACCACAAACAGGATGGTACTAAAGTCCACATCTTTTTTGAGTCTTGCTTTCTTCCCTTCTACTCCAACAGCTTAGGAGGTCAGCAGAGTGCTCAGGCAACACTCAAGCCTCTTGAGATAAGCTAAGAAACACGTCATACTTGTGAAGTGATCTTGCAATGAAGAAACCAATGGCTATTGATTTCCTCCTCCTCATGACAGAAAAAACACCGGGAAACAATCGGAAACCTCTTTTCTTCAATTTTTCCTGTGTGAGACATGCCCTTTATGAAACCAACCATGTGAAGCATTTCACCTTATCTGTTTCCATGGCCCTGGGATACCCCCTGATTGTGACAATATCTGTTTCTTATACAATCTACCTACTGAGAACTTTCCATCAGTATCATGTTACCACCTTATACTGTCCATATCTGTAGTTAAGCCTGTGAATTCTCCCAATCTGAGAAGAAGTTCAGCAACTCTATCCACTTCTCAATCATTCAAAAGATCTTCTGGAGATAAGATTCCATCCCTGAGGGGACCAGGTCTCAGCAATTGTTGCTTCAGGGTTGTCACAGAAGGAAAAGAGGTCAGGGAAGGCTACCTTTAAAGACTAGTGTTTGCTTGGATTTCGATTGTGCCTGGGTCTTTAGTATGGGCGTCATTCTCAGAGAATCTGGGAAATCTCTGAATTATTGGATCTATTTTTGTTGGGCTTAATTGGGCCCAGGTTTTGTAGCTGAGTATAAGGTCCAGGAATACCTTTAAAAGGCCCCCCTCCGTTAATTGGCACCATTAATTGGCACCTGACATACCCTTGACCTAAACTTTCCCCCAACGATTGACGTGCCCACATGTCCAGTCACTTTCCCACTTTCCCCAAGGTGTCGGCCCTCATTTCTCTATCAAAGAAAGCTGGCACTGTAATATTATCCCATGGATAATTCAAAGGCTCCCCACTTCTTCCTTTTAATTTTACACTGACCGAAGCTTCCACCCACACCTGAAATGTATAGATGAGACCTTCAGTTTCCACTTCAACTTCTCTTGGGAACTCCTTTCCACCCCCTTCATTTTTATTCGAGTAAAGGTGATTTCTCGGGGTTGTCTTGTCTCCTCCTTTGTTCCAATGAATTCACCACAATGATTACATATCTCTTCAAATATCTTCTGTGACTAGAGATTCAACGGAATTTCAAGCAATCTAACCAAGACCCAGTCCCTGTTGATCTCCTCTCGCCAACATCCAACAATAGGATACCACCATTGGAGATTCAGCTTTTTCTTCTGCCAAGTCCATTCTTCCATCAAAACATGTTCTGCAGCTTTCCTCGTGGGAAGTTCAAAGAGATACTGAGCGTCATTCATGCTGAAGACATTAACTCCAAAGGTTGTCTTCCAAAAGTTACAAGCCCATTTCCTCACATCATCCAGAGTTGGTGTATCTTTTGGCGACAACTGAAATTTTTTGAATAGGCATCGGCTCAACAGATCTGATTTTGTCCTTTCTGAACCCCTGATTACAGATATTTTGTTGTTCCTTACGAGGTTTCTGTTAGTCTATTGCCAGGAATAGGTTCTTCACTCTGTTTGTATCATTAAAAAGAGCAGCCCGGTGCTTAAAGCTCTCGCTATGGGCAAGGTCCGGGGAAGGACCCCACCACAAGGGTGTATTGTACTTACCTTGCATTTCTGTCAGAGGCTATTTCCAAGGCTTGAACCCGTGACCTCTTGGTCACATGGCAGCAACTTTACCAGTTACTCCAAGGCTCCCCCTTCCATTGATAAAGAAAATATTATCTGTTTGTATCATTGATAAAAAATACAAATATTTGGGCAATATTTTCGGACTCTCTGTTGTAATAGGATAGATTTACTTCCCCTTGAAGGGCTATGAAGCTTATGTACCTACCACTTTCATTATATTTGAGAGTACAAAAGAAGTCTGAGAAGTGGTCCTTCACGTTCCATCCCTTTACTATCTTCCTCTTTTCTTCCATAGCTACATTGAAGACGAACACCAACCACTTCATGACATTAATACTAGTAGTAACTTGCTTCATTAAATATTTGTTGCGCTCGATTCAGTCAAATCATACTGAGAAATTAGATGGATAAGAGAAGAGTTTGAGAATTTGTCTTGATTATTCCCTGGATCTAGTGGGATTAAATAGTGTTACAGATAATGTAAACAAGGAAGGAAACTAATAAGAATATCAATATTCTAAGTGTCTAATTATGGGATTTGGGGATATTCCCACATCAATACTATCTACTTATAAAGATATTCTCATATCTAAATATCTAAATTATCTGGTAGTGATATCATATTTATCACTCCCCCTAAGGCTGGAGCGTATAAGTCATATGCTCCCAGCTTGCGACAAATATAATCAATTTTGGATCTTCAGAGTGGTTTTGTGAAAATATCTGCCAGTTGATATTTCGAGTTGACAAAACTTGTGGAGATATATCTAGCCTCAATCTTCTCTCGCATGAAGTGACAATCTATCTCAATGTGCATCGTTCTTTCATGAAACACAACATTAGAAGCAATGTGTAGTGCAACTTGGTTATCACAAACAATTTCATCGGTTCAACTCCTCCCATCTTCAATTTCTAGAGAAGTTGTCTCAACCATATGAGCTCACACGTGGCCGATGACATAGCTCGATACTCCACCTCTGCACTTGATCTATCCACAACATCTTGCTTTTTTACTTTCCCAGGATATTAGATTACCTCCCATTAGAACACAATAACCTGAAGTGGACCGCTTATTAGAAGGAGACCAAACCCAATCTGCATCAGAATACCCAACAATGTCAGTCTGCCCCTTGTCTTCATACACTAAACCTTGTCCTGGAGAGCTTGCAGAATGCGAATCACTACATTCTAGTGAATATCACAAGGTGATTGCAGAAACTAGCTAACTACACTAATAGCAAATGAGATGTCTAGTCGTGTGATCATAAGGTAGTTGAGTTCGCCAACAAGTCTCCGATATCTGCTAGAATCTTTTAAAGGCTCCCCTTGTCCTGGAATAATAAGCTTAATATTTGGATCAATGGAAGTGTCCACATGTTGGCAATCCAACATACCAATGTCTTCAAGGCATATTTTCTTTGCGTAATAGCAATACCATTACCAGACTGTACCACTTCAATGCCTAGAAAGTATTTCAGTTTGCCCAAATTCTTAGTTTGAAAGTGACTTGAAAAGTGTTGTTTGAGTTGAGAAATACCTTTATGATCATCACCTGTGATAACAATATCATCAACCTAAACAGTTAAAAATATAAGTTTGTCATGAGATAAATGCCTATAAAATACGGAGTGATCAGCTTCTGTCGAATCGTTCCAAACTCTTTGGACAACAGCTCAAAAATGATCAAACCATGCTCTAGGAGATTGCTTGAGACCATAAAGATATCGACGAAGTCTACAAACTAGTACAGACTACCCCCGAGCCACAGATCTTGGTGGTTGCTCCATATAAACCTCTTCAGCAAGTTCTTCGTGAAGGAATGTGTTTTTATATCTAGCTGGAAAAAGAGCCAATGTTTCATTGCTATCATAGACATGAGAAGACGATCTAAAGTCATCTTGGCAACTGGTGAGAAAGTATCCATAGTCAATGCCATAAATGTAAGTGTATCCCTTAGCAACCAGTCTCGCTTTGAGACGATCAGTAGCTCCATCTGAACCTACGTTAACTGTGAATACCCAACGACAACTAGCCGTGGTTTTGTCTTTCGATGAAGGAACAAGCTCCCAATTACCATTATCATGCTAAGCAGTCATTTCTTCAATCATACCCTGATGCCAACTTGGATGAACCAACGTTTGTGCCAGTCTTAGGAACTTTGAAAGTGGATAAGCTAGTAATGACGGCATGACATGAAGGTGACAAACGATGACAGCTTAAATAAGTATAAATAGGAGCTTGATTGGCAGCAGTTCCAGTACCTTTGCGAAGAGCAATGAATGATTATCTAATGAGAGCTTGATTGGCAGCAGTTCCAGTACCTTTGTGAAGAGCAATGAATGATTATCTAATGAGTGCTTGATTGGAGTAGGAGACATTGTTGGAGCAGGTAATGAGTCACCAAGAATGTTCTATGTACCTGTATAAGAGTTACAAATACTAACTTGATTAGTAGGCTCAGGAAGAGGTTGGGGTCGTCGTGAAGAGACCTTAAGAGAAGGAGTTAAGGTGGAATAGTTGGAATTGGACGGACTGTTAATTGGTCTTTTGATTTTTCATATTAGGAGATAAATACAGATAAGACTCAAAGAAGGTAGCATTTGCTGAGATCAAGTACTTATCAGTAAAGGGGTCAAAACATCTGTAACCTTTTTGTAGACAAGAATACCCAAGAAATATACATCTAAAAGCCTTGCGTTGAAGTTTATCTTTACCAGGGGTAAGGTTAAGAACAAAACAAGTACAACCAAACACACGTGGAGTAAGGGAAAACAAATTATGGTCCGGATAGAGGATTGAGTGTGGATTCTTGTCCACAAAACAAAATAAGGCATACGATTGATTAAATAACAGGCAGTAATAACATCACCCCAAAAACATAAAGGAACATGATTGTGAATAAGTAATGTCCGAGTTGTTTCAATTAGATGTCTGTTCTTATGCTCAGCAACTCCATTTTGTTAAGGAGTATGTGCACAAGAAGATAAATGCAATATGCCATGAGATGACATAAAAGACGAGAAACAGGCAGAGAAATATTCTCGGGTGTTATCACTGATTAACGTCGTAATGGTAGTACCAAATTGATTGCGAATTTCAACACAAAATTTCTGAAAGATAATGAACAATTCAGATCTATTTTTCATTAAGAATAACCACGTGCACTGAGAACAGTCATCAATGAAAGACAAAATAATGAAAACCTAAGGAAGAACTGAAACGACTTGGACCCCATATAGCAGAATGAATAATTTCAAACATAGAGGTGGCCATATTATTGATGTGTTTTGGGAAAGAGGAACGAGTGTGCTTCCCAAGCTAACACTCCTCACATCTAACAAAGATAAACTAGGAACCATCTTCTGTAGTTTCAAGAGACTCGGATGATCTATTTGATTATGGAGCAATTCAAAGGAAGTAGTGGAAGTAAAAGCAACATATGGTTGGGTGGATGGCAGGTACAATCCCTATGACTTATGTCCTTTTCCAATTATTTGTCCTCGGTTCTATAGAAGAACAAAATCATCAAGGAAGGTTACAACACATTTTTGGTTTTTGGTTAATTTGCTAATAGAAATAAGATTATACGGACATCCAGGTGCAAAAAGAACTGATTTTAAAGGTATGGAGAGCAGAGGGTGAGTTATACCTATCCCTCTTACTACAGTCTTTGATCCATTAGCCAAAGTCACGGCAGAAAGGTTAGAAAGGGTAGTAAGAGAAAAGTATATTTTTGTTACCAGAAATATGGTTCGAAGCACCAGAATCAATAATCCATTATTCCTGAGATGAAGACTAAGTGGCATAAGCAAAGGACTTATCAGGTTGCATTGTGCAAGCAGCCCATGAAGTTGATGATTGATGCTTGTACTGTAGGTAGTCAATATAGTCTACTGCAGTTAAAGTGATAGATCTAGATGACCCATACCTGAAATCAGGTGTGGGCAAAATACCATTTTCATTATGAGCCACATTTGTTGTGTATCTTCATGTGGAGGCATGATTTATCACCAAAAAGATGCAGAAATCACCTATAACAAAAAATTGGCAGAGATTTTTTTTTGTTTGCAAAATCTGTTGCTGCAATTCTATTTTTCAAAAAAAAAAATTCTGTTTCTGCGATTCTACAACAACATACCAGTGTATTCCCACATAGTGGGGTCTGGAAAGGGCAGAGTGTACACAAACCATACCACTACCTCAGGTGAAGTAGAGAGGTTTCCGATAGACCCCCGGCTTAGAACCGATAACAGTATAGCAGACACAAAAGATAAGTGCAAAATAAACTAACACCGCTAGCAACAAGATAATACTACCACCACAAGATAAAAATAAGAACTATCTAACCGAAATCATAGACATCACACAGCACCACGAATAAACACTACAGATACAACAGAACGCTCCCTTATTGTTACCAACGCACTCCCACCCCTAACCCTCTACCCTAATTCGCGTCCTCCACACCTTCCTATCACAGGTCATATCCTTCGTAAGTTGTAACTGCTCCATATCATGCCTAATCACCTCCCTCCAATAATTCTTCGGTCTCCCTCTACCCCGCCTAAAACCATTTATAGCTAGTTCCTCACACCTCCGCACTGGAGCATCCGAGCCTCTTCTCATCACATGCCCGAACCAACGTTACCTCACTTCACGCATCTTATCCTCCACCGAAGCAACTCTTACCTTCTCCTGAATAATCTCATTCCTCACCCTATATTTCCTGGTATGTCCACACATCCATCGCAACATTCGCATCTCTGCCACCTTCAACTTTTGGATGTGGGAGTTCTTAACCGGCCAACATTCCGCTCCATACAACATAGTAGGCCGAACTGCCACTCTGTAGAACTTACCTTTAAGCTTTGGGGGCACCTTCTTATCACATAAGACTCCCGAAGCGAGCCTCCATTTCAACCACCCTGCCCTAATACGATGCGTGACATCCTCGTCAATCTCACCATTGCCCTGAATCAGACCCCAGATACTTGAAAATCTCCCTCTTCTGAATGACCTGCGAATCCAGCTTCACCATCACTTCATCCTCATGCGACACCTCACTAAACTTAACACTCCAAGTACTCCGTCTTGGTTCTGCTCAACCGAAATACTTTAGACTCAAGCGTCTGTCTCCAAATCTCCAACTTATCATTAACTCATCCCCGAGTCTCGTCGATCAGTACCACATTATCCGCAAATAATATACACCAAGGCACCTGCCCTTGAATAGGTCGCATCAAAACATCCATCACCAAGGCAAATAAAAACGGGCTAAGAGTTGATCCCTGGTGCAACCCTATTAGAACAGGAAAGTGCTCTGAATCCCCACCTGCCATCCTCACACGAGTCTTCGCCCCATTATGCATGTCCTGGATCGACCTAGTGTACGCCACGGGCACCCCTCTAGCCTCCAAGCACCTCCACAGAATCTCCCTCAGAACTCTATCATACACTTTCTCTAGATCAATAAACACCATGTGCAGGTCCTTCTTCCTCTCCCGAAACTGCTCCACTAATCTCCTCAGGGGTGAATGGCCTCAGTGGTCGAGCGACCTGGCATGAAACCGAACTAATTCTCAGAGATATTCACGAACCTTCTCAGCTTCAACTCTACCACTCTTTCCCAAACCTTCATAGTATGACTCAACAACTTAATGCCTCTATAGTTGTTGTAACTCTGAATGTCTCCCTTGTTCTTATATAAAGGAACCATCGTACTCCACCTCCACGCTTCCAGCATCTTTGCCGTCCTAAAAGTAATGTTAAACAACATTGTTAACCACTCCAAACCTGCCCACTAGTGCCCTTCCAAAAATCCATCGGAATCTTGTCTGGCCCCGTCACCCTACCCCGCTGCATCCTGCGAATAGCCCTCTTGACCTCCTCAACCTCGATACACCTACAATAACCATAATCATGAAACTCCTCAGATTTCTCCAAGTCTCCCAACACGAAACCTTTGTCCCCTTCGTCGTTCAAAAGTTTATAAAAGTAGACTGACACCTCTCCCTAATAAGGGCATCCTCAACCAACACTGTACCATCCTCTCCCTTAATGCACTTCACTTGGTCAAGGTCATGAGCCCTCCGCTCTCTGGCCTTGGCAAGCCTATACAACTTCTTATCCCCTCATTTCTCCTCTAACGCCGCATACAACCTCTCAAAAGTTGTTGTATTAGCCGCCATAACCGCTACTTTGGCCTCTCTTCGAGCAACCTTATACTTCTCCTTATTCGTGTGCCTTTCCTCATCATCCTTGCTCTCCACCAACTTAGCATAAGCCGTCTTCTTAGACTCCACCTTCCTTTTAACCTCTGCGATTCTGTTTTGCAGAATCTGTTTTAGCAATTCTATTTTGCTGAAAAAGAAGGAAAATTAGAGAAAGAGGGACTCTAATACCATGAGAAATTAAAGGGAGAAGAGAAGAGAATTTAAGAATTTGTGTCTTGATTATTCCCTCAAGCTAGTGGGAGTAAATAGTGTTACAGAGAATGTAAATGAGGAAGGAAACTAATAAGAATATTACACAATTTTCTAAGTGCCTAATTATGGGATTTGGGGATATTCCTACATCTCCACTATCTAATTATAGAAATATTCTCATGCCTAAATTATCTAGAAATGATATCATATTTAACACATACTTCTAAATCTGAATATCTTCTTGTATTGGCATAGGATTTATACCCTGCATTACATCCTATCTTCCCTATATTCAGGCATTCGTTAGCATGAGGTACTCGAATAGACATTTCTTATCATTGTTCTCGTATTTGTGGACAAGTAACAACAAATCAATGCATTTGGTAAGTATTTGTATCACTATCTTGTGCTTTGCTTTGTTGGTTTGATTAATCCACAACCATTAAATTCTCCTAAATTTTTCTGTGATTAGCCTAGCACTAGAGTTGAAAGATCGTTTGTACTCCAATGGAAGACATGGTGTCAATTGTGGCTCGTGGTCAGAATGGATTCTTGTTTGAAGTTGAAAAAGATGACTCAAAACAAACGTACTTGAAACAAGAAATAGCAACGAAACAATAGAGAAAAACACACAAAGAAAGAGACAGAAGGAAAACGAACGCTAAAAGCTAGTAGATTGATTCTAGTTATTAATTAGTGTTTAAGAATCAAGAAAAGGAATTAGGAAGTTGGAACCTGAATAAAAATCATTTTCGGAGCGATTGGGGTGCGTTCGGGTGAGATATGGCCACATGTGGCATCTGCCTTCGCATGTCACTTTCCAGGTCATCTGCTTGAGCAGGTGCCTGGCGCAGGTGGCCGATTCCAGCTCAGTTTGTACTCCGAGTTTTGTGCTTTTGTGGGCCTTTGTACACTCCTTTTTCAATAATATTCCCTTTTTTATTGGATATTCCTTTGTACAAACAGCTTTTCTTCCTTTCTTCTTTCTCTTTCTTACTCTTTCTTGGATCAAACACCACGTTTTTGTTGAATATCCCACTTGAAGATATGAGTTTCTTTAAGAACACAATGAACATCAAGATTTCCAACTAACTCATTTTGATTCAGAATTGCATGAACTTCAAATTTTGGGTCTTTTCATTGTGGGAATCACTTTCAAATGCTTTTTAAACCACAAATCCACACCAAATAATCAAGATCTAAGGAGCCACTTCTCTTTTTCTCCAAAACCAAGCTCAGCAATGGAGGGGTTCTTCAAATCTCTTCCAAACACACCAAATGCTCAATATCACTAGATGGAACAAATCTAGTATGGAAACAACAACAATGATAAAAAACACAAAATCATTTTTGGGGTTTTCTTCAAAAACATTTGGACTCGTTTTTTTTTTTTTTGATAACAAATGATAAAGATCAAACTAAGGTAATGAAAACTAACTACGGTACTAGAAACAAAGATAAAGGATAGATGAAAAAATAAGTAATAAGCTAGACATAAGATAGGAATTGAAATGCAAACAAAGGGTATGTTAAACCTTTAATTCTCAATTCAAATTACTTACAAGCACCTAAACTCCTATGTTGACCACAAAGGAATCGATTCCTAAGAGATCAATGTTTCTAAACAAGAATTCAATGTGTGCTTATCCAAGCTCTCACACACTCACAAGACCACATCTGAAATAATCTTATTGTGAGAAACTAGCAGGAAGGATAGGGAATCTCCCAACCACCTATTTGGGCATGCCCTTAGGAGCTAAGAGTAAATGCGAGGGGATCTGGAATAGGGTTGTGGAAAAGTGTGAAAAGAAGTTGAAAATTTGGAAGATTCGATATTTATCGATGGTAAATACTCTAATTTTAGGCAATAAAATTTTTTATCTCTCTATGAGAAAATAGTAAATAGAATTATATTTTGGAAGGATTATTTAGCACCAAAAGAGACAAAACAACATAAGTCCTAGAATAACGTGCCACCATAGGTTTTGAACAAACAACTAGTCGATCTTTCCCTAGTCAAATAAGCTCGGTAGTGGATCAACATGAGACAAATGGGTTCTATATATTGGCAAGGTATGGGGCATCCCTTCTATCTTGGATTATACGTTGTACATCACAAGCTCACGATGGATGTCGATTGTAAGAAATTCCCCAGCATCAGTTTTGTGTCTTATTATTGGTTTTGATTTTACAGCTTCACAGCTCAGACATGTTTTAGCTCATGACTCAAAAAATGATTAAAGTCTCACTATATTGGCAATGCATTATTAGATTATTGTATTCTTATATTTTAGACATGTTTTTCATGATTTGACGAGGTAGTGGTGAGGCTAGAAGCGCAGGAGGTAAAGAAAAGGGATAAGTTCAAGTACCTCGGGTCCGTGATCCAGAGTAACGGTGAGATTGACGAGGATGTCTCGCACCGTATCGGGGCGGGATGGATGAAGTGGAAACTTGCATCGGGGGTGCTGTGTGATAAGAAGGTGCCGCCCAAGCTTAAAGGTAAATTCTATAGGGTGGTAGTCCGTCCGGCCTTGCTGTATGGAGCGGAGTGTTGGCCAGTTAAGAACTCCCACACCCAAAGAATGAAGGTGGCAGAAATGCGGATGTTGCGCTGGATGTGTGGACTGACCCGAAGGGATAGAGCTCGGAATGAGACTATCCGGGAGAAGGTTGGGGTGACTTCAGTGGAGTGTAAGATGCGGGAAGCACGATTGAGATGGTTCGGACATGTGAAGAGGAGGGGCATGGATGCCCCGGTCCGTAGGTGTGAGAGGCTAGCGTTGGATGGTTTTAGACGGGGTAGGGGTAGACCGAAGAAGTACTGGGGGGAGGTGATTAGGCGGGACATGGAACAGTTACAGCTTACCGAGGACATGACCCTAGATAGGAAGGTCTGGAAGACGCGAATTACGGCAGAGGATTAGGGCCTGTTCGGGTCGCTAATGTAGGGAGGTAATTGGTGGGGGTGTATTCCTGGTATGATTCCGTATTCAATGTTCTGTTCCGTGTTCCGTGTTCTATGTTTGTTACGAATCTGTGTGCTTTCCTCTGCTTTATATTCCTGCATTCCTGCTTTACTCTGTTTTATATTCCTTATGGCTGCAGTATCTATGTTATGTCATCTGCTTCTGTGCTGTACTATGTGTTTGTTTGATATCTCGTAACTTGAGCCGGGGGTCTTTCGGAAACAGCCTTTCTACTTCATCAGAGGTAGAGGTATGGACTGCGTACATCTTACCCCCCCCAGACCCCACAAAGTGGGAATACACTGGGTTTGTTGTTGTTGATATTTATCGATGGGTAGAAGACTGGTTTTGGCGAATAGTGTTTTGGATGCCTCACCAGCGTACATGATGTCCATATTCCCTATGCTTGCTAGTGTGATAAAGAAACTAGACATGGTGAGAAGAAACTATTTGTGGAAAGGTAGCGAGGGCAAGAAGAAATTCCATCTGCTTAAATGGGGGAAATGACATTGAACAAAAAGGAAGGAGGTCTAGGAATTAGAAATCTCAAGAAACAGAATCAGAGCTTGATGATGAAATGGTTATGGAAATTTACAAGTGACAAAGACATATTATGGAAGAGTGTGATTCGTGCTAAACATGGTATGGAGGATCTATGGATGACAAACATGGTCACAACAACATATGAATGCACAGTGTGGAGGGCAATCAGGAATCTATGGCCACTTATGCAGACTAGAACCAGATTCAAGGTTGGGAAAAGGCAGAGGGTTTCCTTCTAGAATGATAAATGGGTCGGCAATGATCTATTGAGTAGACTATATTCTAATATCTATTCACTATGCCAGACCAAGCAGGCTACAATAGCTGAAGTGAGGAATGGACAAGCATGGAATCTGTATTTTAGAAGGTACTTGTATGATTGGGAAATGGAAACTATTGCTTCCTTCTATGCTAACTTGGCAGATTTTACCAGCTCAGTAGAAAAAGTAGAAAAAGTGGACAGATTAGAATGGCAAATGGACAAATCTGGAAAATTCACTGTCAACTCAACATATAAGGACCTCAATATCTCAGAATTTCAGGAAAAGGATTGGCCATGGAAAATGATTTGGAAGATTAAGATCTCTAATAAAGTAAACCGATTCACATGGCTTCTAGCCAAGGAGGCAGTTTTGACTCATGAGAATTTGAACAAGAGGGGGTTTCATTTGTGGTCATGAGAATTGAACAAGAGGGGGTTTCATTTGTGGTCCAGATGCTTTTTTTTGTAAAGAACAGGCAGAGACAGTAAACCATCTCTTTTTACATTGTAAGTGGACAGATCAATTATGGAAAATGTTCATCAGCTTGAGGAAGTTTAGCTTGGTAAGACCAAGGAACATCAAAGGGTTCCTCAATGCTGGAACAAGGTAGAAATGCAACACAGAAAGAAGAGAGATGGAAGATTATCCCTGCTTGCATTTGGTGAACAACATGGGAAGAAAGGAACAAGAGATGTTTTGAAGAAAAGCAGAACAATTTACAAGATTTTAAGATGAATTGTTTAGCTTTGTTCTACTTTTGGTGTAAACATGATCTAATAATTCAGGCAAAAGATATCTTTGATGTTTTAGATTATGTGTAGGAACAAGTGATAGATACAAAGGTTGTAACTGTAACTCTTTTTAAAAGGGAACTACACTTAGTTGTAGTTTACCTATGGGTATATAGACCTATATTACCATTCTCAAAATGAAAAAGAAACTCCTACTTATAGCCTAGGGCTAATTATTACAATTATGGGCCCAAAAGTGACTCATTTCAGCAAATTGGGCACATGTCCACGCAGCCTAGTGACCTGCTCATGCATGTGGCAATGCAGGTGACACTGGAAGTGTCAAAATGGCCATCTGCAGCCAAGTCCCTTCAATGCTTCTCCAAGCTCTACTTTGCCTCCTTTTGACCTCCCCAAGGCCCCTTGACCCTTCTTAGATGTAAACACCGACTCATGACACCTTTTTGATAGCACTAAGGAGTAGTCAAGCACCTCTAACTTCATGATCATCCCATCCAAAGTCTGGAGGCATTTTGGATTTTATCAAAAGCTAAAAGAAGGAATGAGTGAAGGTGGAGTGTGGTATTAGAAACCCTTGGTAGTTAGGAATGTAAGTATAGTCAAGAGAAAAAAGTAGAATGGGGGATACAGATGAACGATGGAAATATGTGAAGCACTTTTGGTGTCATTTGGGGCGTGACAAAAGGATTTTTCAATGCTGTTAGCGAAAGCCATTCAAGAGATGCATGAAACATTGAAGTGTCTTTCATTCCTTTGCAATGCTTTTGGTTCTCTTTAATCAATGGATCACTACTTTTTCCTCTTTGCTTTTTGGTCTCCTCCACTGTAGCCATACAAACAAGTTTGGGACCTCTTCCTTAATCGTAGTATAGTAAATTGGGCGATTTCATACAGTGTGAGAGGCTTGCTGAAATGTTGGTAGAGTCAGAAAGTCATCAAAAACTTGAATAAAATTTGGCATACCATTCCTGTTTGCACCTTTTGGACAATCTCGAAAAAATGAGAGATGTTTTTGAAAATCAGAAAACATGTCTTTTGTAAACAATAGATGTCTTCAGAATTAAATGTTTTGGTGTAGGAGGCGTGGTAGATGATATTCTCAATACTTGGAGTACATTGAGAATGTATCGGCTTTACTGTGTTTCTTTCTTGTATTTTTAAGTTCCTCATTGGCACTTAATTAATGAAATTACATTACCTTATAAAACAATACTTTTTGCTTTTCGATCTTACCAACTTGCTGAGCTCCAAGCCATGATGACCACATATAGTAATTTCTTTATCTTAACTTGGATGTAAGCATACTTTGCTGAACCATCATATCTCCTGCTGTCTCTCTTGTTCAGCAATATTTTGTGTTCATTAGCCTTTATCACTTTGCTGTGTTTGTGTCAAATATGACTAACCATGTTAGTGCAGTGCTTTTGCAGCAGTCTGAGCCTAGTTGTATAACAAGTAGTATTCCAGACCGTGCTCTCTGATTAGTTCCACGTTGTCAAACCATTTGATTGATATGGGGGCAGGCAGAACCAGGGAAATGTTTTAGGGGAGGGGCAAACACAAGTTCTAGAATAAAATAGAAATAAGTCATAGACATTTATACGGAAATTGTGTTTTCAAAATTTCAAATTTATATTATATGATCATTGATTTTTGATAAAAGAGCAGAAGTATGGTAACAGCAGAATATTTAATGGACAAACTTATAATTTGCTCATGAATATATGCTATGCTAAGTACTTCTATGATCATGCTTAATTAGCTATCTTTTCAATAATTTAAAATCGTAAATGTGTAGGCATTAAATTGATTTATACTTCTGGCAAAATTGCCCTAATGATAAAAGTAGGAGAACAAAAAGAAATAAAAAAAGAAAAAGAATGAGAAATTTTTTGCATATTTAAGATTGGCAAACTCCATTTGAGACACGATTGAATCTTTGGTTTGTGTTTGACTCAAGATTGCCTGTTTTCATGAATTGCTTGTTTCTTTATGTCTTGGGTTCTATTTTATCGTTCTTTGGAAGCGATCGAGCTCGTATACCGGTTGTTGCCTGAAACGTTCATCTAGGGTTCTATGTTCCTTCTTTGTTTTACTGTTCGGGTTATTCATAATTATTTTTATTGACTTCTTTTGCTTTCAATTATTGTTACTTAATATTCCACTGTGGTTTGTATCTCGGATCGTATCACAAATCTTGCTTAGTGAGCTTGTGAGTAATACTTCAAGATGTTTCTTCCATATTCCAAGTGTATGAGAACTCTAAAGGAAGGGACAAGGAATCATAGGACACAGTTAAAAATAGGATGTTTGGAACAGGATCTGACCCCTTTTCTTTGAGCAATAGGTATATCGAAATCATTAGTAGAATCAGAGATTAGAGATGATTTACCAGAAGAAAAAGAGGATTGGCAGGGAGTAGGCTGCATGATGGCTTTTTCTATCTTGTTTTTCCTTGAATATCTCATCAAATCCTATGTTGCTCGGACTCTTCAAAAATGGCAGCGGATGAGTATCGGATTCTCCAAAAGTAGTGTATTTTTGGTGAATTCGACACGGGTGTGGCATCGGAAGTGAAGAATCCGCACAACTTAGATCAAATCAGGATTCTCCAAACGTCCAATAGTCTCCCCTTGAACAACACATCTATCAGTTTCCTTCGGAGTGCTCTCTCTGATAGTAACTCTCACATGGAACAAGGTCATCAACAAATCCAGAACGATATCACCTTTTCTTTTTTATTAGTCTCCTCCCTTAAAGGTAATTGAGTTCCATTGAAGTAAGGTTCAAATTCTCTAAAAGTAACATCCATACCAACAAAATACTTCCTTGATGGAGGATAGTAACACTGATAACCTTTTTGTGTTGGAGAATACCCAACAAACACACATTTAAGGGCCATCAGATCTAGTTTCCCTGCATTCCTAGTATAAATAGAACAAAACAAACACATCCAAACACCTTAGGAGTAACAGTATAGACACTATTCCCTCGTAAAATCTCTGAAGGACTCTTAAGGTTGAGCACTTTGAGAGATATTCCCCACAAAATTGATAAGATAAGCAGCTGCTAGAATTGCATCTCCCTAGTAAGGTTTTGGGAGATTCATAGTGAACATAAGAGGTCTAGCAACCTCTAAGAAATGACTATTTTTCCGTTCAGTGACTCCATTTTGTGAACTAGTGTAAGGACAACTAGTTTGGTGGATGATCCTGCTAAACTCCAAAAAAGTACCAAACTGGCTATCCATGTGGTCTGTGCCATTGTCAGTTCTCAAAATTTTTATCTTATCATCAAACTGAGTGCAAACCATCTTATGAAAAGATTGAAAGCAAGAAATACATCACTTTTTTCTCTTATTAGATACACCCAAGTCACCCTGGTGCAACAATCAATAAAAATGACAAACCCTCGACTACTAGATAAAGAAACGGTTTGAGTAGGCCCCCAAACATACGAATTGATAGTCATGAAAGGAATTGTGCTTTTATTATTACTTGATGGATAAAAGTTTCTAGTATGTGTGGCATACCACAAGCATCACAATACAAAGAATCACCCTTACTCCTTGAAACAATCTAGGATATAATTTTTCTAAGACAAAGAAGGATGGATGCCCCAACAGTATATGCCACCATATTTCTTAATTGACATTTTTATTTTCTCCAAAAAAAGAATCCTTGCCATTGAATATCACCTTAGCTCCTTTCCAACATATATAAGCCATCATGCAGCCTACCACTACCAATCCTCTTCCCTATTTGAAGATCCTGAAAGACACAATGATCAGGCAAAAACTCAATTTTGCATTTTAGAGCATTGGTGGTGGAATTGACCGATAAAAGGTTAACTGAAAATTTAGGGACATGAAGTACAGAAGATAGCTTAATATTAGGAGCACAACAGAAAGAACCTGTCCCAGCTACCGAGGAAAGAGAACCATCGCCTATTCTGATTGTGTCTGCTTTAGACATGAAGAGTAGTTAAGAAAGCCTATCATTTGTCTATTTCCACCGAATCAATAACCCTCGTGATTTAAGAACAGCAGTAAAAGTACCTTAAGTAAACAGCCTCTCTACTTCACCTCTCTACTTCACCTGAGGTAGTGGTATTAGTATGGTCTGCGTACACTCTACCCTCCCCAGACCCCACTATGTGGGAATACACCGGGTATGTTGTTGTTGTTGTTGATGTAGTAAAAGTACCTAAAGTAGTACCTAACTTCACCAAATTAGATGTTGCACCGGAGGAAGAGTCAAGTTGGGACAAAAAGGACTTGAGATACTTGTTCACTAGGAGAAAGGGAATCAGCAGAGGCTATCTGCTATCTCTAACAAATTTGCTTGAGTTCTCACTGAGTTGACTCGTTTTCCTCCACGACTTCCAGCGGGTCGACCATATAACTTCTAGCATGTTTCCTTGGTATGTCACGGCTTCCCACAATAATCACAATGTAAGTGATCTTTATCATACGTGACTTGAATCCTTATCAGGTCTAATTCATTGTTCAAACCGGCGAGGAAGTCAAAGATCTGCTCCTTTTCAACCAATTTCTGGGACTTTACTGCATCCCTGGTACAATCTGCTTGGAAGTCTCGATAAAATCTAGCTCTTGCAACAATCCACTCAACTCAGAAAAATACTAAGAAATTGAAATCCCACCTTGCTTTGTGTCATGGACGTTACAAATCTCAAAGATCTAAGCATCATTCCCCATGCGTGAGTAAGTGAGCATAGTTGCATTCAAAAATTTTTCAGCAGTGTCAAGCAATAGATATCGCCTTTTTGACAAGGGTTGCATAGAGTTGATAAGCCATGACATGACGAGCAAATTCTCCGAGTCCTACTGGTTGTAGGTGGGATCAGAAGAAGCAGGTTTTTTTCTTATCTCCATTAATATACCCCTGCAACCTTTTAGCTTTGATAAATAATAAACTGAATCTAGACCAAGAGGAGTGCCGCAACCATAAAGTTTCATAGAACTAATTTGTAGGTGAGGATTAGGTTCTGACATGTTGGCAAGAAAAAAAGGCTAGAATAATAAAAAGCAAAAGGAGTAGAGAAAAGTTTACAACGGCTCAATAGTATTGGAGAGAGGAAACACTCATCTCCTAAAAAGGCACAAGGTCTGATACCATGGAGACATTTAGAAGAAATTTAATTTATTCTTAAGTGTGTCTATACAACCAATTATAGAGGTATTTATGCACAAAATTGAAGCCTAACTATAAAATATACATGTAAGGAAATAGAATAACGTTTTACTCCGGAAGCCGATTAACGAACTGTCGATGGAGTTGGAAAGAAGACTCAGAGATCTTTAATTTGGTAGGTATTGGGCCCATAACTCTTTATATTCTAGGAGGAGTGATTGTTTGAAATTGTTCCTAGTTTAAACTTAGCCCAAAACTCAATCAATAAGGACACTTCCAACTGAACTTTGTGTTAGGGGTATTGTATGACCTTAATTCCTATCTACTGCACTCTCATATCAAAGAATTGATCCTAACACCTATGACGAATAAGCTTCTTATGTCTTTACCGCAAATATTTTTTAGTAATAGTTCTATGAAATCAATACCCCATACATTAAAAAGCTCCACCTCAAGGATTGGGGTTAAAGGCAACTCATGCCTCCACGATATGCCCCCGTGCCTTTGACATTGATCACACGCCCTAACAAAATCATGTGTATCCTCATGAAATGCATGAATTGCAGGCCAACAATATTCACATTGCATGATATTGTGTGTCGTCTGTGTACCACTATGATGACCCCAAATAGAGGATGAGTGGCAAGCCAATAGAATGCTTATCATCTCAACCTTAGGAACGTATCCCCGAATCATATTAGCAGCGTAGACTCAAAATAAGTATGGCTCGTCCCAAAAGAACTTCCTCCCATCATATAGAAACTTTTTCTAGTAATGGAAGCTCAAATCCCAGGCATCACATCACTCACCAAGAAATCATTATAATCAGCAAACCATGGGATAAAGTCTTGAGATGCAGCAAAAATTTGCTCATCAGGAAAAGCGTCATTACTTTCAACTTCATCTTTCAACATTGCCTCTTCCTCAAGCCTGGACAAGTGGTCAATCACTTGAATTTATATGCCCTTTAGGCCCTTGACCTTAAAATTTAATTAACGTAACAACAGCACCCATCCAATCAACCAAAGTTCTCATACTTCTTCTCCATAAGGTACCTTAGAGTTGCGCCATTGGTATGCACAATGACTTTTGTCCCAAGCAAATAATTCCTAAACTTCTCAAAAGCATACACCATAGCAAGTAGCTCTTGCTTTGCTAGCATAGCAGATAGGATGAAGAATTTTCTAGTGCCTTTGGCCTAGGACTCCTAGTGTCACTATACTAGCACATAACCTCAAATGGAAAAGACCATTTAGGAGCAACAATAACGAGGGTTGAAGTCAATTTTCCTTTAAGGCATTCGAATGCCTTCAAACAAGCATCATCAAAAACAAATTTTACCTCCTCCTCAAGCAAGTTGCACAAAGGATGTGCAATCTTAGAGAAATCCTTGATGAACCTACAATAGAAACTAGCATGCCCCAAAAAGCTATGAATAACCTTCACAAAATTGGTGAGCGTAATTTTAATTACCTTGATCTTTGCTTTATCATTCTCAATCCGTTTTTTAGAGATTTTGCGACCGAGAACGATACCTTCTTTTATCATGAAATGGCATTTCTCCCAATTTAGCACAAAGGTTCGTCTCTTCACACCGTTGCTACACTTTACCCAAATAAGCAAGACAATAATCAAAATGCATCTCCAATAATAGAAAAATCATCCATGAACACCAAGATAGTGTCCTCAACCATGTCGGATAAAATGGCTATCATACATTATTGAAAAGCAGTTGAAGCATTACACAACACGGATCACATTCGCTTGAAAGCATAGGTCCCATGAAGACATGTGAAAATGGTCTTCTCCTGATCCTCTGGTGCAATGTAAATCTAATTATAGCCAAATACCCATCAATAAAATAGTACCACCCTCTACAACATGTCTAACATCTGATCCATGAACGGCATTAGAAAGTGATTTTTTTAAGTCCATGCATTTAGCCTCCGAAGATCCATGCATACATGCCATACCATGATTGGCCTTAATGGAATTAACTCATTCTTCTCATTGGGAACAACAATTATCCCTCCTTTTATAAGCATAAATTTGTGGCTCACCTATTAGCTATATGAGGCAGGAAAACCATGCCTGCATCCAACCATTTAATGATTTCCTTCTTCACCACCTCTTGCATAGGTGGATCCAATCTATGTTGATGCTCAATACTTGGAATACAACCAAGCTCAAGCTAGATTTTCATGTGTAAATATTGGGAGGAATCCTGATGATGCCAGCAATGGTCCAACCAATATCCCTCTTAAATCGCTTCAATATAGACATAAGAGCTTCCACTTTACCATACTATAATAATAACGGGCAAAGTGTCATTCAATATAGACACAAGAGCTTCCACTTTACCATACTATAATAATAATGGGCAAAGTGTCATTAGCTCCCAAGAAAGCATATCTGAAATGAGAGTAAAGAGCCTTAAGCTCCAATATTGGAGGCTCTTCGATGGAAGGTTTGGCTGGAAGGGTCACACGATTCTTCAAATCAAGATCTAGCTTTTTAAAGCATAAGAGTCAGGTTCCATTCCAGCAAGCGCATGCACCATCTCATCATAGTCCTCAATACCTTCTCCATCAAGATTCAGCATCCATCTCATCATAGTCCTCAATACCTTCTCCATCAAGATTCAGCATGACAACAGCCAAAGTCTCAACCGTAGCTCTCCTTAATAAGCACCTCAGGCACCTTCTCATCAACAACATCAATGATAGATACAACACTCAGGTCTCTTGGTTGCTTCATCGATCTACATATATTGAACACAACTTGCTCATGATTCAGTAGGATTTTCATCTCACCACTATCCATATAGATAAGGGCTCTTTCCGTAGCTAAGAATGGTCAGCTAATGATTATGGAAACCTCAAAGTCAACCTAGCAGTCTAAGATGATAAAATTAGTTAGAAATATGAAACTCTTAACCTTTACCAGCACATCATACATATGCCCACCAATCTCTAAATTGTGCGATCAGTCATCAATAGCAGCATAGTAGTCGGTTTGAGGGCTCCCAAGCCCAACTATTTGAAGATAGCAAGCGGCATAAGATTAATGTTTGCACCAAGATCACACAATGCCTTAGCAAAATTAAACGCCTCAATCGTGCGAGGAATAGATAAAGAACTAGGATCCTTCTTTTCTTAATAACTAGAGAGCATGAAGCAATTGACACTACAATGGGGAAAATTATCGACCAACTTAAAACTCATAGTACCTTTATTTTTTACTAGATTCTTCATGAAATTCACATATCCACGCATTTGCTCAACTATTTCAACACTGAGATAAAGTTGTGAAATTTACCATCTTCCACCTTGTTTTTCAAGCATTATGGGAAGGGAGATAGAGGCCTAGGGAATAGGAGTTAATCTCTTTACGACCTCATTTTCCTTTCCCTTATCAGCAAGAATCTCCTTCGTATCAACTTAAGACTTTCTAGCATCTTTGTGACTATTATCAAGAACAATCTACTTTGCAAAACCAGCCTCTTTTCCCTTTTAAGCATTCTCTTTACCACAACCATCGAGTCTGAGAATGCCTTTCTACACATCTATATTAAGTTTAGGCTCTTGTAACACTTTCTCGCTTCTAGTAATGGCAGCTATGCCTTGACAATCATTTCTAGGATCTGGTACTGTGTCACTATGAAATGTACCATTCATCTGTTGATTCAGAGCAACAAATATGTCTCATCTTTCTACTCATCTACAATAGGCTTAGCCTCTAGTAACACTTTCTCAATTCTAGTAGTGATAGCCATACATTGACCATCATTTCTAATAGAAATCTGGTGATGTATCACTATGAAATATACCATTCTTCTATTGATTCAGAACTACAAATATCTGACCCGTTTGGTCTTCAAGTTGTTTTATGGATGTCGAATATGTCACATCAGCGGGTACAATTTCTGTGTGTCACTAGCTCACTTATGTTGGATATATCTCCTTAATATTAGAGTTTGTGGATTTGACTTTTTGTTTTTTCAACATCATTGCTAGCATGTCCTCTACCCTTGAACTACCTGCATCATTATCTGCTTGATTGCATCCCTTAGGAGGTACATATAAATCGCCTCTATCATTTTTGTAGCCAACTCTATTCATCCAATTTCCCTAATCTATGTCTTTATCCCTTTCTCTCCAACCAGACTTCTCATAGTTGTTATCTTATAATTTTTCCGACCTTGATTTTCTTGTCCTTAATGCCAAGAGTCTTGATTAGACTCTTGGTGGCTAGCCCAAAAACCCCCCAACTGATCGTTAACAAAATTTGCCTCCTTATCTGAATCAAAGTAATCATCATCACGTCGAGGCATTATACCTTATGAGCCCACAACATTTGCCTTTTCTGAGCTAACCCTCATCAAGTGCTTCATAATCAAGTCCATTTGATATTTCAAGTGACCCATATCCTAATACATTCTTCTTCTCTGCGATGTTGCTCTACTAACATACCTTTAGAGTAGGCACTGGTGAGTAGGCACTGGTGGAAACTTCCAATTCACGACTATGCCACGATTACTTAGTTATGAAATCATGAGGAACATAGACCTAGTCCATTCTCACTCATTGATTACAAACAATGACTACAAACAACATTCTTAACAATTATTACTTGTTTTTACTTAACATTGCAAGTTATTGCTTGTTATAAGAAATTCCCCTACATAAATAATTACCTACTAGTTTAAATAACCGCGTTAACCTGGTTTCTAGCCATATTCCATGTGGGATCGATCCCAACTTAGTTGGGTTCTATACTCGATTAGATACCATGTATACTCATTGCACGATGCAACTTGGGTGACATCAAGACACCAAAAGTCCTACTCATATGTGAAACAAAAAGACTTAGAGTTTAGTGTTGATGATTTGGTGTTTTTGATGGTTTCACCCATGAAGGGTGTCATATGGTTTGGGAAAAAAGGAAAACTTAGGGTGTGTTTGGTATGATGGAAAATATTTTCCAGAAAATGTTTTCCGGTTTTCCCTTGTTTGGTTGCAACAAAAGTTTAGGAAAATATTTTTCAAGACAACTTATTTTCCACCATTTGATGGAAAATGACTTCCCTCATAGGCCAAGGGAAGTCATTTTTCAGAAAATGACAAATGTGACTTATGATCTCACCCTCACCCCTCTTCCCACCCCAACAACACTTATATTCACATGACTCAAAAAATTTATATTTCTCAAAAATTTACATTACTCGAAAATGTTTTTCACTGTGCTTTGCTTCAATTTTTCACTGTTTGAAATAAAAAATAATGAAGCCCGAATTTTTTCCATTTTCAATTCGTTGAATATATTGTTATTTTCATATGCATAGAGGAAGACTTACTTATGTTACTTTTGTTAATTGCATATTTCATTTTGTTATCGATGTAACTTGTTTCACGAGGTTGAATAAGTTTGTCGTTCTGTTATATTTCTATTAATTGTAGTATCTTGAGATTATCCTAACAAAATATTGAAAAGTGTCTCCTATATTTGTTAATTAATAGTTGCTTAAATTTAGTGATTGTAATATTTTAGTATTCGATATTGATATTATTTGTTATGCTTAAATTAGCTCTTACAAATTGTTGAGTTGCTAAAGGCACTGATATACTAGCTAACAGATAGTAGTATTTTCTAAAAAATATTTTTTCACTCATCAATTGAACACTAGAAAATATTTTTCAAAAAAATATTCTCTACTCACCAACCAAACACCATAAAACATTTTCCGGAAAAAAAAATTCGGAAAAAATTTTCCATTCACCAACCAAACATGAGAAAATAAGTAGAAAGCCAACTTATTTTCTAGTAAAACTTTTTCCAAGAAAACATTTTCCATGGAAAATATTTTCCATCATACCAAACACACCCTTGGTCCCTTACAGTGTTTTGGACAGCGAAAGGCGACAAGACTCCGCCTCGCCACGAACTCCTTTTGAAAGTGTGGCAACAATTAATACCAAAAGTTAAAAATATTTAATTTCATATATAAATAATCAAAATCTCAACAGCAATAATATATTAGCAAATATTTCAAGTCAACAACTAAAAATAAATAGTAGATACTGAGCTTTTACTCTTTGTGAAAAAAAGGAAGAAGTAGAAGAAGAAAAACAGAGAAAGAAGAAAGTAGAAGAAGAAAAAAAAACAAGAAGAAATCAATAGACTATGAGTAACGACAGACCAGTGGAAGAAATACGAAGAAGAAAGTAGAAAAAGAAAAAAAACAAAGAAACGACTTACCAATAGCCATCCACTAGAGTCACCGCCCGTCGGAGTCGCTAGAATCACTCGCAGTCGCCTCTCAGTGGTAGCACTCAAAGCAAAATGGAAATAAAAGCCCTAACATTGCTTTTTATCCTTAAAATCCTAATTTTAAAAAATAAAAATAAAAAGTATCATCTTTAGCGCCTCATCTCATCGTCATGTCGCCATTCTCGCCTTGGTGTCGCCTTTCGCAGGTCGCATTGCCATGAAGGTAGATGGTGAGACTGCCTCGCCTCACCATTTGCCATTGGCAACATAGCGCTCGCCACTGATAACACTAGTCCTTTATATAATGGTCCCTACCGAATCATGAAAAGGATTGGGAAAGTAGCTTACGAATTAATGCTACCTGTGGACTTGGCATCCATACATCCAGTATTCCATTTCTCCATGCTTAAGAAGTGTGTTAGTGATCCCTCACTCATTGTTCATATGAAAGTTTTAGGGCGAAAGATAGTTTATCTTATGAATAAGTTCCGATTGAGATTCTAGATCATCAAGTTTCCAAGTTAAGAACCAAAGAAGTAGTTTTAGTTAAGGCATTATGGGGGAATCAGTTTGTTGAGGAGGCTACATGGAAAACGAAGAAGATATGGACACAAGATATTCGCATTTATTCACTCCTCAAGGAGGAAATATCAAATGTAAGTCTTTCTCTTGTAACAAATCCTAAGACCTCATGTTTACATCTTTCATGGTACAATTCTCGTGTTTACACTCGTGCTTATATACTCCTCAATAGTTGATTATAAACTTGATGCAAGTACAATTGAGTTCATGTTAACAAGTATAGTATTAGACAGCCAAAACAAACCATGATTTTTTCAAGCTATATGTTTCATCCTAGCCCTGGCCTTCATTCGAGGATAAATAACCCCAAGGGGGATATTATATTGTAACATCTAGCAAATCTATTTCATGTTCATGTTTTGACATACGCCTTTTTAGCTTGAAAACCAAGTTGTATGACCTTTAGATTGACTAGGAATCCTGTGGGATGAGTTCAAGGACTTGAAAAAGGATGTTATGGACATGAGAAATGGCTGGTGCATCATGCTAGAGGACGAGATCTGCACTGCACCTGTCACATAATGATAGAAAAGCGACAAATATACATTTTCCTACATAGAGGCATGAGGCATACCCCAGGGTTAGGATTGAGCCTCGGGGTGTATAGTCCAGATGGTACTTTGGACTGCGCCGCCAGCTCCAACCTTATCAGATGGGAAATTTTTCCCAAATCCATCTAATTAAGGGTAATTTGGTCCTAATACTTGTATAAACCTCCTAACTCTACTTGTAAACTTCTTGAAGGCATTAAATATTTTCATCGATTTATTCCCTTATTCTCTCTCCCAAACTCCAAATAACAGATGTCTTTTAGAATCAAAGCGAAAAGTTCCAAGCAAGATTTCATCAAGTTTTCTTCTCCTTCTCAGGCATGTAAGATTATTTTAGTGCGTGAACCTTGTCCTACCCTATGATTCATAGTTAAAAAGCTTGGTCTAGTATGAAATCAAGATGCAATTTTTGATCCCAAATCCTCAAATCAATTTTTTTACTTCTTCAGTTGAATCTATTGTAATTTAACTATGCAAAACTATAGAATTTCATGAAGCAGTGGTCATTCCTTTATCTTGATTCGTAATTCATGTGTTCATTGCATTATCTCATATTTTCTATGAAAAGAGGTTTGAAAGCTTAAAGCTTGTGTCTATACAAATTTACAATTTCCTCTAAATATGAAAATCATATATGAAAAAAAGTACTGCTACTTAAAACTTCAGAAGTTGGATATCATACAGTAATTTGAGCATCGGCTCACCAGCATTACAATATTAAAGATCGGATATTGAGCAAAGACTCCAATACAATTTCAGTTTACCGTGCATGAAATATATTATGAGCGTATATAAGTTTTGTGAGTACTATTTAACACCGAGAAAAGTATGGGTTTAGATAACACTTACCCAAAACTACGTATGCTACCATAGGATTGGATCATTTCGCAAGTTTGGACAAATCATCTTTTATCCTACAGAAGTGTAGTATGGATCCATAGTTTCAGCTTCATTTTATACCCCCAACAAGGTATAGGATAGCTCTTCCAACCGGATTAGGGGTTGAACATCACAAGCTCAAGTGGTGTATGTCGATTATGAGAAGCTCCCCCATCAGAAAACTCAATATTTTTCTTTATTTACGTGTTGATTATGACTTTTGCATACAAACTACTAAAGAAAGAATCTCAGTTGCTCAGTTTTGGTTCACTATTCAAACTTAAATATAGACATTTAGTGTTATTTTTATGATTTCGGTAGTTCAAATTTCAAGTTTGATACTTTGTTTAAGCTTTTAGTTTATTAAATATTTAAAGATCACGTTGTTCCTTTGTTAAATAAGACCAAGTACGGTATGTACAAATTGATTTATGTACGTTCTTGGTGTCCCTGCAACACCTAAAATATTTCTAGAGGTAATGAACTACACTCTAGTTTCCTATGACGGTGACTTTATTAATTCTGAGGATGATGATATTTTTCTCTACAATAAGTCATTAAGTGTAACGTCCAAGTTCAATAAGAGAAATTCATTCCCATTCAAAAGAGTCGAGAAGCGGCTAGCAGGATGGCAAAAGAGGTACCTGTTGAAAGGAGGAAAGGAAGTTTTGATCAAGAGCACCTCTCTAGCATTCCTACATATTTCACGTCACTTTTGCAGGACCCAGGAAAAATGATTGAAACATTGGAAAGACTTCGACGTAACTTCCTATGGGATGCAGCGGAAGGCATTAAAAAGTTTCATCTTGTGAATTGGAGAGTTCACACATCTCCAATGGAATGGGGAGGGCTTGGCGTGAAAGATCCTCAAGTGTACAACAAAGCTTTGTTGGGAAAGTGGATTTGGAAATTTGGGGTAGAGGAAAATGCTTTTTGGAGGGGGTAGTAGCGGATAAATATGGTATAATGGATAGTGGATGGAGAACGAAAAACACTAGAACTCCATTTAGGTGTGGTTTGTGTAGATTAAGGGGTGGGAAGTTTTTTACCAACACACCTCGCTTAAGGTGGGGATGGATGATCAGTTTTTGGGCACATTGGTGTAGGGAGGTCGAGTTAAAGGAAGTGTTTCCTAGTTAATACCGCATTTCTTGCTAGAGAGATGACAGTCCAACAAATTTGTAGGTTTCGTGAGGGTGCTATTCACTGGGATTTAAGATTCAGAAAGAGCCTCCATGGGAGATGGAAGTATTTCACAGTCTGTTAGAGCTTTTGTATAGGCTAGACACATCAAACGTGTTAGATGCATGGAGATGGCAGGAGAGGAGAGTGGTGACGGCTTACTCATTGTTAACTCTTTTAATAAGAGGTTGATAGTGAGAGTGGAAGGTACCTTTCCTTGTGAATCCATTTCGATCCATAGAGCACCAAGGAAGGTTTGTTTCTTTGTATGGTTGACGGCAATGGATGTGATATTAACAGCGGAGAATTCGAGAAAGAAGAAAATCACTCATGTTGGTGCTTCATGTGTAAAAGTAACGGCGAAAGTGTAGATCATCTTCTATATTGTTGTAAGGTGGCTAGTCGGTTATGGAGGGTGGCCTTAAATTTGTTTAGGATGCAATGGGTCATGTTGGGCACAGTGAAGGAGGCTTTGTAAAGTTTGTCCCTTGAAAGAGGGAAGGAAAACACAAGAGCATGGAGTGTTGCCCTTTTGGTAGTCATTTGGGTGATTTCGAAAGAGAGGAATAGGAGGGCTTTCGAAGGGGTAGAACTTGATTTCGTAAAGTTAAAAGCAGTGTTTTGTACCTAGTTTATTTTTGGTGTACTTGCGAGGTCCCTATTTGTATCGAGGATTAGACCTCTTTTATTGAGAACCATATTTTGGTATAGGTTCCCTTCGTTTGGCATAAGTATATGGGGTTTCCCCTCCAAATGTTAATAAAATAGTTTACCTTAGCAAAAAAAAAAGGCAAAATGGCTCAGTGGACCCTTATACTATGTCCGTTTTGTAATATGGATACTCCTACTTACATGTTTGTCATCTGGAGACTTAAACCCACTAAAAAGCAATATTTGAAACCCATCGACCGTTGACCAGACCTACGTGGCATTAAAATGGCCGATTAAGACGAAACGCGTGCCTAGGGTGAGAGTGGGGGTCAATTTTTGGTCAATTTTATATTAAAATAATTTTTAAAAAATAAAAAAAAGTCCCCCAACTACAGCTTTTTAAATTTAAATATGTTTTTAATAATTAAAAAAAAAAGCCCTCTCCCAACCCCTCCCCCGTCCGACAACCCGCCACCCCACCCCCACCCCACAGCCCCAGCAGCACCACCATTAACCTCAACCTCAACCCAAATTCCCATTTTCTTCTCTATCACCGCCAAACACGCCCTTAACACAAAACCCATTTTTTCCACTCTTTCTTTCACCACCACCATCATCTCCTCCGCCACCTTCTGACATTTTCGCAACCTTTCCAGCCAACATTTCCTCCCTTTTTATCCCACAATCTTCCTTTCATCGTTCTACAAAACCCATCTCGGGCAAACTCATTGCTATCATTATCTCAGTTTGTATTCTCTCTGCAACTTTTGCCACTTCTCTTATCGCCTTTTTCCTTCATTACCATCGCCACAGAAAAGTCGAAGAGAAAAGCTACTACCAACGAACAGATCAGCAACCCCCCTCCCCAAAAACCAAAAAAACTTTGAATTTACTTTTTATTTTAATTTTTTCCTCTCAATTCAAATCTTTTCATATTTTTTTGGGATTAAAATTTAAATTTGAAATCTTTTCATATTTTTTTGGATTTAAATTTGAATTGAAAGTGAGTGATAGTGAATATTGAAAAATTAGTGAATTTCATGAATAAGCTTGAAAAAACTTAAAAGTTTTTGTGAATTTGTTAAAGTTATTCAAATGTAAAAATCGAAAATTCATTATGTTTGTATATATGAATTTATAGTTAAAAATTTAAATTAGTTGGAAAGAATTTGATGTTTAATTTGTGAGCAAAAATAAAAACATGATTATTTAAAGTTTCTACAATTTATAATTTTTTTTATTTAATTAAATTTATTTTAATATTCAATTTCTTATGTAGCATTTAAAAATGACATAGATTCAATTTAATACTTAAAAATGATGTGGAAGTTGACGTGGCAGATGTGGAAGCTGACATGACAGCCGACGTGGAGCGAGTGTGTTACACTCACCAAAAAAGTGTTTAAAATGTTGATTTTTAGTGGGTTTAAGGGTCCAAATGACAAACATGTAAGTAGGAGTATCCACATTACAAAACGGATATAGTACAAGAATCCACCGAGCCATTTTGCCAAAAAAAAAAATGAGCATAACATAGTTAATCGTGGATCCACACTTGTGGAAAAGAGGCGTGATGTTTGTGGGAGGAGGATTATGAATAAGTTGGAGTTTAAGGTTTATTTTATCTTTTTTGAAAACTCAAGTGTTTATGTGAATAGTGAGATTAAGGAAGAATATGCAAGTGGTGTAACAGGGATGTTTGGCTATATCATAAAAGTGTCCAACTTGATGCATATTTCATGCTCATTGAAATACTTTATTGAAAGAACTAAATTATAGTTGAATTAATAATTTGCAAACATCTAGACGAAAATTTTGTTATGCATAAATAAGTAGGAAAAATTTCTATTTGGATGATAACGTCCACATGCTTCATAAGAGTGTATTTATACATGCTAGACTTAATTGAGTTAAATGGACACATGGTCATTATCGTATTTTAGTCCTACCATTGTTGCTTACGACTAAAGGATGTTGCTTACTAATGCATGTCTTCTTGATTTTGTGAGATTCAAATACGAGGTGAACTGTTTTCAAGAAGAGGGAATAATAGCATCCACAGCAACAAACCTCATTTTTAGGTTCGGAATTAAACGAAAAACCACGAAGATGCTTATTGTGGAAGAAAAGTTCATGAATAAGCTCAAAACTTATAGTGAAGAATGAGCTAAGTGCTACACATATTTCATGGTCCAAACCCAAGTCCGGAGGAGTAAGATTGGAACGATTTGGAGCCCAAGAAGCTGAAAAGACCCAAGAAAAGAGCTGAAATTCAGCTCAAAATGAGCTTAGAACAATGCACAAAAGGGCTTTAATTCAAGCCCAAAAGTCTGCGAAAATGGACGTGATGTTCGCCCAAAAAGTGGCTGCAACAGAACGTGTATATTAGTGCTGATTTGTCACATGTTTTCCCCTTATTTTTGTTAGGTAATTTTTGGAAGTTTTACTTGTATAGTTATCCCATTTTCTTCGATGCTTTATGTTTATATACTGTTATTTGTCCTAGCCGGGGGTCTATTCGAAACAACCTCTCTACTTCGTCTAAGGTAGTGGTATGGCCTGTGAACACTTTACTCTTCCCAGACCCCACTTTGTGGGAATACGCTGGTATGTTGTTGTTGTACTTGTTTTACAAAATTTCCTACTTCAATTTTAGTATTTACTATTTCCATAAAAGATAAAACTACCATTCGAATCTCATGTTATTTGGAATAGGTTTTCTTATATATAGCGCTAAATTTTGTCATTTTTAAGAAGACAAGACCTTTGTGTGTTATGAATATTATTTGAAAGACTTTTCTTCTTTACACCTTTGTGAGTAGTGACTATGGATTTATTTGCAACCCTATATGAAACATTCTTGGACTAATTATTGTCTTTAATTTCTTCAAAATAGGGGGTCTAGATCATTGTTTTATCTGGGTGCTTAAATTGACATTATTAGTATCATAATTAGTTCCAATCCGCTAATTTTAAATACTAAAATCAATTGGGTTCTACCTTCTCAAAAAAAATCAATTAGGTTCTATCATTAGATTTCGAAATTTGAGGATTTTAATCTCAAATTACTCCTACTTTAATTTCATGTCTTTAGTCTTCAGAATTTCGCTTCCACATCATTCTTTTAATTATTCAAGTAACCTACTCTTACCATCCCACCGGCCCACCCCATCCCAATCCCAATTGTTGCACGGTTTGCTTACATAGAACCTACTAAAACAATTGTGTAAAGTGAAAAGAACGATTACTTTATTAAACGCAAATAATATTTCGAAAACCTCAATGAGAGACGAGCAAAATGTCCTTCTCCTTTAAAAGTATTAAAAATATTGTAAAACAATCACTCAAAGCTTTAATTACACTCAGAAGTGTAAAGGCAATTTGGGACGAGTTTTATTCTAGAATATTTTGAGCTTGATGATTCGTTGTATGTTCCACGCATTCCAACACTAGCACATTCATAGTTTCTTCTCCTTAATCTCCTATCAAACCAACCTTGGTCAATTGACGAAAGTTGTAGCAAGAAATTTCCGTTTATATCTTTTCACTTTTAAGGAAATATCTCTTTAATTCTCCTTCATGATGATTCTAGTAATTTTTGGTGTGTTTGGATAAAATGGATTCTCAACTGCATCTCTAAAGCACGATGCTTATTTAACTTGTTTAGTTGGAACTACTCAACTTCTGAAATTGCAATGAACAACTTTTTGATTTAGTTAACTCCTTTTTTGTAAACAAACTAGTTTTTAATGTATTGGAGCTACTCACCTCTTTGTGTATTTTATGTTCTTGATGCCTTTCTAATACTCCCTCCGTCCCATTTATGTGGCGCCGTACTATGCATGGTGTTTAACCCCCAAAAAAATGAATTTTTGAAACTTGTGGTCTAAAAGACTAAAACAATCCTTTGCTACTCCCTACATCCATCAATAATTGTCCACTATTGACTTGGCACACATGTTAAGAAATAGTAAATGATAGGGTAATTTCACCATATTACCCTTTGAATATAATAAATTTAGTGCTTTGGGATATGCATTAGATAATGAATCGTATTTAATGTTAAGATTAAAATGGGTAGAAATGGGTAAATTATCCATTGATTTTCAAAATTGGACAAGTATTGTTGGACATCTATTTTTAATATAGTGGAATGGGCGGAAGGAGTGTTTGTGTGACTGTAAATCATTTATTAAGGATAAAAAAGGAATTTTAAAGTTAAATTGTTTCTAATTATAGTAATATGACATTTTTTTTTAGACGAACTAAAGAGGAAAGGCTGCCACATAAAATGGGATAAAGGGAGTATAATTTTCATTCATACGAGAGAGAGATAACTTGTAACAAGTAACTATCCCACTTTAAAACTTTAAAAAAGGCCAGCCCGATGCACTAATTCTCCCGCTATGCGCAAAGTACGGGGAAGGGCCGCACCACAAGGATGTATTGTATGCAGCCTTACCATGCATTTTGCTAGAGGTTGTTTCCAGGCTTGAACCCATGACCTCCTAATCACATGATAGCAACTTTACCAGTTACTCCAAGGCTCCCCTTCGAATAACCTTTGTTCAAATTTAAAACTTTATTTTCCTAAAAATACCCTTTGTTAGTCTGCATATGGGGTTTCACATTCAAAAATCTGAATGGGCAAGAGCACATTTTGAATAAACTCACATGTTGGTCGGCTCTATGTTCCCAAATGCATAAGCTGCTGCACGACCAGAATATGAATAGCCTGCATGACTAGTACGTTTGACATAACCAGTTAGAACCACATACGACATACAATCAATAATATATTGGCAGCAAATAGCAATAACTTACGGTGCAATTACACCTCGTACATCAGAAGACTTGGCTAAGCCAGCACCTCGCAGCCAGCCATCAAGCTGTTCTGCTAGTTCTTGGGCTGGCAAGGAAAATAGTAAAGCATCAACATATTAATAATGGGCATTTGTAGCTTTCCCTAAGAGAATCACTAGTTGGGTTTTTACTAGTCCCTCCATCTCACTTTAGGTGATGATATATCATTCATCATGAAGCTTGATATATACTGGACCTGAGTATTATATAAGTAGTAGTGGTCGAAAATATTGAAGTAAACACTGAAAATATAGTCTGATGGAAAAACGTCAATATAAATTTTAGATTTGATTTTTAGTTAAACAGAATTGAATACTTAGCTTATGATAGTATTAAGCTAACGGTGTGAAGCATCTTGTGACATCCTAAAATTGAAAGAATGTCATAAATACTCGGACGCAGGAAGTATGTTTCAACCCATTGCTTGATTTGAAGTAATGAGAGGAATGAACATATGACAACGACTGAACAAAGAAATGATCTGTACACCACGCTAATTGGACAATTCTAGCATGTTTAGAGAGACAACTGCCAGCATAATAATGAAAAGAAAGAGAAAATCCACAAATAACAATATTGAGAAAAGGGACTTTGGCTACAGGCCCCTATGCAAGATGGCAGAAACACAAAGAGATTAAAGCACCACTTATTTTAACTGTGAATCTCCAGCAGCTTACTTCTGAATCCAGTCTTTAGCCTATACTCCCTCCGACGCATAATACTTGTCATATTTTACTTTTCAAGAGTAAAACTTAAAGATGTATTTTTGTACCATATTGATATAAGAAGAATTGCATCCTAAAATTGAAAGTACCATGAGGCGGATGTGGAAGTTAGACTTGATACAAAGGTCATCCAAAAGACATAGAAGGTTAGTAGGTAGGAGTGTGTTATGTTATTCATCCATACTAGTAGTTGTAGTGTTGCTCCCGTAGTTTCTTGTCCTTCGGTTTCTGTAATTAAATGTTGTCTCTTGTACTTCAAATATCATATTATTGTGCTGAAGTTATTGTCCTGTTACTACCTGCTATTTTTGTTACTACCTGTGCTGAAGTTATTGTCCTGTTACTACCTGCTATTTATGTAATCTAGTTCTGTGCTGTACTATGAGTTTGTGTGGTATCTCGTGACTTGAGCCGGGGGTCTATGGACTGCGTACATCTTACCCCCCCAGACCCCCCTAGGTGGGAATACACTGGGTTTGTTGTTGTTGTATGTTTCTTACTTTTTTGCAACTGCTTTGGATGATTTTTCTTGAGCCGAGGTCTATCGGTAACAATCTCTATATCTCTGAGGTAGAGGTAACTCGGCATACACTCTACCCTCCTTATATCCCACTTCATGGGATTATACTGTGATAAGAATCGGGTTACGTTAATAAACAAGAAAATAATGCGGAAGCGAAAATACTAAGATTAAAGGCAAGAAATTAAAGATAGGCAAAATTGGAGAATAAAATCCCCAATTTCAAGGTTAAGTGTTAAGAATCCTAATTGATCTTAGTATTCAAAATTAGCGGATTAAGACTAATTATGATACTAATAGAGTCAATTCAAGAACTTAGATCAAAAGTGATCTAGACCCTATTTCAAAGAAACTAAAGACAACAATTAGTATAAAACTAATCACCTTCTTTAATTAACTTTAACAGAAACCAAAGATATCAAATTAAGAATTAACCTTACCTCCTAAAAAATCGTTCTTATAGGGTTGCAAGATAAATCCCAAGTAGCCACACAAAAAGGAGTAAATAAGAGAAACTCTCAATTAATAATAATATTGTCTGATTGAAAATAACAAAATTCATTCCTATATATAGGGGAAAAACCTATCCCAAATAGCATGGGATTCGAATTCTACTTTTATGGAAATAAATAAATCTAGGAAACTTTAAACTAGGAAACTTTAAAACTAAGAAACTTTAAACTAGGAAAATAATATCAAAAATAAATCCCCGAATTTAATCAAAACTCATATGGCTCAATCTTCTTCCGTTTGGACATGGACTCGAATCGTGAAATATGTATAGCACTTAGCCCATGCTTCTCCATAATTCTTAGGCTCGTTCTTGTGTTTTTCTTCTATCATAAGTATCTTCTTGATTCACATTAAAGCCGGTCAATTTTAATGCAAGTGGGCTAGACTGGATGCTATCATACTGGTTACATTGTTGTTGTATTGTTACAACAAGAATTGCAAATTATAGCATATTTCATGTAGATTTGGAATATTTAAAAATTTAATTTTAAATATTACATTATTTTAATCCAATTTAGCTTCGAAGATTGGTCAAACTGACTCTCGAAAAGCAAAACACAACAACTATTCAAGGAAGGAGGGAGTATCTGACTTTTCCTAGTATGACCAAATTAGCAATACCAGTCCTTCTGTGGGCGTAAATTGCTAATGTGTCACATTGCTACTAACTATAATATGTAAACCCATAATGTAGCTTACAACAACTTTTCCAAACACAACCACATTAATAATAATCAATCCCAATCACCAATGTTGATTGTGGATGGTTGATTGCCATCATGAAAATATCCTAACCCTAATAAACCCTCTGTTAGCAGAATTGCTGTAAAGGATTTATATAGCCACATCCAACTAATCTTGGATGCAATATGGATGATTGATTGATATAACCACATTGTTGGAGAACATAATGAAGTTTGATATAACTACATTAGCAATGCATAATAAAGCTTATTGTTGGTCATATTCATCCTCCAATGTTTGTGGCATTACGCATAGTTTCAAACAAGATCAGTGCTTCTTCACTAATGCACAATTTAATTTGAAGAATTAAATTCGTTATTATTGTAGTGTCACTCGATTCAATTCAAACTGTACAACTCCGAAGAAACTGCAAATGCAGACACTAGAATCAGCCTCGATTCAAATAAGCAAAACCTTCAATTTCACTACTTCGTACTTCCAGCTACTCAAAGACAGCAATAATGAAAGTAACAACAAAAATAGATCTTAATTTGGGAGAAAAAAATGTTAAGAGTTTTTGCTATTTTTATATCAGCTTACACGAAGATACACAACGATTAATCTGTTATATCAAATATTACAACTATTTTGAAAATAAAAAGTGAAATTCGAAAAAGAAATCGACTGGCGGAACTTACGATTATCAGAGTACCAAGAACCAGCATGACATGCTTTCCTGATTTTCTCCATTCTTTGAACAGAATGAGAAACAAACGAAGAAAAAAATAAAACCCCTAATAATTGGGAAATCACAGGGCTGTTGTAGTAGTTGAAGTAATGGGTAATTTGCACAGGGAGTCATGTTTGGACAATTTTCTACAAATATCAGTTTTGTTTGTTTTAGATCAAGTTTCCTTAAAAAAAATATCGAAAAACGCTCAAAAATACCTTCGAACTATCTGAAATAGCTAAAAAATACCCCTAATTAGATTTTTGGCTCAAAAATAACCCTTCGTTAAATATTTGGCTCAAAAATACCCCTCTCTCTAATGGAATTCTAAAAAGAATTAAAAATACCCTGAACTGTCTGAAATGACTCAAAAGTATATTCTGTTAAATATTTAGCTTAAAAATACCCCTCTCCTTAATGAAATTCCACCAAACATGCCATCTAAATAAAAAAAAAACTATGTGACTATGTCACATTACCATCCACATGTAAAATATTAGTATTTTTTAATTATATAGCATTTCTTTCTTCTTTATTTTTATTTTTATTTAAAAACATCAGTGAAACGGACAAAACTTACACGGTTTTTTTAATTTTTAATCAAAGTAGACAAACGGTGGTTACATAATTTTTTTTAAAAAAAAAATTATTAAATGTAACATCGTTGTTATCAAATTCCTTTGATCGTCTAAAAAACAAGTTTTTTCTTGTTAATAGGTTTAAAAGTGTGAAACCCAACAAAAGAGTCTTATTAAACTGATAAACTCATTAATTATTAGGCCAGTATAAAAGTTAAAATTAAGATTTACTCGTAAAAGTAACAAATTTCAAACTAAACTTCAAATTAGTTACTCAAAAAATGCGTTTGATTTTGCTAGCCTTTACTCAAAATGTTTATGTTAAAATAATTTAATAAACAACTCCTCTAATCTAAAATTAATGAATCTTTGAATGTAACACACATCTTCAAAAAGTTAATGAATGACATAATTAAAGAATAATTTATCAATATTAAGTATCATTTTACGTCTTTTCAAACTTGTTCTAAAAATAATAAGATTATTCATCAAAACTGAATTTAGAAAAATGAATTCATTCCGAATGATTAAACAAGTGTTAAAAGAAATTCATTTATTTTGAAAAAAAATTGCATGTAGTAAATTCAATTCAATTATTAGTACATGGACATTTGCTAGCTTAAAAGTTAAAATTCTAACTCCTCCTCCGAGTCAACATCAGATCAAGATCAAGTTGTCTCTCATCTCAAACGATAATAACAAGATGAAATTTAGAACTTTCAAAACACTAATAAAAAGGTGAAATTTAGAACTTTTAAAACACTAATAAAGTAATTAGCAAAAGATTGATTTTTTAGTTTTTCTGTTTCACTGGTTTGCAAAAAAATAAAAATAAAAATAAAGAAGAAAGGAATGTCATATAATTTTTAAAAATACTAACATTTTACATGTGGATGGTAATGTGGCATAGTCACGTAGTTTTTTTTTATCTAGGTGACATGCTCGGTGGAATTCGTTAAAAGGGGTATTTTTGAGCCAAATATTTAACAGAGGGATATTTTTACGTCATTTCAGATAGTTCAAGGGTATTTTTGATCCTTTTCCGAATTCCTTTAGAGGGGGATATTTTTTAGCCAAATATTTAACATAGGGGTATTTTTGAGCCAAAAATCTAATGAGGGACATTTTTGAGCTATTTCAGATAGTTCAGGAGTATTTTTGAGCCTTTTTTGAAAAAATATTAACACTTTAAAAACTTTCTCTGCTACTTGGCATGTTGTTAAAATCTTATATTCATCTATTCAAACCTATTTAATTCTTCAAATTCATCTATTCAAACCTATAAATTTTATTAAAAATTTAGAAAAGAATTTGCCGATAACCTAATTCTCGACAAGTTTTTCAACCAAACTAATTCGATGAAAAACTTACTAATTTTTCTATCAAAAAAAAAAATAAAGGAGAAAATCTAAGTTTTTTCTTTTTTGTCAAACAAAATTCGATCGAAAAATCTTAAAGGTAATTATCATCTGAAAATTTTAATTCGCATGTAGATCATCTGCCAAATTTTATGCAAGATCTTTTTGATGAAAAAATAATAAAAAATGAATTCGTCTTGCGGATTTTTCCCAAGTAAATTCCTAAACGAATCAAATAAATCCGCAAAGTTAACATAGGCAAAATACTTTAGAAAATAAAAATTTATTATTTTTAATGTAGTTTTTTCATATTAATTTTTATTTCTATTATACTATATTTTATCTTATTATATAATTAAACGCCAATTTATATTCTTTTCTCATCCTAAACCCACAAAAAATAAGTGATAATTGGTTGGGTACTATTTTAAAGATTCATTTATAATATTAGATCATTTTGTTAATATTTTTTAAAAAAATTCAATTTGTTTTATGACTAAATAATTTTTCTTTCCTTCAAAAATAGTACATCTAGTACGTATATGAAAATTTGAAAGCCATCATTTTTATTTCTTTTATATTTTAAGAATCTTTAGTATGTGAAATAAAAACCCCAAAAATATTAAATTAGTACTTATTCATATAAATACCTTCAGTTTTAAAAATATTAAGTATTAAGTGGTGCAATAAATAAATTAGAAAAACTTTGATGAGTACTTGATTGATGAATAATGTGCATAGCATTACCAGACGAATTATTTTCCTTTAAGTTGTGCGATTATCTGATATTTTTATCATGTGGTGTAATAATTTTTCTCTTATTAAATAAAGAATAAATATAATTTATATTCTTTTTTTAAGAAAGACAAAATAAATATAAAATTTTAAGTACATAATTAATTATTCCTCAATGATAAATGTATCATGTATATTTATTTTTTTAAAAAAATAGGATAAAATTTTAATTAATTAAATTTGATAAGTTAAATTGATCAATTTATTATATATATAAAAAATTAATGACATGACATGTCAATTAGGAGAGATGAAATATTTTTAAAGCATCAAGTATATTTTGAGCAAAATAAAGATAGTTAAATAATATTTTTATCTTAAAAATAAAAGTAATATTTATAGATAATTTTTAAAATATGAGCGACTATCCACGAAAATTACTCTACAAGTAATAGTAGAGATGGGAAATAGCTAGCAAGTCAATTTTGCAGTTTCCATTGATTATTTATTTACTTGGCTTTTTCACTTCATTGTTAAACTTTAAGAAAAAGAAAATCAAAGATAAATAAGCTGGGGAGATTCGGTGGGCGAAGTAAAGTGGCATTGTAAACGAGAAAATTTGGCATATCTATAATCTATAATTTATATTTATATCTATATCTATGATCTATATATATAATCTATATCTATAATCTATAATCTATGATATATATCTATAATCTATATCTATATCTATATCTATATCTATAATATATTAAAAATGTGAAAGGTCTTAGAAATATTGTTTGAACTTTTTATCTTTCATTGAGAGTCTTTGCTTTAAACAAAATCGTCTTTTCACTATTTTTTTCTAATATTTAAGAGATGAAAATTAATTAAATATATTTATGGTAAAACTTTTCTTTATTAGAACTCACCAAAATTAATAACAACTAATACTTTTTTCATTAGTTTAAGAATTCTAAATCAACTAAATTTGATTTTAAGAAGATTTAAATTTTTTTAAAATAAATACAAAAGTGTTAGAATAAGAAAAATTTAAGAAGTGACAAATTTTTAAAAGTTTTAAATACGTAATAAGAATGTAATCAATGATTTTGTAAAAATTTGACTTTAAGAACAATGAAAGAATTTAAATATAAGAAAATTATATCAAAATTATGGTTCAAATTAATGTGTCTCTCTCAGTTACTGGCAGCAAACAAAAGAGATATTGTACTTACATATATTCTTACACTAAAATATATGTTTATGTTTACATTATTATATTAAAGTGTGAAACATCTTTGAAAAGTGATTTAAACTTTTTGTACTTTATTAAAAATCTCTACAACAGACAAAATCATTTTATTTTAAATAATCAAATGTTACACGTGTGAGACACGTGCGGTTAAACTAGTTATATTAAAAGTGTGAAGGGTCTTAAAATATTGTTTGAACTTTTTACCTTTTATTAAAAGTTTTTGTTCTAGACAAAATCGTCTTTTCAATATTTTTCTAATATTTAGAAGTTAAAAATTAATTAAATATATCTATGGTAAAATATTTTCTTATTAGAAATCATCAGAATTACTGACAACTAAATACTTTTTCATTGACTTAAGAATTCTAAATCAGCTAAATTTGATTTTAAAAAGGTTTGAAAAATCTAAAAATAATATAAAAACATTAGAATAAAAAAAATTCAAGAATTATCAAAATTTTAAAACTTTTAAATACATTATAAGAATGTAATCAATGATTTTTTAAGGATTTGACTTTAGATACAAGAAAAAAAAATTAATATTGAAAAAAAAAAGAAAAATAATGACTCTAGCAACAAAAGAAAGAGACATTGCATGACAAACGCAAAAGCAGTGACCCATCAACCACTTGAAACTTTGGGTGGTAAAATTATATGTGATTATATAAAATATATGTTTATGTTTACATTATTATATTAAAGTGTGAAATGACTTTTGAAAAGTGATTTGAACTTTTTGTACTTCATTAAAGATACCCATAATAGACAATATTATTTAATTTTAAATAATCAAACGTTACAGGTGCGAGACACTTGTAGTTAAACTAGTATAAAAGCTATGAGAGTTATTTATAAATATACTTAAAACATTAAATCCTAATTTATTTTTCAATTTTAAATTACTTTTTTTCCTCACATTAACTTTTGTTCTCCACATTTTGCGAAAAACTCATTGTTTCTTCAACTTTCTCCTTTCTGTCGCTTCTATTTTATTTCTAAATATTCTGTATCCTCCCAAATTTGTCAATTTTCTCTCCTTTAATTTTAGTATAATTTTTTTTCAAAAGAAAAAGGTTTGTGTGTGTACGCATAATATATATATATATAATTAGTTAGATAAAAAGAAATTGATGATTAATCTGTCGGATAAAAATTGATCGATGATTAATCTGCCAGGCTAATTACTATAATAGATCAGCTATTGAATAACATATAAGACCGATGTATAATATCGATCGGATCGATATTGATCTGTCCATATATCAGTCTGATCGATAGTTGATCTATCCATATATCGATCAGATCGATAATTGATCTGTCTATATCTGTTCGATCGATAATAGATCTGTCCATTGCAAATTAGGTTTTAGATTAATTTATAAAAAATTTAAAAGATTTTGGTGGGAAATTTTTTGCTTAAATTTTGTAAGTTGGTGATTTGTGGATTAATTTGTAACTTTAAAATTTGTAAACAAATTTAAATATTCAAAAGTGGATCATTTGCCTAAAAGAAAAAGAGCTTTCAACCGCCTAGGTTTTCCTCTTTGAAAAACATAGCTCGTCGCCAATTTGAACACCAATCTCATCGAATGGCCAATATGGCCGCTTGTCCGCCTCTTGATGATAAAAGCAAAGATTTTCCCTTACTTCCTACACAAGTTATGGAGCCAGAAACACTGTGACCCCCATCACTACTTCTGAATAATGCGAACCTTTTAAAATCCAAATTTGTTATTGATGGCAACAATGGTTCGACTCATGAGGTGGATCTAATCCCTATTAAGAGGCCACACTTTATCTATGGAATTCCTCGAGTAAGGTGGACTGACGAAGAGGTTGATAGAATAAACATAATTGAAGGACTGCAATATACGATTATTAGTTTTCATATGGATGTCCTGATTTGGAGGGTCTTAAACTGCAACTTCCTTAGCAGCTTAATGTAAAAGGTGGATGTAATATTGGTCAATTGAGACATCGTCTCATTTTAATGAGATTTGACAAAGTTGAAGATTTTGTTAATGTTATGTCGAAAACAGTCTATTACATTAATGCCAATAATGGATATTCTTACCAGATGAGCCTTTAATTTATGATGCTAAGTTTAATCGTAAGGCATAAACCACAGAAGCAATGGCTTGGATATCTTTTCTTGATCTTAAACCAACATATTTTGTGAGAGAATCTCTTTTTCATTAGCCTCTGCTGTTGGTAAACCTTTTTACTTAGACACGGCTACTGTGAACAAGACAAAACCTAGTTGTGCTAGGGTAGTGCAGGTGTATATTAGGCCGATCTTCATAAATAAATTGAGATGGAAAATTATGAATTTAATAATGAATGAGGCAAGAGTAGAGAAGGTAAAATTCAATATGATTTCTTGCCCAAATATCGTAAAAGGTGTATGCTTCAAGGTCATAATGAGTAAGAATGTAGGATTCTACATCCCGAATCAAACCAAGGTTATGGTGATAATGAAATGTAAGATGTTCTCAGTAATAGTATTGATAAGAACAAATGGAGGAATCTAACATGTACAAGGGATACGGTGAAGGAAGACGTGGTCAAGCACAAAGGTGGAACCCTACAAGAAGGCGATTTCCCATCACGGGGTACCAAGACGAGAAGACTCTTTCACCTGAGAAAATATGCAATGAAAATCAATTCAATACTTTATCAGAATTGGAGGATGAAAACAATCAAAATGCTAATAATAATATTACAAAGGAATCGGCTCAAATCATTAAGCAAGTAGGGAAAGAAGAAGGGGAGATGTCGACTAGAGAATGGGTTGCTAGCTCTTTCCATTGCCAAGATAATCAAGAAAAGGTGCCAGATAGTACTCATGAGGAACCTGCACTACAAAAGAGCAAGAATTTAATTCACGAGCAGAGAGAGAAAGAAGCATAACAACATAGCATACCTGATGGTAATGTCAGCAACATAGCAAATGGGAGAGAATAATTGAAACTGAATAAGCAATATCAACCTGCTGATAACATAAAGAAAGCAAACATTAGTATCCCAAAGACCACCAGTGTTACACAAAATGAAAATCCAGTGCAATAAGAAGTGATTACTAATCTTGTACAAAGAGAAGAGGAGTCTAATTTACTTTAGGACAATAATAGTCTTGCCATTGTAGATATTCTAATTCCAATAGCTGAACAAGAGTGGAGTGGTGATACAGATTCTCCCAGTAAGGTATTACATGATATACTTACTCATCAGGTGGATGCAACTAAAGAAATTGGTGGTTTGTTAGATGGGGTGGATGATAATACCATCAATCATAATGAAGATGTGCCAATTTTTAGGGAAACTGACTTGTCTCCTAAAATCATCAAGTCCTTAAAGCATGCTAAGAAAGGGAAAAAACCTATTAATAAAGAAAATAATTTGCCTAGCAGGTCTCAACCTAGGAGAGGGTGTGCAAGTCAATATTCTAAAAAATGATGAAAGCACTGGTGTGGAATATCGGGTCAATTAAATATCAAAGAGCTTTTCAAAGAGTTCAAATATTGAATAGGTTAAATAAGTTTGCATTTACAGCTCTTTTAAAGCCATTTCAGCAGGCTAGATATATCAATAAATCTAGAGGTAGATTGCAGATGCCTCTTATGTTTCATAATTACAATGGTAAAATCTGGTATTTTGAGAATAATGGATTCAATGTGATAATAAAGAAAGATACAGAACAATTACTTTCTCTTTAGTTATATGATTAGTATCTTGGAATCTTCTTTCTGGTGACTCTAATCTGTGCCAGATGTGCCAGAGTTCAAAGGTTAGACCTTTGGGATAACATTATACTGTAGCCAATAGGAATTCTGAACCATAGATCATTAGAGGTGATTTTAATTCAGTTTTGTATGCATCAGATAAGAGTAGAGGTTTGCTTGTATCTTTTGCAGAAATAGAGGATTTCAGAGATTGTGTTGAAACTATTGTTCTATCCCAAATTCAGCATAGGGGTAGCCTTTTATGTGGTGGAATGGAAGAGTAGAGGATGATTGCATTTTTGAGAGGTTGGACAGATTATTTTGTAATGCTGATTTTTAAGATTTTTTTAAACTTAGTGGAGGTGGAGAACTTGGATAGAGATGATTCTGATGATCATGCTCCTCTATTTCTAAGCTGTGCAAACACTAGTTTTAAAAGCCTTTTAAGTTTCTCAATTTTCGGACAGAGCATGGTGATTTTAATGGAGGTTGTCAGAAAAATTAGGATCCAGATTGCACTGATAACCCATTTCATAATTTCAAAAGGAAGATTAAGAAGGTTAAAAAAGTACTTTTGAAGTGGAGCAAACAGACATATAGGGATATTTTTCAATGGCTGATAATTAGGGAGAAGATAGATAAGGTGAAAGAAAGGTTATTTAAAGAATCGCCTTCTTAAGTAAATAGAGTTGTTATACAGAAAGCAAGAGCAGACTATATCAAATATCTTCAGCTGGAGGAAAGTTACTGGAAATATAAGGTTGGTTATGATGACGGGTTTGAAAATGGGGATAGAAATACTAAATTATTTTATAGCATTACTAAAGGTAGAAGAAACAGACTGAAAATTTTTAGGATCCTTAATGATTCTGGGGCTAGAAGATGAAGCTCATATTGCTAGAGAGGCTATTTCTTTCTACCATAAGCAATTTTCACAAGAAAGAGATACAACCGATTTTTCTTTACTAGAGCAAATTCCTAATTTAGTTATGAAGAGGAGAATAGGGCTCTTGAGCCCATTTTGGATGAGGAAAAGATTTAGCAGGTTGTGTTTAAATTAAATGGGAATAGCAGTAGTGGACATGATGGGTTAACTGGAAAATTTTATCGAGTTTGTAAGGACATTATTGGTAGAGATGTAAGGAGACTGGTTATGGACTTCTTTGCAGATAATACTCTCCTTAAATCCATTACTCATACTAATTTGGTTCTTATTCCTAAAAAGGCTAATGTTCAGTCCTTTTCTGATTTAAGACCAATTAGTTTGAGTAATTTTGTGAATAAAATCCTGTCTAGGATTGTGCATGATAGGTTGGATAATCTTTTACCTAGATTAATATCCCCTAATCAGTCAGGCTTTTGAAAGGAAGGAGTATTGTAGAAAATGTCCTATTTACTCAAGAGTAATGACTGATATTGGTAAAAGAGGGAAACCTTCTAATATAGTCTTAAAGCTTGGCATGACCAAATCCTATGATAGGGTTTCTTGTTTTTTCTTGATGAAAGTGATAACGAAGTTGGGATTCTCTAATGCAGTGGTAGATGTTATATGGAGACTGATTTCTAATAGTTATTATTCTATCTTGTTAAATGGTTAAGTTGTTGGATTCTTTCACTCTACTAGTGGGTGAAACAAGGAGACCAATTGTCTCCTGCACTCTATATTCTCTCTACTGAAGTGATGACAAAAGCTTTTAATTACTTATTTAATAACATCTCTTATGTGGGGAATAGTATGCCTAAGTGGAGTTCTAATTTAAATCACCTTGCTTATGTAGATGACACCATTATATTTAATTCTTCTAATGAGTATTCTATGGATAAGATAATAAAGATTTTGTAGGAATATCTGATTGAATTTGGCTAAAAGGTAAATAGGGGAAAAAGCTTTTTTTATATGCATCAAAATGCTCCCTCTAATATGGTGAATCAGAGAGATCAAATTACAGGAATGAATAGAGGATCCTTCCCATTGACATATATAGGATGTCCTTCAACTCATTCCAAGAAGAAAAAAAAGAATTATGTTGAATTGATAGACAAGATTAGAGGTAGGCTTCAAACTTACAAGGGCAGATTATTATATTATGAAGGAAAAGAAGTTCTTATTAAAAATATGCTTCAAAGTGTCCCACTATATGTGTTATCAGTAGTAGCTCCTCCAAAGAGTGTCATAAAATAAGTACAAAGAATTTTTGCTAAATTTTTTTGGCAAAACAATGATATAGGTAGAAGAAAGCACTGGGTTACTTGGAGTAAACTTTGTCTCCCTAAACAAAAATGTGGTTTAGGATTTAGATCAATAGAGGAAGTAGCTCAGGCTATGATGCCAAGCTTTGGTGAAGGTTTAGGACTCAAAGCAACTTGTGGAATAAGTATTGCAAAAAGTAGTTACCTGCTTTTATCCAATGGAGAGGTCGATCTCAGGTGTGGAAATCTATGTTGAGTAATAAAGACAAAATAGAACAATGCATATGGTGGGAGCCTAAAGGTGGGACATCCAGTACTTGGTTTGACAACTGAATTAATACTGGTCCATTGTTTATGCAACAATCTGAGGTGTAAACATGCCATCCTTTGACTGATATTTCAGAATTTCTAAGTATTGAGGGTTAGAACTATGAGATTATGCAAAATACAGTCCCCATACATGTAGTTAGCCATATCATAGATAATATGGACTCTGTATACTTTGAAGACAGTATGGATAAAGCTTGGTGGACCATGAATAGTACTGGAAAAATCACTACAAAAAGTGCTTGGGAACTTCTAAGGCAATGAGTTGATGTTAATGAAGATTTAAAGGTAATCTGGCATAAAGGATTGCCTTTTAAATTTTTATTCTAAATCTGGAGGATATGGAAAGGTAGGATTCCAGTAACTTCCTTGATGAATAAATGGAATCCTGAGATTAATGAGTAGTGTGTTTGATGTACTAATCCAGAAAGATAAACTATTAACCATCTCTTCCTTAAGGGGCAAATTATTGAAAAGGTGTGGAATTATTACTGTAGAGCAGCTGGCTTAGTTGAACAAAGAATAAATGTGAAATAATGTGTAAGGATATGGAGATTACAAGAAGGTAATTATAGATTGGGGACTATTTTTACTATAGTTCCTATAATTATTCTTTGGTTTCTATGGAAAATAAGAAACACTGTTCTAAATGGGGGTACTTATCATGAAAGAAAGATCATTTAGGAAGTAGATGATATTGTTGCCAAGTTTATTAAGCTTAGGTTTAAAATGGCGGTGGCAGGTAGAAAGCGATCTAATATAGTGGATGAACTTCATAGGTACAGTAACTCCTATACTTTTATGCTGGTGAAATGGATTCCTTTGGAAAGTGGATGGTTAAAGGGTAATACTGATGGTGCTTCCAAAGGAAATCCTGGCCCTAGTTCTATTGCATTTTGAATTGGAGATCAGTTTAGGGATTTAATAGTAGCTAAAGGATCTAGAATTAAAGACACTACCAACTTGGTAGCAGAATCTACAACTATCAGGGAATGTCTTCATTTCTGTAGAGTTAACTCTATACAGCAAATAAGTCTGGAAACTGTTTCTAGGGCTATGTTTTATATACTTAATCAACATTGGTAGGCTCCATGGAGTGTGGAAATAGTGGTCGGCTCCATTAAAGCGATGATGGAAAATATATCAGTTGGAGTGGTACAATACCTTCGGGAAGGTAACACTCTAGCAGATTTTTTCACTAACTTAGTTTTTGTTTTTTCAAGTGATTTTCAGTATAATAATTTAGAACATATGCAAACAGAAGGGAAAACAATCTTAATGCTTGACAAATTAGGGACTCTTAATATTAGAAGAAGTGCACAAGACTCTTGAAACAACACAATCAACAGTTCATACAAAGGCGTAAATTAGGAAACATCAGTTAAGAACTAAAGGATCTAAAGGCGTAAAGTAGTATGCTCAAAATGTATTCAACTGGAAAAGATAGAGGAACAAAAGAAACCTGGAGTTTGGACCTTGATACTATAAATGGATGGAGCAACTCCACTTTTTGAACTTATAGAAAAGCAGTGAAGAGTAATAGGGTTACCACAGTTGAAAAAAAGTGTAAATAGGTGATAAACTAATTGAATTGGGGATTTTTGAGTAGATGAAGATAATTGGGGTTGGAAGTGAGTTCCTTTTGAGTAGGATGCCTGCAACCAGTGAGAATTTTGGTTGCGACGGGATGAATACTCAAACAAACAGCTGCACCATCTCTGTAATAAATCCTTGTAGATGATTAGCAATGTTCCTTTTTACACTAACAAAGTATTCAAATCTTTATCTACCAGACTCTATTTTCTAGTAGAGATGGTGGTATTACTTTCTTAAAAAGCTCAATCGATCGAGCTAGAAAAGAGAAAAGGAAATATTAAGATTTGAAACTTAGCTTGAGTGGTGGAGAAACAGAGAATGATAACAGGAACACCATAAAAGCGCCATGGAGATCATATCGACGGCGAGCAGTTCTGAAGATTACATAAAAAGCTGGAGAAGATGAAAAGGCCACAAGAGAAGGGACCTCACTCTCCAAAATAACCCACTGATTTGAACTTTTGGATATTTGTTTGGTTTTTGGTCTTTTTCGTATTCGGGTGGGGTTACTATTGGGCCTGACCCAGTCATTTGTAGTGAACTTTTGTTTTTATGAAATAGGCTGCAACCCGATTTAATTTTAAAAAAGGGGTCAATTTGCCTAAAGAACTTATAGTCTATTTAATTAAAAGGTAGACTTTAAAGGGTTATTTAACAAAGAGTCCCAAACAAGGGATACCATATTTTGGTTCAATGTTGTAAAGTTTCACTGTGGGAGTCATTATAGCCTGCGATTAGGTCCACCGTGTATATTGAACCTTAGGGAGTTTGAACATGATTTATTATTTGAAATCTCTAAAATAGTTTGAAATTTTGTTTGAATACACACTTGAATTTCTTAAGTTGTATGTTGTTTTTCCTAAAATTGGTACTGCTGAATTATGTATGAGGTCAAAAGCACACATGTAAATTAAACTCTAATTTTATATCTATTTACCAGCGGATTCATTATTTGATTTAATTAAACAAGGATAGGAATATTATTGGAAATTATTAGCAATAGAAAGCAAATAAACAAGCATAAATTTAAGGAATGAGACCTCGATGCCATTCCCCGAGAGTTAAGACCATTCTTCCGAGGGCAATAATAAACGAAGAAACTATTTCTAAATGGACAAGTAAAAGTAGTATATTGTATTAATTATGAATATGAATTAATATGTGCATGTTACAAGTGGTACGATAAACTATTTATAAGCTTTCACATCGCAAATTATCCCCTAAATGTAATTGGCAGTCACTAATATCACCTGCCAGGAGAAACAATCTTCCATACACTCATAATTTCTATAAGCACTAAGATAAAACGTGTGCAACTCCAAAATAGTCATAAAACGAAAGTAATTATCCAACCACATATCATGTATTGATTTATGAAAACAAACAATAGCTTAAATAATAAACTCTAGCCCAAATCTCACACTAAGAGTACGGAGCATCTAAATAGAGTTACACGAGTTCAACTTTTGGGCATGCAAACCCAATGAAAAGAAATATAATCTAAAATTAGCTAGAGTTGAAATGACAGTCTCCACGAGTAATGCAAAGTCTCATCTCAGCAACAAAATCCTCACAAACGAACTATCAACCACTAGTTTCATTTTTTGCAACAGTATATGTAGACATGCGTGTAAGGAGTGTGCTAAATATAATCCAGTAAGTTCTCAACCCGCTACTTTAATACTTCTAGAACAAGTGTTAGAAAAATATAAAGCACAAAAAATATAATAATGACATGTACAAAATATATATTACAATATAAAGCTCAATAAGATCCAAAATGAGGTTCAAAAAGCTACTTTGTATTTTAACTCAATCAACTCTCACGACTTGTCATAAACGACAGTGAAGGTGGTCAATCTAGCACCTCGAAAAGTCCATGACAACATATATAATGCCCCAAACGTATATTATGACAACATGTACTAAGCCTCTAACATATTATGGAAGCATAAGTATGCCCCTAACATATTACAACAGCTATGTATGCCCCTAATCATTATATCTGGATGGCAAAGAAAAGATATCCAATGACCCAACATTACCTCACATATGACCATGAAATAATTTTCAATATACTTCACAAAATATATATCCACGGCTAGTCAAAAACCGTCGATTATGCCAAGCACACGATGTCCCAACATATGGACTAGGTAGAAAAATACATGTTTTATAAAGCAGGTTTGAAAAGCTAGTACCAAAGCTTAAAGTCTCACTTACCTTGCTAACAAGAAATTCCCCCAACGTTGAAAATTTGTAGAACACCAATCAAACAGCCCCCGATGGTTTCAATCTATCAAAAGTACAATTAATAATATCAATTATGCTAGTCGTAGGGGGGGAGGTCAAGAATCAATATTCTAACTTTTAGGCTTAGAGCTAAGCCTTAGTATCTCATCACCTAAAAGCCATGAATTAATAGTAATATTATTCTAGTATCACTATCCAAAAATTATACAATTGAAAAGAACAGTTCTGGAACATGGGTTGAGATGGTCGAAACCAAGCCCACTATTCCAAAAGTTTAAAGTTGTTGATTCTTATGCCAATGAAATTATTATAATCATATAGTTCTACACCAAATTTTAATTATTATAGCATACGCTCTGTTCATAATTTTTTAGTCACTAAGTAATCATTGCGCTCTTATTAAAAGTGATAAGAAAATTACAACTGCAACAAAAGAATGAATGGTTCTTTTACGTAGGTAATTTCAAAACCTTGTGAACTACAGATATGCAAACCATTATTAACAACATATGATACTAAATACCTGAAGCTTTTGCTCGATAAAGATATGGCCATTTATTAACTTCCCAAATCCTCATCTATTAATCATTTCTTTCTCCCAAAAATAATGGTACTAATTTCGCTAATATTTTTACTCTTTCAGTTATGCAGTAACATAAATCAGAGTAAGATAATGGACTTGGCCCACTTTTTTTAACTCTTTTAATACCATAATCATTATATATTGGTAAATTACCAATGTGTATTGGGTTATTACGGTTTTCTCTACTTAAAATGGTGTTTATCCTCGAGCTTGACAAGAATCATATATGTAATATCAAATAATTGAGGATATCTAACTCATATGGATATATGAAACAAATTATGAACTATGGATAACCTAGGTAGCATCAGCAAATAATCTGAAAACATATAAAAAAATTCTCGAACAATTGAAACACTGCCAATAGCAACATTCTCTGCTCGTGTATCATGAACAATAGCAATTAAACCCAAAAACCCATGTTTAATTATTCAGTGTACCTTTACATAAGATATTATCTTCCCTTGAGTCATAAAAATAATTTCTTTCCACGCCAAAGGTGTTTTTTTTTTAAATCAAAATGTATAAGCTTAGTACAACAATCAGCCAAAGCATAACACGATGCCAACCAATCCATACCCATAATCATATCAAAGTTAGACATTGGCAACACAAGTAGATTATCTATGGTGTCCTTTCCCTGAATAAATATCACATAATCTGCCTAAACTCTATCTACTGATAAGGTCTCCCTTACTAGGGTCATAACTATATATGGCATAATAAGAGTTTTAACCCTTCTCTCTAAGAATAAAGCAAATGATAGAGATACATATGAATACATAAAATCAAGATCAATAAGATAATATGCCTTATGAGAATCAACAGTACAATACCTGTATCTATGACATTGATTCCTCTATGTCTAGTCTAGCCATATCGAAGAATCTCGTGGTCTACTCGTTGTCTGAGCAACTTGAGCATCATGTCGATCCTGTCCACAAGCACCCTGTGGAGTGGTCCTCGCTGGATGAGCATGAGTACTGTACTATTTCTCTGCACGTGCATATTAGCTTGACTGGAACTAGAATCTCCATTAGAACAAAACTTTGGAATATGCCCTCTTTCACCATAAGTATAACAAGTATCACTAACTTCAAAGCATCAACTACTATGATTCCTACCATAATTAGAACATTTTAGATGTCCAAATTAAAAAGAATAACTATATTTTCTCTACATCTGCTGCTGACCCTGTCTAGTTGGACAACTATTTCTTGAAGATTGTCCCATTGACTCTGACTACATAGTCCTGGACTGACCATGGTGAAAATCACTCTTACTCCCAGATAGAACACCACTAAAACCACATAGTTACGTGCCTTTTTTATTTTCTCAATCAACCCTTCTATCTCAAAATAAGATTCAACATGGAAAGCAGTGTCAACCACATCACCATAGGATCCATTATACACATCCCATATCACAGGACCACTGTAACAAGACTCAAGTTCATCCACAAATTGCCTCACCTTTTCCCTTGGGTCTGCAACTAAAAATGAAACATATCTAGATAATTTAATAAACTTAGCTCGGTAATCGATAATTGTCATAGATCCCTACCATAGGTCACTAAACTAATATCTCATATCATCCTATTTGCTTAACAAAATAAATATATCTTTAAACATTCCAAAAAACTCTGCGTAAGTGATTGGGGTAGTGCTACTTGTTTGTCTCTCAGAATAGAAGTTCACCATGCCTCGGGAGACCCTAAAAATTAAAAAATGGTAATTCCACACCACGAGTCTTCTTCAAACCCAAAGTATTTAATATTTTTTCATAGTCATTAATAAATATTTGAGGATCAATAATAGCTGATGTGGCATCAAACTATGGTGGCTTAAGATCTATGAAATTCTTAAGATCCTTAGGTTGCCCTATAGCTGTAATTGAGTGATCAACTGGCTGGGGTACCTGAGTAGATGCAATTTTTAACTGAACTTGCATCTGTGTTTGTAAAGTAGCTTGAGAAGCTGGAACTCTACCCTGATTTAGCACCAATGCCTCTAACACATTTAACAATCTCATCACCATATTTATGCGTAAATCAACAGTAGGTATAATAGTTGGTGTTGTCAATAAAGCATCCCAAATAGTTTGATCTTGAACTTACTTATATCCAATGTCTTTAACACACTTAACAATCTCATCACTACATTTATACGCAATGCAACAGTAGGTAAATAGTTGGTGATATCAATGGAGCATCCCGAATAACTTGATCTTGAACTTACTCATATCTAATAACTTAGGGATGACTCCCATTCCCAATTCCAAGCTGAGGCTCGGTTTATGCTCTAGCCAAAGCCTAGTGGGATAAAACCCAACTCAACCACCACCACGGGTAAAACCATGTCCAATACTATATCCAACAAGTACATTTGATCGACCAGCAGAGGAAGAACCACTTATCTTAACCATCTGTAAAACAATATTCAAAGGTTATATTTTATTTAACTCAATACACGAACAATGAAAGAAAAAGGGGAAAATATCCTAGATGTTCAGTAACCTTGAGGCCATTAGTATGGGCGCCTACATACCCATGAAGAAGACTCTACTAGACAATGCTCCCTAACCCAGGACCTAAAGCCTAGGCTATGATACCAACTTTGTCACGTCTAAAATACCCCCTAGACGTAACTGGCACCTACTAACACCACCTGCTAGGAGAACCAATCTTCCATACACTTATAATTTGAATAAGCACTAAGATAAAATATGTGCAACTAAAAAATAGTAAATAAAGCTAAAGTAATTATCCAACAACATATTATATATTAATTTATGAACTCAAATAATAACTTAAATAAAAAAACTCTAGCTCAAGTCCCACGCTAAGACTATAGAGCATCTAAATAGAGTTACAGGAGTTCAGCTTTTGAGCATGTAAAACCAATCAAAAGAAATACAATTAGAAAATAACTAGAGCTGAAACTACAATCTCCACGAGTAATGCAAAGGCTTACCTCAGTAATAAAATCCTCACGAAAGAACTATAAGCCACTAGTCTCACCTTTCATAATATTATCAACAAAATGCATGTAAGGAGTGAGCTATATATAAATGTAACCCAGTAAGATCCTTGACCCGCTGGTTTAATATAACGCCCCGAGATCCCATCCCGAGACGTCACACGGTGCTTATGGACCCGAAGGACCACAAGCTAACCCTTTACTGATATCTATACCTGTACACTGCATAATATCTAAAATAAATACAGAAACTGGCCATAAGGTTCAATACATCTGCACATACTCAAAACTGAAAACTGAATACTAATATATCAACATCCATCTGAAAAGCCTCTAAACTATCTGAACTGTAGAGTTGATGGGACATGTCCCAAACTAACTCCGTTAATTGATAATATAAACAAATTCTGATGCAATAATAGTAAATTGAGATTCGTCCTCGAAAAAAGAGGACTCACTGCGACTGCTACTAACTGGGACTGAACTGCTGAGAAAACTTTAAATTTTGTGCCTCTAAAATTATGGAGTCAAATAAAACACCATAGCACAAATGCGTCAGTACAAAATGTACCGAGTATGTAGACTAGGTAAGGCTAAATGCAAGGGTTCATGCATGCACAATGTGTAAACTGAATAATCATGAAAACATTGCACGAGAATACATGCATGAATGCACAGGTCATAATTATAATCATCACAAATGTAGGGACTGGAACTCAGATACCACTTTTCTACAAACTGAACTCACTATTGACACTGAGATACTGAATCACTGACTCATCTGATATTAATAATTGGGAAATATGGATGCACTTTTATCAAGGAGTGAGTTCTGAAATCTCTAAATATACTGAGATTACGAGTATCTGAAGCTTCTGAAATGGATAGCAACTCTATCTAACAGGTTGTCTTTGAGTCTGTGGATAACAATACTTCTTCATAAATGATTTTGAGATCGGCCTATCTAGCAGCAGATCTTCAAATTAGCAAGTAGTCATACTTAATGGCCTGTATCTAACAGCCTTAAATTTTATACACTGAACTGAGCTCTTTCTTGAAGTCTGAGATTGATTCTGAAACTGAAATCGTGGGAAGTAGTTACTTAACCAACATGCCCCTACTATCTCTTAGGGGTCCAACCTCTAACCCCAGTTAGGAGGGTGTCAATACCGTGCCACGGGTAAAGACATTATCTTTACATGACCCTCATCTATCAGGTCCTCATACGAGAATGGTGGAGCCCTCATCTAACAGGTCAAGCCACCTCATCTACCCTCATCTAGCAAGTATGATGTCTCTCATCCACCCTCATCTAGCAGGTGTGATGTCTCAACCTATGCTGGCTACGTAGTTCTGGAGCACAAGGATCGCATCTAAGGATCACACCCTCTACTAGTAGGTGAGTCCCCATCCTTAAGCTCACTCAGTGCTAGTTTCTACTCCTAACTAAAAGTCACTGATTTGATTCTTAACTGAACTTAGACTGAGCTAAAACTGATACTGGTTATATTTTTCAAGAGATCTGATTGAGTTACGCTGAGATTACTTAGTTCCGTATCTGACGGAAAGGTATCGAATCATAGCATCTGACTGACGATGCAGAGCTTGAATAGATTATTCAAATTTCTTATGAGATTAGAATTGAATCACTTAAGTACTATTAGATCTGAGCTGAGTACAGGACAGAGGCTAGATTACTAGTGATACAGAGATAACTGAGATTACAGAGCCTAATTAAGCTTCACACTTGTCTGAAGATACATAGTTTTATAGTTTACTGAGCTCTGAGAATCGTGGCTCAATTGGAATTATCGCAAAACTAACACAGGCTCTAGATAAAAACTCTATTGTCGGGTATAAATACCCCCAGGACTCGATAACATAAAAGTAAAACATAATTATTCTCACATCATCACGATTATCCATTCACCATCTTAATCATTCATGTATTATTGCAATCATACCTTAATCATCACCATCATTAATGCATCATCACAATTATTAAAGCATCTCTCCAAGTAATTAAAAATCATAATATACTTTTCCCCCTAAAAAATCCTTAAAGTATCGCATCAAGCATTTTGGAAACATAAACCTCTATTTATCATCATAATCACACAAGGGTCACTTTAAGCATCTTGGGATAATAATCATATAATAACATAGGGGAAACATTCTATTAGATCGAACTCCATTCAACAAGATTTTACCTCAACCATTTTATACCTATATCAGTCTTAACATGTGTTTGGGTATCACATCGCTTAGGAGACTTCACATTATCATGTCATAGCTTATTTGCTAATCACTTAACATGTGTTAAAAACTTAGCATATAACAAAGAGCCCGTAATTGGGGAATTTACAACCATCACATCTCCACTCACTCACTAGGTTCCTTCAACAAACACTAGACATTCATAGGTTCGCACTTATTTGGGGATTCCCTACTAGCATGGAATAATTCATTCACTTAGGCATTTTATCAAACACTAGGCATGTATAGACTAGGGGCTTCCTATTCAACATACTATCATGTACCAAATACTTCTCCTAAGCTTTTATTAAAACTATGTGAGACATGCTCCGCTTAATCAACCAATTCTACACCCAAAAGTCATGAGCACATCAACGACCATGACACATAACCGTATTTTAGAAGTTATTAGATCACTATTTAACTACAATGCTTGATTTCTAGTCTCATAGACATTTTATCGAAAACCTTACATGCACAACTTAGGCATAGGAATAATAACCCAACTACTCATCATGAACAACCAAATTTACATGCTTCCAACCCGTATAATCTCATAGATTTATACAAACCACATAAACATTCCATCTTGGAAATCAATCAACATCATCAACGAGTACATAATCCATTTACCACTCAAATACCACATATTAAGGCCAAGGATTTATAATCTTGTACATGAACATAAATTACAACTCAATCATAGAAGGAACATATATTTTAACTCACAGGAATCATTAGGAATTCATAAACATGAAATCTTTAAGATTTAGAAAAAGGTACTTGAGCTTCTTGGATGAAAGGGACCCAAGAATCAACATCTACATACCTTGGGGAAACTCTTTTCTTGATGTCTCTTGGAAGAATTCTTGATCCTTGCTCTTGATTCTCTCTTAATTTTTAGTGAAAGAAGAGAGAATTTTTGATTTTGGAAACCCTAGTTTTTGGGTGAAAGAAGAGAAAAGAAAATAAGGCCTTCAACACTTAAGTGGGTATTTATAGAGGTTGGGGAAAGAGTGGAAAATACCAAAATGCCCTTTAAAGAAAAAGAGTTGAAAACTGCTGATCGGGGTCTGTGACGGTCGATCTGACGGTCCGTTAGAGGGACTGACAGTTCACCAGGTCGTCTGTCACTTGAGTGCCAAATCTGGGTCGTTCTTCCTCGTCATGATGGTCGAAGTGACGGTCCATCAGGAATCTGACGGTCCACCAGATCATCCGTTACTCGGGGGTCAGGAATGGGCTATTCTGTTTTGACCTGACTAACTCCTTGACGGTCCGTCAACTTATTGACAGTCCACCACTTTGGCCGTCACATGATGACCAAAAATAAGGGTCACTACCTCGGATTGACGGGGCACTTAACGGCTCACCAAGGACCTAACGATCCACCAGGTCGACCGTCAAACCTGGGTGATTCCGATACCGTTTAGTAAAACGGCCATAACTCCCTCGTCCGATGTTGGATTTTGACTCAGATTTTTGTTTTTCCGAAAATGCTCTAAGGCTCAGACTTGGAGAGAACTTTGCAGGGTATTACATTATCTCCCTCCTGGGAACATTCGTCCTCGAATGTTGCTTTGATAGACTAAGAATACGGTTCAACAGAACTTACTCAAGACACAGAAATATCTCAAGGCGTGACTACGCAACTGGAACGACTGACATACGGAGTTCTCACACTGGGCATGCATATCTGATCTAAGGAATACTCGACTGAATCTATTCATAGATGAATTCTCATAACACATATGCATATCTGATGCATGGTCTCATAACTGGAATGATCTCATCAATACATAACTGAACACACATTGACTAGCTGAACTCTTTCTACTAAATGTGCATATCTAATGCATGAATGTCCGACTAAGCTGACTTCTAAAAGCACGACTTGACAATGCAATCTATAAGCCTACAAGTCAAGCATTTTAATCTATAAGTTAAGGATTCCTAAATGGTTCAACTAACCCAAGTCCTACCATTAAACATTACAACATCTAAAACCATCCCAATCCAACAAGGCATCACAATTATACAGTAACATAGCTCAATCTAATATAGAATAAGCCTAATCTACCTCAATTCCAAAGAAAGCTCACGAATCGCTAAACCTTTTCTTTTCCTTTCTGAGAAGCTTTTTCAAGGTGCTAAGCTATCAAAAACACATTCTACACATCATTACAGGAATATCGATTCCTATATTGCACCATTGTGCTTCGAGTCCAAAAATGACACCAAAAATCTATGTGGGTCCTACTTACCAAAAAAATGTTTCCCAGGTCAACCCAATGTTCATACACCATCAAGGAATAATAATCCTTAAGAAATAGGTAAAGACTAAGATTATTTGGGCTAAAATTAAGCCCTCAGGCCATTTGAGGTTTTGGTCAAGAATTCAAGAAATTCAAGCATGAAATGGAAGGATTCATACCTCAAATCCATTGTTAATCACAAAAATATATGTTAACTAAGCTCCCAAGACACTCATAAGAGTCAAATTGAGTTTAGCACACCATATTTGGGTTCCTCAGTCTCTAAGATAAGAGAAAAGTGCACAAAATGCGCCCTAAAAGGCTTTTAAATACCCAACCCAGGCACTTAGGTGTCGCAATTCCATCTAGGGATGGTGATCATGGCACCTTTTATGGAGATCTCCATAGGGAGATCATGATGCCGTTTGCGCAATCACGTACACCTCAGTACCATCAAACTTGGAAAATTTTCCAAATTTTTCAATGACACGTCGGGATTCATTTGGAATCAATTTAGGCAAATAAGCTATGTTACCAAACTAAATTCATTGTTTCGGTTGCATTGGTAAACTTGGTTTTTCCATCTGAGGTTGTTTCAACCAATGTGGGTCCCATACCTAAACTTCTAATTTTTTGACTTTCGACCTATGGATCAAAATGAGTTTGGGTGTATTTAAGACCCAAACCAAAGGTCTACCTAGCCTAAAATTTGTATTCCAAATCTGTTAGCGCAATCGAAATTCGCTTCCGAGATTATTTTACTGAAGTTTTTGCCATGTAGCCATTTGGAACCAGTAAAGACTTCTAAATAGGGAATTGACTCTAAAAACCAAACGAACTACTTGGTAACCGAGCTATCAGTTCCAGTAAGTCATAAATGACTTGGGGCATCTATGGAAAAGCCCTAATGGAAAAAATAGGAAGAAATATGGAAAATGACCTGAAGGGTCATTACAATATGCACTACTAAAGGAATTTTTATCCTCGAATATTAAAGATGAGAAAATACCTGAAGTCTCGAACAAGTGAGGATATTGGGCCTGCATCTCACTTTTAATCTCCCATGTGGCCTCCTCCACTGGGTGGTGCTTTCATTGAACCTTCAATACAGGAATCTCTATAGTATGTAATTTTCTTATATCACTAGCCAAAATAAGCACAGGTTCTCCATAAAGATCAAATGCTTATCTTGTTGGACTGAGTCCCATCTAAGCATATGAGATCGATCAGAAATACACTGCCGCAACATAGAGACATGGAAAACTAGATGAACAACAACAAAATTTAGAGGTAAAGCTAACTTATAAGCTACCTCTCCAATTGCATAGAGAATTTCAAAAGGATAATATACTGAGGATTGAGCTTACCCTTCCTCCCGAAACTCATCGTACCCTTCATGGGTGATACACGAAGGAATATATGGTCACCAACTCCAAATATCAAGGCACAAAGCCTATGATTTACATAGGCTTTCATCCTACTCTAGATTGATCTCAGCCTATCTGAATCACCCTGACTCTATCCAATAGGTCCTATAGCAAATTCGTACCACGAGACCTCACCTTAGAAGTCTCAAACCATCCGACCAAAGAACAACACCTCTTATGATACAAGGACTAAAAAAGTGCCATCTCAATACTCGAATGATAACTGCTAAGACTAAGTGCTGATCCCACTGTCCTCCAAAATCCATAACACAGGTTTGAAGTATATCCTTGAGTATTTAAATAGTTTGCTCGGACTGACCATCTGTCTGCAGGTGAAAGGCTATACTCAAATCTACTTGAGTACCTAACTTCTCCTAAAACGCTCTCCAAAACATCAAAGTAAACATATATTCATGGTCTAAAATGATAGAAATAGGCACCCCATGCAAATACACTATCTCCCGAACATAGATATAGGCTAATCTCTCAGTACTGAAGGTCATCTCAATGAGAATGAAATATGATGACTTGTCCAAATGATCCACAATCACCCAAATGCCATCAGAACCATGGGAAGTACGAAGCCAACCTCTAATAAGTCCATAGTAATCTATTCCTATTTCCACTTGGGATGGGTAACCTCTGAGTCAAACCACTAGGATGCTGATGATCGACCTTTACCTACTGAGAACATAGGCAATGAGCTACAAAGTCTGCCATACCTCTCTTTGTGCCACTCTACTAATAATAATGCCTCTAATCTCTATACATATTTTTTGTATCGGGATGAATGGTATATCTAGAGCTATAAGCCTCATACAAAATCGACTGAATAAAATCACCAATCTGAAGAGCATAAATACGACTACCAAACCTCAAAATAACCTTAAAATCAATAATGTGCCTCCCAGACTCACCACTCGATACCTGATCACGAAGGGAGAAAAGCTTGCCATCCTTATATTGACGACCACGAGTCTACTCCTATCGAGAGACCTCATCTCCACACTATCCAAAATCCTTTTAGAATTTGAAATATCAAGGCGAACCATCAAATTAGGTATGGAATGAATACCCCATGCCAAGGGCCTTTGAGAAACTGATATGCAATACAAACTACCCATACTCACTACCTTGCCACTCAAGGCATCAACTACCACATTTGTCGTACCCGGATGATATAAAATGGAAATATCATAGTCCTAAAGGACCTCTATCCATCTATGCTATCCAGCATTAAGCTCCCGCTGGGTCATGAGATACTGAGGGCTACAATGATTGGTGAAAATCTCACAATGCATACCATAGAGATAATGCCTCTAAATCTTGAGCATAAAAACTATTGCTACCAATTCCAAATCATGAGTAGGGTAGTTGCACTCATGCACCTTAAGATGTCTAAAAGCATAAGAGATAACATGACATAGATGCATTAAAACACAACCAAGGACAACACCAAAAGCATCACAAAACACGGTGAATCACTCATCCTCAATAGAAAGAGCTAACACGGGAGCTGAAGTAAGAAAGTCCTTGAGCTTCCTAAAGCTTGACTCACAATCCGTGGACCATTGAAAGGGAACCTCATTCTAAGTCAATCTGGTTATAGGGGCTAAAATAGTAGAAAATACATCGACAAAGAATCTATAAAAACAAGCCAAACCAATGAAGCTACGAATCTCAATCGGAGACGTAGGTCTAGCCTAATCACGAATCACATTTTACTTGGCCGTGTTTACTATAATACCATCTTTAGACAACATATGGCCACGAAATATCACTGATCAATGAAAAACTCACACTTGGAGAACTTGGCGAAGAGCATATGATCTCACAAATTTTGGAGCATGATCCTCAAATATTTTGCATACTCCTCACTACTCCTCAAATACACAAGGATGTCATAAATGAACACAATCACAATGGAGTCTAGATAGGTCCTGAATACTCGGTTCAACAAATCCATGAACATGGATGGGGCATCAGTCAACCCAAATGACATCATTAAGAACTCATAATGACCATAACAGGTCCTAAAAATTGTCTTCAAAATATCCTCAGCCTGAATCCTCTACTGATGGTATCCAGACCTCAAATTAATCTTAGAGAACACCGCTTCTCCCTAAAGATGGTCAAAAAAGTCATCAATACGAGGCCTATGATAATGATTCTTCACTGTCACCTTATTAAGCTTCCTATTATTAATTAATGCACATATGAATAGAACTATTTTTCTTCTTTACAAATAATACAGAAGCTCCCTATAGGGACATACTTATTCTAATAAAACCCTTACAAAGAAGATCTTAAAGCTGGGTCAGCTTCTTAAGCTGAGTAGGAGCCATATGATAAAGTGCCATAGAAATTGGTCGGGTACTAGGCTCGAGGTCAATAACAAACTCAATCTCACAGACAGGGGGAATACCTGGTAAGTCGGTAGGGAACACATCGGAGAACTCACAAAGAGTAGGAAAAAAGTCAAGTGATGGACTCTGGACACGAGTATCAAAAATATAAGTGAGATAAGATATGCAACCCCTCAAAATAAGCCTCCTAGCACGCATATAAGAAATAATCCCTGCCGGTTTGTGGCTAACTAATCTTTGCCACATGACTGGGGTACATCAAGCATGGCTAAGGTAACGGTCTTGTCAAAATAATCCATGGCCACATGGTTGTGGGATATGCAGTCTATGCCCAGAATCCCATCAAAGTCCAGTATATCCTGAATAATAAGATGAGCATAAATATCAACATCACTAACCGTAATAACATATGATCTAAATACTTGATCCACTACTAAAAAATCACCCACGAGAGTAGATACATGCAAAGAAACAAATAATAAATCATTAGTTAACTCCAATCATTATGCATAATAACCAGATATATAAGAATAAGTTGATCCCGAATCAAATAAAGCAAGATCCAACTTTGTGGCACACCAAAATTATACCTGCAACTACAACATCCGAAGTCTCAACCTTGGTTCTAGAAGGTACTACATATAACTAATCATGCCTACCATCTAGCTGGGCATCTAACTGACATCCTATCCTGCCTACCTGAGAACCACCTAGAACACCTTGGTAACCGCCCATGTAACCATGAGAACCACCTCTACCCACGGGATAAACTTCCCTAATATGGGAAATACCCTGAGCTGAAATAACTATCACCTCACGACTAGGGCAATTACACAAATAATGACCAGGGAGTCCTCATATAAAATAGGAAACATTAGCAGAACCAGAATCAACAGATTTGGATGAACTGTAATAACCAACTTGTATAGACTGACCCAAAAATGAAATTCTTAAAGACCAGTCACCACCCTTACTAGGGCAACCACTAGCACCAGGCTGACCCCCATTAGTAATCTGAAGAGCTGCCTGAACTGATCAACTAGACTAACTTTGTGGGTGAAAAGATGGACATAGAGAATACCTAGCATGAGATCTACCACCTTTAAATTAGGAACTACTATGACACCCTCTGTATCTACCTTGAAATCTAGGCCTCTTATTAAAACCCTTATGACTCTCATAGTGAATCTCCTCCATCACCCTAGTATTCTAAACCTCAGCAAAAGTCCTACCCACAACAACTAAACTCTGAGTATCCATACAAATGGGGAGACTCAGCCCTCTAATAATGCAGTGAACTCTCTTATACTCAGTGTCAAAGATAAAAGTTACATGCCTGGCTAACTCATAGAAATAAGCCTCATACTCAGCAGCTGTTATGGAGCCCTGCTCCAATCTGGAGAATTAATTCTTCAAATGATTTCTAAGTCTATACAATATATACTTCTCTAAGAATGTCATAGAGAACTGAGTCTAAGACAAAAGAGAAGATCCAACTGGTATAGAATCCATATAACCTCTCCACTATTGACGAGCAGACAAATCCAACTAAAATATGATGTAATCCATACTATGAGTCTTAACAAGACCCAAACCATGAAGCCTATCCTCACAAATAGTAAGAAACTTATACGCATTCTCACTTGGGGCACCAAAAAAACCTAGGCAGAGCCAGTTTTAAGAATCTACCACATATCTTTTGCTCCTCAAAAGACATTGTAGGCTAGGTCACAACTTGTTGAACAACTATCTGTGCAAAGAAACCTCAACTATAGGTTGTGCCCCTGCCTCAGTAGTACTCTGATTAGTAGACTGCGCACTATCAGATGACACACATCTAACAATCCCTAAAATTTGAATCAAAGAATGTCTGAGTAATAAAGAAGGAACAAAACTGGTAGAGCCTGGGTTGGTCCTTGGTCCACCGCTGGCTGTGGTGGAAGAATCTCTAGATCTAGTGCAGAAATAAGGTTAGCAGAAGGCGTGCTATCCTATTCCCTAGTAAGGGATATATCAAGAGGCTGTCCTTGACCTTTAGGTTATCCACAAATAGGAGTATGATCCTTGGGCTCAGTCTTAGGACCCTCATCTCTTATAAAGGTAGCACGTGTCCTGGCCATCTGCAAAAGAGTAAAGTCAAGGGAATATTCTACAAACCAACTTAGACTCTTAGCACACTAAGAGTGAAATAAGTGAAGAACTCCTAAAAATGTCCCATATCCTTCCAAAGATGGGAAATAAACATTAATAGTTTGATCCGTAAGACTCTACTAGACACTTGCTCTTGTACCAATAATATCGGTGTAACCTAGGCTCCAATACTAATTTGTTACAACCCAATATAGCACCAACTAAATCTCACCTATAGCTAAGCCAATATGATAACTCAGAGCTAATACAATGGGTTAATTTAGTAAGAAATGTCAACATAGGCTAAATCAATAAACATAAGTTAAAATATAAATAAAGTATTATAAAATAGATAAGTAGTCATCATAAGATACCAATATGATGACCTGGCAGATCCAGTATAAGATCATCTAATATCAATAATACAACCCAAAAGACTCAGAGTATAGTAAATACATCTATTTCAAATACTAAAGATTAAATATAAGAGATAGAGGGAAAATGGGCAACTTAGACTCATCTCTGGAAGTCAATAAATGCATAAACTTAAATCAACAACCACGACTAGTACTCAGATCTGAACCAAAAAAATACAAAAGTATAGTATGAGTACCAAAATAATGGGTACTCAGTAGGCATCATCGATAGACTAAGCTAAGTTATGATATTAAGATGGTATAATGTAGGATAATCCTAAGTAAGTCAAGGTACAAAATTGGACCCGAATCATCTCCATCATCACTGGATACAATAAGTAATAAAACCAGGATAATAACATAAGGAATCCATACAATCCAATAACATCGTGCATAAGTAATAGACAATTTGTAACCTTAATATATTATAAAGTATACCTATAAGCAAATACAAATATGAAGTTGGCGCCTATACGCCAACTGGTGCATAAAGTAAAGAACTCATTACCACATCCCATACTATGGAGAGTACACCCAAGAGAGATAATAATAAGGCATTCAACCAACAACATAACCAAAACTTATTATTTTTCAGCCACAATCCATATTTAACTCCAATCAGCCATTTCACCAAACTTTCATTAGTTACCAACATTGTCCATATAACTATATACCATACTATTATCATCATTAACCACCTATCCTAAATACCCATTATCCACTATTCATTTACTAAACAAGAATCATCAACTAGTTTATTAGATTCCTAGCCATCATATAATCATAGTCATCTATTAGGAAACTATTCACCACATAGCCATTCTAATGGCCAACACTCTTTAACTAACCATTTTTTATCACTAACATTACTCACTAAGTGAATACTTATTTTATAATGGATTACCACTTACCAACTAGACTTGATTAATCATGTAGAAAATATCTGTAACACCCCAAAAATTTGGGCCCTTGAAAATCCCTAAGTTTTGAGCTTACTGCTTAGACCACGACTTACCTTATGAGTCATAAAGTTTCCATATAGGTCATAGGACCCAAATAGTAGATTGACCAGTGAAGGTTGTCTTAGTTTTTCCTTGCTTACGACTTGTACCTAATGAGTTGTGAAGACTCAATGTTAGTCGTGACATGCTAATAGTAGGGTGATCAGTATGTTACCCAAATTTTCTATCCTAGGTACAAATAAGACATAATGAGTCATAAGATCTGAGTATGAGTCATAGGATACGACTCGTAATTAGACCAGTGTGGGTGATTTGAGCTACTATCTAAATTATGACTCATGGTAATGAGTCATGATGTATCCCCAGGAGTCGTAGGGTGACCTGTCATCACTAGCTTCCCACTTTTATTTAAGGGTACTCTGGTAAATTCCCTCATTCCCCAATTAAAACACACGTCCATAAAACATGTTGGGGACCCTATTGTTAACACTTATTAAATCAAAACATATTCTCTTCTCTCTCAAATTCCTAAGTCAAAAACACCTAGGGTTTTAAAAGAATTGGCAATTAGAGCATCCAAGGGCTGATTTCTCCCTGTATTTCTTTATATTTCAGGCATGTTTCTCTTCTCCAAAGTTTATTTTTTTAAAATCATGTATTTGCAATTGTTATCCATGTGGTTTAATTTTGGTTTATGAATGTAGGTTGAGGGTTTTTGAGATTTAATGAATGAATTATTTCTCCTATGGATTTTATGAGTGATGCATGGTTTAAATTGATGTTTTGAACTATATGGGATGCATGGGTGTGGTTAATTGGAATAGGGGCCATAAATTCCCCAAATTGATGATTTTAAATATTATAATTGGTATAACCTCAACCTAATCTTGTGAAACTTATTTTGAATACAAAGATATGTACATTGAACAACTTTTAGAACCATTACACATCATAAAAAGGTTATTGGAACATCATTGTTTTTATTTAATAAACAAAGGGGGTATTTTCCCCCAAGTTCATAGAATTGTAATGGAATGATGATCTTACCTTGCAAGTGTAGTTGGTAAAACAATACCAATAGTGTATGCCTGATATATATCATTAGTTCAATAAATGAGAATGTGTAACTATCTTTAATTGAGCTTAAAGGGGGTTACATAGCTGGGCAATGAAAGTGGAGATCCCAATGGACCAATACTGGAAATTGCATTTATTGGTGCGGTGTTAAAATGTCCGGGTGTTCGAGTCACCCTTGCTTATGACTGGATGTTTGAGTCACCTTTGTTAAATGACTGAGTGTTCATTATACCCTTGATATATTCCTAGGTATTTAAGCCCCCTTGGTGCATATGTACATATGATTATTCTTTGGTTTATATAGCTAATACGCAATGGGTCCCTTTCAGTAGGGGGTGAGCTTATATAGAACATGGTTGCTTATTTATAATGGTGAAGCTACACAGTCTAGGCTAATATTTTAAATTTTATGCTAAGCCTTATTCCCTATCCCGGCATGTTATATTTATGTATATGTATATGCCTATGATTGTGTGCATTGAATTTGGATGGTTTTAAACTCTTGATCATCATATTATTTTATCCCTTCCATGGGTTATATTCTAGTGCTCGCCTTCTAGTCATCTACGAATATTGTGTCCCTATGTAATGCAAGAACCAAAGACACTTCTACTTTTCCTATACAGTTATAGTATTTCTAGGTTGTTCGTAGTCAGTTTTGAATTAGTGAGCTTTCATTCTTTGAAAGGGTTATTATTTTGAAGTTTTGTTTCCTTTTTTTCTTAGACTACTTTATTTGGATTATTTTGGCTATCTTTGGGGGCATGTCCTAATTTAGATTAGTTTTGGTCTACTTATAGGCTTTATGAATTACTGTGGATTAAGATATTATGTGGTATATCATAGTATCCATAATGAGTTAGATGTTTATTTATCTTGTTATATGTTAAGAATTCTTCCACTACTATATTTATATTATGTTTTATTTTACTAGGTAAATGGGAAGTTTTGGTCCTCAGTGGATTTAAGATACCTATCAAGGCTGGACCCTAGTTCTGGTCATGATAAGCTTGATATTAGAGCCTAGGTTCATGTTCAATTGCATGTCCAAAAAGCTGTGTCAAGTAGAGACTCTTTTATGGGTACGTAGAGCACCACACTTATAACTTATAAGGGAGATGCTAAGAGGCATCTTGGAATATTTTCCTTTCTTGTGTTCTACTTTTGTCTATAGAGTCTAAGAGGTTGAAATCTTCTCTAATTCCCATTTGTTCATATTTCAGATCATACCTCCTTGAAGATTTGATGCTCATGGAAACTCTTTTGTCCCTTCTAAGGATAATATGGATGAAACTCACCTTCTTATAGGGTATATACTCAGTCTAGGGTCCCTGCTTCTGATTGCCCCTGTAGAGTTCATCGATCCCTACAAGTCCTTCTCGAGCTCCTCAGGCTAATGATACTCTTGACCTGGTGTCTCAGGGTGATATGTCTAATGTTGAGTTTTGTTATTTGATTTATTTTATTACTTGGTTGGTGGGCCCTCAGTCATGCCAGTCTAAGAATGTTGCTTCTGTCACTTTTTCTTCTGAGGCCACAAGGGTTGGCTAGTTCATGAGGTTAAGTCTTCCAACTTTAACTAGTTCTAAGGTTGAGGAGGATACTCAAGGGTTCATAAATGAGATGGAAAAGATTTTTTGAGTGATGCATGCTTCTGACTCTAAGGGTGTAGATTTTTTTGCATATCAGCTGAAGGATGTGGTGTATCAGTGGTATAAGAGTAGGAGCAGTCAAGGGGTAGAGATATTGAGCCAACTATATGGTATAATTTTTTGAGTGACTTTCTTGATCGCTTTTTTCCTTATGAGTTAAGGGAAACAAAGGCCTAAGAGTTCGTGAATTTGAAGTAAGGAAGAATGACTGTGAATGAGTATGGCTTGAAGTTTCATTAGTTATTTCACTATGCTTCAGAGTTGGTATCTTCAATGAGGGGTAAGATAGAAAGTTTTCTTCGAGCTTGTCTTAGGACTTGGTGTTGGAGTGCAAGGTCGCCTTACTAAATAATGACATGAATATCTCTAGGCTTGTGGTGTATATGCAATAGGTTGAGGACAAAAAATAAATAAGCCAAAATAGGGGAAAGACAGAGTAAGAAATTCAGATATTTAGAGCATGGTGAAGGTCAGCAAAATATTGGTAGAGATGAAAGGTAGTGGTCTAAGAAGAAGTGAGAAAATTCTTATTTTTATTGTACATCTAGTGCTTTATATTATAAGTCATCTAGTGATTGTTGCTTCTAGACAGATAATGGATTTAGGGAACAAGGTGGCTAGTATTAGGCTAGCGAAGCTCAATTAGCCCCATCTTATCCCTGTTGTCATTTTTGTAGAGAGATCCATCACGAATTATGTGATAAGAGAAGTAATAAGTAATTTAAGTGTTGTCAGTTTGGTCACATGAAATACGATTGTCCTTCAAGGGTTGCTTCTAGAGTTAATAAGGTTTCGGTTGCTACTTCTACAGCTCTTGCACCAAAGGTTGTTACTTTTAGTACCAACACCAATTGAAATTTCCTACTCTTAATATCCTTGAGGAATCTGAAGCTTCTCATAATGTTTTTAGTAATACGTTATAACTTTTCTCTCATAATGAATATTGCCTGCTTAATTCGGGGTCTACTCTTTCTTATTTAACCCTTTTTATGGTTATTTTTTTTCTTTTGGTCCTAAGTGTATTTCTTATCCCCTTTCTGTGTCTACCCCAATGGGTGACTGTATTATGGCTAAAAAAGTCTATAGGGGTTGTGTGGTACCTATTTGTGGTAGGGTGACGTTAGTGGATCTAATAGAGTTGGATATGTTAGACTTTGATGTTATTCTGGGGATGGATTGGCTCTATTCATGCTATGCATCTCTTAATTATAGAACTTGAAGGGTCATTTTCTAATTCCTGAATGAATCGATGATTTAGTGGGAAGGTAGTTCTTTAGCTGCTAAGGGGAGATTCATTTCTTAAAGCCTAAAAATTGATTTCCATTAGGTGTCTATACCATTTAGTTTGGGGTTAAAGATTCTGGTTTTGAGGTTGCCTCTTTACAATCTATCCCTGTAGTCAAGGAGCTTCCCAAATATTTTCTGATGATCTCTCTGGTATTTCACCCAATAGGGAAATAGACTTTGGGATTTGCCCTTTTCCTGATAGCCGTCCTATCTCTATCCCTCCTTATAGAATGGCTTCAACTGAGTTGAAAGAGATTATGGGGTAGTTGAATGATCTTCTTGATAAGGTTTTTATTCTCCTTAGTATTTCTTCTTGATGGGTTCCTTCGAATATGTGTAGACTATCGCTAGTTTAATAAGGTGACTTTGAAGAAAAAATATTCTCTTCCTAGGATTGATGACCTGGTTGACCAACATTATGGTGCTAGATATTTTTCTAAGATTGATATTCGATCAGGTTATCATTAGTTAAAGATTAGGGAGGTGGATATCCCTAGGACTACTTTCCAAACCTGGTATGGCCACTATGAGTTCTTGATCATGTCGTTTGGATTGACTAATGCCCTGGTAGTATTTATGGATCTTATAAACTGGCTATTCCATTAATTGTTGGACTTATTTATCATTGTGTTTATTAATGACAGCTTGGTATATTCTACTAGTGAGGAGGATTATGCCAATCACCTCCGTATAGTGTCGTAGACTCTTAAGAATCAATATTTGTATGCTAAGTTTTCGAAGTTTGAATTATGGTTAATGATGTGACCTTTCTTTGTTAGGTTGTTTCTAGTGAGGGGATCATGGTGGATAAAGAGAAGTTGTGGTAGTTAAGAAATGGCCTAGACCCATGACTCCAATCGGTATTCAGAGTTTCTTGGGTTTAGTCGGGTATTATAGGAGGTTTGTGGAGAGTTTCTCTTCGATTGCTGCTTCGTTGACTAAGTTAACTCAGTAAAAGGTGAAGTTTCTATAGTTTGATACTTGTGAGGGTAGTTTCTAAAAGTTGAAGGATAAGTTGACTTCAACTCCTATTTTGAACCTACATGAGGGTACTGATAGTTTTGTTGTGTATTGTGATGCATCCCGTGTGGGACTAGGTTGTGTTTTAATGAAACATAGTAAGGTTGTGGCGTATGCTTCTAGGCAGCTTAAGGTGCATGAGAAGAATTATCCAACTCATGATTTGGAGTTGTTGGCTGTGGTTTTTGCTTTGAAGATTTGGTGCCATTACTTGTATGAAGTTTATTTTTATATATAGTCTTATCACAATAGCTTGAAGTATGTGTTCGCTGAAAAGGAGTTAAATCTCAGGCAAATGAGATAGCTTGAGTTGCTCAAGGATTATGATATGAGTCTTCATTACCACCCAGGTATAGTTAGTATGGTTGCTGTTGCTCTTAGAAGGTTATATATAGGGATCTTATCTTATGTGGATTAACAGAAACGAAGGTTGGTGAAGGATATTCACCGTTTGTCTAATCTTAGAGTTCATCTTTTGGATTCCAAGGATGGTAGGGTGATCGTTCAAGAGGTGGTGAAGTCTTTTCTTGATACTGAGGTGAAGGAGAATTAAGTTTTAGAGTATGACTGATAGTCAAACCAGTATGGGTGCATTGAGCTACTATCCAGACTATGACTCATAGTGATGAGTCATAATATATCCTCACGAGTCATAGGGTGACTCATCATCATCGGCGATAAATTTCCAGCTTTTATTTAAGAGCACTCCGTTAAATTCCCTCGTTCCCCAATTAAAACCCACGTCCATAAAATATGTTGGGGATCCTATTCTCAATACTTAGTAAATCAAAACACTCTCTTTTCTCTTAAATTTCTAAGTCAAGAACACCTAGGGTTTCAAAGGAATTAGCAATTTGAGCATCCAAGGACTGATTTCTCTCCATAATTCTTGATTTCTCAGGAATGCTGCTCTTCCCCAAAGTTTATTTTACTAAAAGCATATATTTACATTGTTATGCATATGGTTTAATTGTGGTTTATGAATGTGGGTTAAGGGTTTTTGAGCTTTAATGAATGAATGGTTTTTCCTATGGCTTTTTATGAATGATTCATGGTTTGAATTGATGGTTTTGAACTCTTAATTGGAATGGAGGTTGTGGAACCCCAAATTGATGATTTTGAATATTGTAATTGGTATAACCTCAACCTAATCTTGTTAAAATTGTTTTGAACATGAAGATATGCACATTGAACTACTTTTGGAACCATTACATAACATAAAGAGGTAATTGAAACATAATGGTTTGGTTTAATAAACAAAGGGTGTCATTACCCCAAGTTAATAGAATTGTAATGGCATGATGATATTACCTTGCAAGTGTAGTTTGTATGACGATACCAACAGTGTATGCTTGATGCGTTTCATTGGTTTAATGAATGGGAATATGTAGCTATTTTTACTTAGTCTTAAAGGGAGTTGTATAGATGGGCCTTGAAAATGGAAGGCCCGATGGTCTAATTCTGAAAACCGTGTTTGCTGGCGCGAGGGCCAAAATGGTGTGGTGTTTGAGTCACCCTTGATTATGTTTGCGTGTTCGAGTCACCTTATTAAATGAACAACTATTGATGTCACCCTTTATATATGCCCAGGTATTCGAGTCCCCTCGGTGTATATGTACATATAATTATTCTCTGGTTCATGCGACTAACACGAACTGGGGCCCTTTCAGCTGGGGAAGCTGAGCCTATATAGCCCGTGGGGTGCCTTTTTATGACGGTTAAGGTACATAGTCTAGGCTAATGTTTTAAAGTTCATGCTAAGCCTTGTTCCCTATCTCGGTATGTTATATTTATGTATATGTATATGTATATGCATATGATTGTGTGCATTGAATTTGGATGATTTTAAACTGTTTATCATGGAATTATTTTATCCTTTCCCTGAATTACATGCTAGCGCTCGCCCTGCTAACCATCTCCGAATGCTGTATCCCCATGCAATGTAGGAACCAGAGACTCTTCTACTTTTCTTGCACAATGATAAAGATTTCTGGGTTGTCCGCAATCAATTTTAAAGTGGTAAGCTTCCATTCTACATAAGGAATATGATTTTGAAGTCTTGTTTCCTTTATCTCTTAGACTACTTTATTTGGAGTATTTTGGCTATCATCGGGGGCATGTCCCAACTTAGATTTGTTTTTGTCTGCTTAGAGGCTTTATGGATTACTGTGGATTTGGATTGTTATGTGGCATATCGTAGTATCTATCTTGCATTAGATATTTATTTATCTTGTTATATGTTCGGCATGCTTCCGCTACTATAGTTATATTATGTTCTGTTTGACTAGGAAAAGGGGGTGGTCTCCGGTTCTCGGCGAACTTGAGATACCAGTCACATCCAGGCCCTAGTTTGGGTTGTGATAATTGTTATGCCCAAATTACAACTCTTTTACAGGAGTGTAAGCAGTCGTTTTCAAATATATAATCCAACTAGGTTGGGATCGAATCCCACAAGGAATATGGTATTAATTAAGTTGTATGCAGATTAGTTGACTTTTAATCATTTGTTTCCATAAAACAAAGGGGGGTTTGATTCAGTTCACAAATTAATAGTTTCAGTTTAAACAAAATGTGATTTGTCTAGTAGTATTTGAATTCAAAGAAATAGCAAGCTAGGGTTATGTCTACCTTGTAATTTTCTATACTTTCTACTTATGGGTTTTACAAATTCATATATGCATCATACTTATAGAGAAACATATTTAATAACTTAATCCCAGCGTTTCTCAACCTTCAAGGACTATTCACTTTAGTGCTCTTGAATCAAAAGTGTATACAATAATTATATGAAATCTCCAAGTTATTAATCCTATTAGGGAATTAACGTGTAATATAGAGATTGGAAACTCTATCTTCTTATCGCTACTCTCTTTTTCGAACACCAACCTCTCTATTCAAGAAACTTGCATTTTATGGCACACTCTCTATGTTTGTAACCACGAGAATTCAAGATAAACAAAGAGAGTAGGATGTAAGAAAATCAATGCATAACGAATTCAAAAACCCAAAGTAATAGATTGTATGTTACAAGGCTTCCATGACCTAACTAAGAAACTTAGCTACTCGAGAATAAAAAAGGAATCAAAGTAGTAATATTCATCATACCAAAACGTAAAAAGTTGTCTTGATGAAATTGTATGTTAAAACAAGATGAATCCGCTTTCTCCTTGTGTTAAGCCGCCACTCTCAATTCAAAATGATACAGAATAATACGTGAATGATCAACTTGGGGTATTTTTAGTAACTTTTCTACCTCATTGCCCTCTAAGCCCCTAACTTAATTCAAATGACTAAATAGTCTTGGGACATAGTTTTAGGTGCCACATTACTTCCAACATGCTACTTTTGCTTGTGTCCAATGCCATCCTTATTCGATGGTCCCTTTATGTCTCCATCTACCTCATTTACACCTGAAATCATGCTAATAACATAGGTTAGCTCAATTACATAAAAAGTAGAATAAAAATACAAGAAACTAGGCACTTTATTCTCAAAACGTAGCTAAAATATGGGTAATTTATGGTGCTTAGGCGTATAAATACACCCAAGATCACCACCTTACACTTAAAGCTTTGTTCGTCCTCGAACAACTTATCCATTTATGCATACTATACAAAACCTAACCCCCACTAAGGAAAAATAAGATGCTCAAATTAGGTACACACAACAATTATGAACAAGAAGTAGTTTCATGAATAATTACTAGAAATGACCTACCCTCAAGAATAGACTCATTGTGTTGGCAAATTCATGCGTACCATTTAAGCAAAGAAATTATATAAATTACCCAACTTTCATCAAACATGTGCCCTCGTAACAAGAGAGCTAACCATAATCACTCATAATAATGCAATTTCTAACAAAATGGGTATAAGAATCTAATTGCACTCACTCTCACAAAGAATTCTCAAATTATAACTGATGACCATATGCTTACCCTTAGTGTAGTGCTCCACTAATATCAAAATGTTAAGATTAAGATCAAATAGGTCTTTACGTGTTGTAATGTAGGCTAATAGATACGTAGGAACTATTCTGATTAGTAATAGTGACTATCTTCCCTAAGCACTTTAATACACTACATTATGCAATTAAGACCAATCTTTAACAACCAATTTTCACCTCTACTACCTTTACACATCTTTTTATTTATTTTTTCTTTCACCTCATCTCATTAAGCTCACTCACATAACTTATAGTGGGAGTATTTTCTATGCTCACATTATTTCATTTTGAACAATCATCTTTTTTGTTTTTTTTAATTTTTTTATACATCACTCCCAACCATACACATTAATTTTACACACCAATAAGTGTTACTTTGGGGATTCGCTTTCACCTTTTCTCCTCCTATTTTCAAACTCTTTACTCACTTAAAAAAATATTTTCTAAAGCGCTTAGGGGTTTTGGATCAAGTTAAGGTTAACCAAAGAAGGGATTAGGCTACAAATAAGGTTACCAAAGAACAAGCTAAAGGCTCAAAGGAGCCAGCTAAGATTATGCACAAAGGTAGGTCAAAAGAGGGTATAAAAGATGGATATTAAAGAAATGCCTAATCATCTCCTAAACCACACTGTTTATTTCGTTTGCACACATACTAGGAAAGTTCTAGCATCAATTGCAACACAGAATATATGAAAAATATCACACACACATGGCACATTCTTAGCTAAATAGTATCATTATAGATTCTTAACCAAACAATCATATGAATTCCATTTAAGCCAACAATCGCAACATAAGTCATAATTAGAGCCTAGGTGTCTCAAAAGTAATGATTTATCACATGCTTATAATGTTGTGTGGCCCATTAGAACACTTATATTCACTTTCATGAAAAAGGCTTTCACTTGTTAGAACCTACACATGACCAATTTTCTCTTAAGATGGTCGTCATCCATCCATCATAGAGAAAAACACCTAAATATGACTAAAGCAAGCAAACATATAACAAGAAACAAAATAATTAATCCTATCAAAGAAGTATACTCAGGAGAAGGCACTATTTTTTTTTATAAAGAAAGCAACACAGTGACCAACCACCCCACACTTAAGCCAAGCACTGTCCCGGTGTAAACAACAAAATAAAGAACCTGGCTAGTAGTACTCCTCCTTTGCATCAGGGGTCATGCCATCTATATCAAAATCATTAAAAAAATCATCCTTACTGACTCAGCCTTCATGTTAGAATCCATTAGCTGCCGATCCTCATCAGTCTACGCATCGCCATCTACTGGCTCCTAAAAAGCAAGTCCCACTCCACACATAGTTCTTGCATGCTCATTTAGTTGAAAATCATAGTCCAGCTGACATAGCTCTTTAGCAGTAGGTACACGACCTCCACTCTTCGTCATGGCATATAGATAGCAAAAGAAGCTCTCATCCCATGCATGTCTTTCTGTAGTGCTGAGAGCTAGACCTTGGCTTGTGTATGAATCCTTAACCTTTGTGAAATCTATTTTTTTGGGTTTTGTGGTAGCTTATGATCAACTGGCTCTTCCTCAATCCCATTCTTTTTCAAGATATTGATCAACAAGCTTTTGAAATTGAATCTTGTCTTTTTATGCACCCTGTCTTTACGCATAGAAACACATATAACTGTGCCAATATTTATAGGGATGTAAGTCATCATAGAAAATACTAGAAATACTCCATCACAATTGATTTTGGTGAATTATATTTTAGGAATCAAACAAGCATTGACTATCCTCAGCCAGATATACGCTTCCCTATTCAGAAAAGCAATCGAAAAAGTAATGTGATGGCCTTTATCTTTGTGATAGGTTCATCGAGCTGTGGAATGGGATCCACACAATGTGTATGATAGCTCTATAAAGAGGCCTGCTATACAATTCCTTTAGCCTGGAGTGGTCTACCTCTGGAGTACCAAGGTGTTAGTTTAATAACTCAACAGTTAGATTTATGATCTGCCCTTGAATTTTCACCTCATTCCCGTGTGTATTTGGAAAGCAATTTGCATAAAATTCCCTAACCCAATCAAGATTGCATTCACCCATGTGTTAAAAAATAAATTCGAGCTTCAGTTCAGTGATCCTTGACAAAATACGAGGGCAGTACCTTGCCAAACTCTATCTATGGATGAGCTCCACTGGTAAGTATTAAGGTGCTTTGTTGTCTTTGTACCACTGCTCACCCTCCTTCTCGACCCATTTATTTCTAATTATGCATTGAGGCCCTTGAAGAAAGGATGAGGCAGTTTGGTTAGTTTCAAAAGATTTCCCAGTTCGTTATCCTTTCTTCCCCATTTTAGGTGTAGATACTATTTTCTTGCCCCGTGATTACTTTGGGATCTATATTTCCTTTATTCATCATAACATCCATATTAGACACACATAATTATAGAATTAAGATGAGGGTGGTGATTGATTTGTTAGCATAAACTAATTAAGTATTATTGTCGGGTACTCAGACTTCTCTGACATACACTTTGACATGATGCACCAACATTATTCAAAATATTATTCGCACACTTCACCGGTGGCTTCCCTTTTTCTTTTCCAACTCACAATTTTACTCCACAAACCCCTTAAATTTCACAATTTGCAATTCGAATTAGCATATTTCATAACACAAAATTGTTGTACAAAATCAGTCCATTCAAGCCCGTAATTCCACCAATCTATTTCAATGAAATCATTATTGAACAAAATTATTCCTTAAAGCTTCAACATATCAATACACACAAGACTCATTACTTACAAAAAAAATTAACCAACACCATGTTCAAAGGTAAATTAAGATGTGAAATAATAGCCATAAAACTAAAGTATGTTAGTCATGAACAATTTAATCACACCCAAGAACTTAAAGAACTACAACAATGGTGCTTACTATAACAATGGTGTTCATATTCCTAAGATGGCCAAGAATTTAATTTGACATAGCCATGGAAAGAACTCACCCACAATCCACAAGAATTTAATTAAAAACTATGAAATAAAGTCATAACAACTAAAGATTAAGAAAAGAAAACTTACTTTGAAGTGAAAAGATTGAGGAAAGAAAGGGAAATTTCTTGAGATTTGTATGTAAAGAAGAAGCTTTCAAAGCAAAGTGGTGTTGGGAATCGGCTTTGGTGCGAAATAATAGAGAATTTGGGGATTTAGGGTGTTGGCACTATTTATAAAAGGGAAACCAGGTTAGGCTAACCCAGTTTGATTTTGGGGAGTTAGTTGAAGTTGGCTTGGTTTGCATCGCATACGGGATAGCCTAAACATAAGTGGGCGCTGCATGGGGTGTCACCTAATTTAGATAGTGAGCATTGGTAGTGAAGAAGGCACCGCCTAGGATATCGCCTGAATTGGCTTGAGAGCCGCATGGGGGATCGCACAAGTGGGATTTGGCGCTGCGTATCCTTTTTCCAAGTTGAGGGAGTTAGCATTAGCGGTGTGGTAGTCATCGCCTAGTATATTGCCTAAATTGGATTGGGCACCACATGGGGGATCACACAAGTGGGCTTTAGCACCGTACAACCCTTTTCCTTATTAAGGCAGTGAGCATGGACGGTGTGTTAGGCACCGCATTGTCCATGGCCTAGTTAAGATTGGGTGCCGCACACCCCATATCCTATATGAGACAGTTTTTTTATGCCGATGGGGTACGACAAGTACCAAATTAAAGACCCCACTATTTCAACACGAACATGGCTTGGGACTTAACATTTTACCACTCCAACTTACCTGTAAATCTCCTATTACTCCAAAACTTACCACCTTTGATGTAGCTCACTTTCAAACCGAGTTTAGTACCTATCACCTTTTTAGCAATTCATGAACCTGCAATTAATAAAAAACAACTAAAAATAATTAGAAGGGTGGGTTGCCTCCCACCAAGCATTGTAGTTTCGATCGTGGGTTGATTCTTATTTTTGTATTTTTGATAAATAAAAAAAAAATCATGGGTTACTCCCATGCACCGCCTGATTTAACATCGCAATAGGACTTAATTATCTTGACTACTTAGAATTCATCAAGATACATCGGTGATACCATTTTTACCTCACTTGTTGGACCAAGATATTGATTAATCCGTTGTCCTTGACCTTGAATGTGCTCCCATATTTGCTCTCAAGTTCCACCGTACCTGATGGAAACACTTGAGCTATTTTGAGTGGTCTTGACTATTTTGACTTCAACTTGCTACCCAATCACCAACTTGAAAGTTCCACTTCTCAATTCTACGATCATGATACTTCTTCATTCTCTTCTTTTATAGATCCGCACTTTCATATGCATTAAGACAAAACTCATCCATCTTATTCAACTTCTCTAATATTAAGTCGACTACCTCTTTCCAGTCCATGTTCAATCGTTTGAGCACCTACAAAGCCTTGGGAATTAACCAAAATACCCTTTTTAAATTTCTAAGGAAAACTGGAAAATAGTTAAATTTTCAGATTTGGCTGGCCACTGCGACGCGCCACAATTGCGATGGCCCACTGGAAATAGGATAATTAGGAACTGGGCTAACTCTGCGATGCGCTACCACTGCGGTACCCCTTTGGAATTCCATTTTGTCCACTGGCGCGATGCGCTAATATCATGTCAGGCTACTAGAAATTGACAACTGGGAAATTGACCCTCTCTGTAATGTACCAATATTACGTCGGTCTACTGGAATAGGACAATTGGAAATTTAGGCTTCTCTGCGATGCGTGGATATCACAGAGGGCCACTGGAATTTGACAATCATCATTTTACCCACCTTTACAATGCGCCAAGTGCCCAGGTGGCACACTGTTAATTTAAAAACGTCATAACTCCTTCACCGAGTGTCGGAATTGGGCGAATTCAGTATCAATGGAAAGTTTATTCAATTTTCCCCATAATAGGATATTCAAATCTGGAAAATTCCACACGAAATAAAAATTCTTAATTTTTAAAGCTATTTTTTAACATTCTAGGGAACGGATGAGCTAGGAAAAGTGTGGGGTATTACATCAGTAATGCTTGCTACCTCAGAATCCCTAGTATGCCAACATCTACTTGTCTTAGTCTTTCTTTCTAACACCTCCACAACCTCAGTAAAAGTGAGCTCCATAAAAGATCCTCTTGCAGCAGTATCTATAATTTGCTTTGTAAGTGAATTCTAAGCTCTATAGAATGTTTCCATCAAGTGTTCATTAGTCATCTTATGGTTTGGGGATTGAATCAACTTCTACTTAAACCTCACCCAAGTTTCATGTAAGGTTCCATTACGCAGTTGCCTAAAGTTGCTGATCTTATTCCTTAACTGTAACATTCTGGAAGGTGAAAAGAACCTTTCTAGGAAAGCTCCTTTCAGTTGCCTCCAGTTTGTAATAGAATTATGTGCTAGCTCATTCAGCCACAGAGTTGCCTCTCTAGACAGAGACAATGGATATAATCTCAAATGTATGGCATTCTTCCCCACTCCAGGATTATCAAACGACTTTCAAATATTGATGAAATTCACCAAATACAGATTTGGATAATCACTAGGTAATCCACCAATGAGTCCTTTCAAGTTAAGTAGCTATATCATAGTACTAGTGATATTAAATTTCACCCCAGGAGCTAGTGGTGGTGGAATGATTGCCTCGGTAGCTCTAGCTAAATGCAGTGTAGGCTGTTAGTGCATTCTACCTTTTGTTTTACAATTCTAATTTGCTGGTACAACATTCTCAGCACGCCACCTATTCATAAGATTAACCAACTCATTGTAACCCAAATCTTCATCATCAGCTTTGGGCATATGCCCGGGTAGTCCAGCATTCTGTTGGTACACTAGAGAAGTAGCCAAAACGGCTAATCTTTCAGCTTCTTGTTGATCATCCGTTCTCCCAATTAGTTGAGGTTTTGGGTTGATAGGTAATAATGGTTCTCTTGACCTTTTGGTTTGTTGCATATACAAAAAAGAGCCTGTAATGATCAAAAATAACAAATAAAAGTAAAATTAGGGTTTCTTGTTGATCATCCATTCTCCTGATTAGTTGAGGTTTTGGGTTGACAAGTAATAATGGTTCTCTTCACCTTTTGGTTTGTGGCACATACAAAAAAAAGCCTGTAATGATCAAAAACAACATATAAAAGTAAAATTAGGAAACTTGACTAAGAGTCAATTTACACATATATACTAAGTTGACAATCATATTCCCGGCAGCGATGCCAAAATTTGATACGCCCAAATTAAAACTCTTTTACAAGAGTGTAAGCGGTTGTTGTCAAATATATAACCCAACTAGGTTGGGGTCGAATACCGTAAGGAATATGGTGTTGATTAAGTTGTATATAGATTAGTTGACTTTTAATCATTTGATTTTGTAAAACAAAAGAGGGAGAGGGGTTGATGTAGTTCCCAAATTAATAGTTTCCATTTAAACAAAATGAGATTTGTCTAGTAGTATTTGAATTCAGAGAAATAGCAAGCTAGGGTTATGTCCACCTTGTAATTTTCTATACCTTCTACTTATGGGTTTTACGAATTCATACATGGATCATACTTACAGAGAAACATATTCTATAACTTAATCCCAATGTTTCTCAACCTTCAAGGACTAATTCACTTTAGTTTTCTCAAATCAAAAGTATTCACAATAATTATGCAAAATCTCTAAGTTTTTAATATAAATAGGGCATTAACGTGTAAAATAGAGATTGGAAACGCTATCTTCTTGTCACCACTCTCTTTTTGCGAACATCAATCTCTCTATTCAAGCAAGTAGTGTTTTATGGCACACTCTCTATGTTTGCAACCATGAGAATTCAAGATAAACAAAGAGAGTAGGATGTAAGGAAATCAATCATAATAATTCGAAAACCCAAAGTCATAGATTGTATGTTACAAGCTTCCATAACCCTAACTATGAAACTTAGCTACTCATGAATAAAAAAGGAATCAAAGTAGTAACGTTCATCATACCAAAATGCAAAAAGTTGTCTTGATGAAATTGTATGTTAAAACAAGATAAATCCGCTTTCTCCTTGTGTTAAGCCACCATTTTCAATTCAAAATGATACAGAATAATACGTGAATTATCAACTTGGGGTATTTTTAGTAACTTTTCTCCCTAATTTCCCTCTAAGCCCCTAGACTTAATTTAAATGACTAAATAGTCTTGGGATATAGTCTTAGGCGCCATATTGCATCCAACATGCTACTTTTGCTTGTTTCCAATGCCATCCGCATTCTATGGTCCCTTTATGTCTCCATCTACCTTATTTATGCCTAAAATCATGCTAATAACACAAGTTAGCTCAATTACATAAAAAGTAGAATAAAAACATAAAAAACTAGGCACTTTGTTCTCAATACTTAGCTAAAATGTGGGAAAGTTTTGGTGTTTAGGCGTATAAATACACCCAAGATCAATAATATCCATCACTAATCCTTATTTATCATTAATCATTAACCACACCACTTTAAATGAATTTAACACTAGTAGGCTACAACCGGCATCCAAATGCCAGCAACCTACCCAATACATATAAATAAGTGTATATACATATGAGCATTCAATTGCCATACATAGGGATAACCGGAATTGAACCGGTAGATGTACACATAGGCACATCAAATAATAAACCTCCGGCCTTAACCAGTATCAATATCATCATATCATCCTCCATCCTTGTCGGTATCAATATCATCATATTATCCTTTAGCCTTGCTGGGTATCAATATCATCTCATCATTTTTCGGCCTTGTCGGGTATCAAAATCATCATAATAGGCAAATCAATCCTCAATAATAAATAACAAGACTCATAAGGGCTAAAGTAAATAACAAGCCCCGCGAGGGCTAAAATAAATGAATATAAAGAGGAAGTAAAGAAGAGCATACCTCCAATAGTTAATATATATATATATATGTATATATAGTATGAGTATTACAACTATCATCAGGTTTCAAGAATAATTAGCAATATAACTTCCCATGTAGTCAAGAAGGATGCCTACTAGGCTTATTAATATCATGACTCACAATATTAACAATATGGGGGCTTTCTAACATGGTTACTTGTTTGATTACTAAACAAGAGTGCAACATGAGTAATATCTTAGCCCAAATCCCAAAACAATAGCTTAATCAATGGAACATATGATAACATAGACATAGGCTTAATCGATAGCATAAACCATAGTTACTCATAGAATTAACAGTAATTTAGTCAACAAACCATATACTTCACTTCTAATGTCATCACCATAATCCATTTTCTCAATTTAGCCAACATGCTTTCAAGGGAGCATTTTCTAGGCATTTAGTAGTCATCTAAGGTCTTTAAGAGAACTACCTCAATCCAAGCTTAAGGTGGGTCAAGAACCCTCTTCTAATTCCCCAAATACATTGTAAGTCCAACTTCTACCTGAGACTAGGCTAACGTATATAAATAAATTCTTAGATTCATAACAAGCCACCAATAGTCCTAAGGTAAAGGTCTTTCCCCAAACACTACACCTAACAACAATAGTTCTATAAGTTAAAGAGTCCTAAATGGTTCAACTAAAACCAAGTCTTACCATTCAACATTCCAATATCTAAAACCCATCCCAATCTAACAAGACATCATAATTATACTATAATGCCACTCAATGTAACAAGGAATAAGCCTAACGTAGCTCAAATCCAAAAAAAGCTCACAAATTGCTAAACCTTTACTTTTTCTTTTTGAGAAGCTTCTTCAAGGTGCCAAGATCTCAAAATCACCTTCTACACATCATTATGAGAATATAAATACCTACATATCACCATTGTGCTACGAGTCTAAAAATGACAAAAAAACCACAAGTGGGTCCACTTACGAAAAACACATTTTTGAGGTCAACCCTTAAGAAAGTTTGGGCTAAAATTAATCCCTCAAGATATTTGGGATTTTAGTCAAAAATTCAAAAAATTCAAGAATGAAATGGAAGGATTCATACCTTAAATGCATTGTTAATCCTAAAAATATATGTTAACTAAGCTGCCAAGACACTCCCAAGACTCTATTTGAGGTTAGCACACCATATTAGAGTTCCTTGGTATCCAAGATGAGAGAAAAGTGCCAAAAATATGGCCTAAAAGGCCTTTAAGTGTGACAATCGCCATCTAGAGATGATGATCAGGCAAAGGCAATCACGACCCCTTTTATGGTGATCACCATAGGGCGATCATGAGGCCCTTTGTGCGATCGTGCACACCTTAGTACCAACAAACTTGGGAAATTTTCCAAGTTTTCAACGATGTCTCGAGATTCAGTTAGAATCCAAATTAGGCAATAAACTATGGAACCATACTAAAGTAAATGTTTAGGATGCGTTGGCGAACTTGTCTTTTCTATCTGAGGTTATTTCGACCACATATGGGTCCCATACTTGAGCTTCTAATTTTTTAACTTTTTGACCAATGTATCAAAATGAGTTCAGGCACATTGGGACCCAAACCAAAGGTTTGCCTAGCCTAAAATCGATATTTTGGAGCTGCTAGCTCGGTTAGAATTCACATCTGAGATTGTTTTGATGAAGTTTTTTCTGATGGCCATTTTGAACTAGCGAAGACTTATAAATAGGGAATGGACTCTTCAAACCAAACAAACTACTTGGTCATCGATCTATCAGTTCCATCAAGTTATAGAAGACTTAGGAAAGCTATGGAAAGGCTCTACAATGAAAATATGAGGAAATATGGAAAATTACTTGAATGGTCATTACATAAGGAGTTGTCAAGCATCTTGAGCATCCCAAACAAAGGTCCAAAGGCTATTTTGATTATATCAAAAGTAATAAATAACTTAGGGGCAGTAATAGGAAAGATCTAAATGTTGAGAACATATGAAAATGAGGAAATTGACTAGGAGGGTCATTACACTCAACCTCTAAAGTAAAATTTACAAATGCTCCGAATGGTTTGCCTCACACTTATAGTAAATCAACATATCATCTATAAATACAATGACAAAGGAGTGGAGATATTGTTAAAACACTCGGATCACCAACTCTATGAATGTTGTTAGGGCATTGGTCAACTCAAAGGACATGACCAAGAACTAATAATAACCGTAATGAGTCTAAAAAGCTTTCTTTGGAATATTTGAAGCTCTAATCCTTAATAGGTGATACTTGGACCTCAAATAAATCTTTGAAAACACTAAATCACCCTGAAACTGATTGAATAAATCACTAATATGAGAAAGAGGATACTTATTCTTAATCATCTCCTTGTTTAACTATCGATAATCCATACATATATGCATAGGCCCATCCTTCTTCTTTAAAAACAAGACAGACTCATCCTAAGGTTCTACACTAGGTGGGATATATCCCTTATCCAATAATTCATACAACTGATCCTTTAATTCATTCAATTCCATTAGGGTCATCATATAAGGAGGGATAGATTAGTTCCCTGCTACATATAGTGTAGATGATGAGCAGCTAAACTACAAGGAACCATTTCCCTGGATGTGTAAGTTATAGTACAGCTGACACGCGTCATCTGCATAATTTTGTCCTCTTGTGTAACAAACTTGAAAATTCTATTTTGTACTTACTTGGACAACTGGTCCAATGATCTTTCATCCTTAATCATCACTCAGCTATAAAAGAGAAGAGATGCCTCTTAATCAAATTATTTTTCATAAAAATTAGAGAGAAAAGAGAGGCAGCAAGAACTGTATTTCAAGATTGCTCAAACATTACTCATTTTCTTATCTTTGTAATGTGCTTAAAGAGTGAGTAAGTGTTGATTTGTAAAAATATTACTTAAGCTATAAGAGTAATGCCTTGTTTTCTCTTTGAGAGAGTTGCTTAGGTATAGTTGTCTAAGTGTAAGACTGATTAAAGGTAATTAGTATAGAGAGAGTCCTTGGTTAAGTTACCATAATGAGTTGGTAGTAGAGTTACTGTTAGAACAAGGAGACTAGAGTTAGGATGAAATCTAGACTATACCAGGAGGTTGATTATAATGGATTTCTTTAGTGCTGGTGAGGGAAAGTTATGGTTTTTCCTTCTTGGGTTTCCGCATAAAAATCCTTGTGTTTTTACTTTTCCTGTATTGTCTCTTACTTCCTAGTTATTTTCTTGTACTTTTCCTGTATTGATTTTGAGGGACCTGATCCCTCATTGTGTGGTACAACTCCCAAGGGTTTCAACAATTGGTATCAAAGCTTGTTCACTCTAAAAGGTTCACACCTAGAGTGTCTTGTTTAAAATGAATGCTATAACTCATCTAGAAGAAGGGCAATCTACAACAAGACAACCAAGATTGAATGGATAATATTATGGATGGTGGAGAATTAAGATGTTTGTTATTATCATGGATGAGGATAGTGAAGTAATGGACATCATTCTCTAGTATCTTTTTGTTTCTGTAAAAGAATTTAAAGAAGGGGATGTGACAAGAATGGTTGTAAGAAATAGGAGGGAGTTTAATGATGAAGATAGAAACAAAATCAAAAAGAACTAAGGCCAAGAAACTATTGGTTTGTGGTATAGGGCCTAATGAGTATAATAGGATTTCTGCTTGTAAGAATAAAAAAAAAATCTGGGATTGCTTGAGGACTTCTCTCTTGAAGGTACTAATGATGTTAAGGATTCAAAAGTAGATATGCCGACTACTCAGTTTGAAACCTTCACCATGAAAGAAGGAGAAACTATCCAAGAAATGCATACAAGATTCACTTATATCACTAACATGCTTCACTGCTTAGGAGAAGTAATTCCAGTATATAAGCAAGTGAGAAAAATTTGTGGTGTCCTTTCAAAGTCCTGGGAAAGCAAAGTAGATGCCATAACCGAGGAAACAAATCTAAAGATCCTCACTATGGATGAACTTATAGGAAAATTAAAAACTCTTAAACTCAAGAAATAATAAGGACAAGAGAAGAGCAAAGTTAAAAGGGAAAAATCTTTGGCACTAAACGCCTTAAATTTAGGTTCAAAATAAAAAGATATTGATGTTTCCTACTTGGTAAAAAGAATTGTTAGAGCCATGAGGAAAGGTGGCCAGTTCCAAAGAAGTGAAAGTCGCAGCAAAAAAGGGTGTCACTATAGAGGTGTGTCATAAATGTGAAAGTCTTAAGCATTTTATCAAGGACCGCCCCATGAAAGAAATGGATCATCAGGATTACATTAAGGATACAGGTGACAAAGGAAAGATCAGGGACCAGGTCCTTGACAATTCAAGAAGAAAGCCTTCAACTGATTACGCAATAAAGCAAGCTCTGATAGCATGAGGATATTCGTCTAGTGATTCAGGTGATGATGAGAAGACTAAAGATATCTCTATGCTAGCAGTGGAAAAAGGTTTAGTTATCTATGATTCCTTGTTTGCACTCAACGTAGACATAGAAGATGAAAAAGAAAATGAGGTAACCTTATTCAACATTAAGGAGAATCTAGACAATTACACTGCTAGGAATATATAAAGGCTTATGAGTGTATTGATAGACTCTGTATGTGAACTAACTACTAAAAAGAATGCCTTAGAATAAAAAGTAGAGAATCAAGAGCATGGGCTGATTGCTTTAACTCTCAAAATTTCTGAAACTGAAGAGTTGTATACAATGATAAACTCTAAAAATCTGAGTGTAATTGGTAATTTGAAGAAAGTAAATGGTGTTGATGGAAATGGGAAGAAGAAAGTCCTAAGGGTTGAGATTGATCTTGAGGAGAAAGTGAAAGCTTCACAAAAACACCTTATGTCAGCACTTCACAGGAACAAAGAATTAGAGAAGGACTTAGTCCGCCTGAAAGAAGAATTGAATAGGTATCTTAAGTGGACTAATTCCTCACTAATCATTTCTAACTTGACTAGTCAAGGTGTTAATTATGGTAGATGTCTAATCTACCAAGAAAAAATCCAAACCAATGAGTTTAAAAAAAAGACTGTGCATGACGATAGAAACAAAAGGAACAAACTCTTGTGCACACACTGTGGAAGAGATGGACATTTAAAAGAAAGATGTCAGCACTAGCTTAAGGTAAACTTAAGGAATATTGAATACATTCAACTAGAGAGTGCACATCATAAGGGTTTTGAGTCTCCAAGAAAGGTGAAGAGGAAGCCATCACTGCCTAGGTAGGCTAAAAAGAATTTGATCACTCCATTGTCCTACTACTGGGAACTCAAACTCAAGTGGGTTCCCATATTGTCACTCCCCAAAATAATAATGACAGATAAGAATTGTATACACTTACTCTACAAGCACTCTATGATGTATGCGAGGTTATGAGATAATAACAGGTAGGATATTCAATAAGAGTTGCATATATACACGAGGGAGTTACATTAACAAAACTATACAATACTACACGATATCCATGAAACCTCTAGTCAGTTTAACACACTATACTATAAGTAACTAGTTGGCATAAGGATCGTCATTCCCAACCAGAGATCTGTACATATGATAAAAAATACTAGGCATAGATTGGCTCCAGAGAGAGTTGGAACTCACTAAATATCAACTGAAAATGGCAATAGGGCCTAACGAGGACGTCTGCTATTTTGAGGATTTGATCCTGCATTAATAAAACATGGTAGGCCCGAGACGTTTGTACATAAACAACTTGTACTAGTATGAAAGAAGATAGAATAATAGCTGGATAAGTACAAAAGATCATATGAGTCAAATGATAAAGTGAAAAACGTATCAGTCAACAAATAACACATATAAGATATGAACTAATAACTTATACAACGACCTTATTAGCATCATATACAATGTTTAGAAAAATGTTCATTGTAATTTTGGGCCTATACTTTGCCTGGGTGATGCATTTATCCTATAATTCGTACAAATAATCATAAGCTGGCCTTCCAAAGGCAATTTTAGGAAAGTATAAAGCATATGTTGCTCACATACTTATTTCTACGATCCTATATATGTAACTATAATTGAAGTCTATATCCTGGTATGCCCTGCCCAGGGGCGCACTATGAGGGTCTGCCCGCAGGCCATATATGCCATATGTTAGCTCGAGTCAGGGCAAACTAATACATGATATTCCAGATGATATCAAATACAAATTATGCCACAAAGGCAAGTACACCCAATGGTTTGGCTCACTATGGTGGTATGGTCTCGATCCTTGTGCATAAAATCATGTCAAGCGATATGCCAAGCCAAACCTATGTACCCCCCATCATTAATATTTATTAAATAATTCCTTGAAGGCCTATGACATGTGAGTTATGATAATGATTGTTTAACTACCATATACAAGTAAAATTATGCTATTACTATGTACTCCTAATATGCAAGGGCTTCAAGTATAGAAACTTATGATAATATGAAAGTATCATAAAAATTTAACACATAGAGGGAAAGATAGATACTTATAAGCTGATGGTAGGATGAGAGAATGTATGTAAGGCAATATAAAGATACTTCACTCATAGTTCATAAGAGTTATATTAGCGTTAATAGGAAAGAGCACATGACGTAGGGTGGTGCCTTAGTGCTTTATGAACTACGATAGTATCTCGAGCCTCAAGTTTTAACCCGCAGAAGTGTATCCTTTACCTCCCGAACCACTAGTTCCTACTAGCCACTATGCAATTCACTAGATACAAAGATAACATATACGTCCATTAGTAACCTGTAGGTGCATTTAATAACCTATCCCAATAATTTTCACTTATGCCCAAAAATTAATCGAATTCCTTAACAAGAATCCATAAGAAGTTCCAACTCTTTCAACTTATACAATTCAATGTTATATCTACCAAATTGATAAAAATTCCTAAAAACTCCACTTTATCAAAATTCCATCTCTCTCAAGAATCCTAGTTGCAAAATCCATCTCAAGAAGTAGTGAAAGGATTCAAATAAAATAATAATTAATAACTTATACTGCACCCCAACATATTCTATAATTAAATTCAAGCATAAGGTGAAGAAATTACCTTTTTGAAATTAATCCCCAATTTGAGTTCTTGAAAATTCTTGATAAGATTAGTAGTTTCTAGCAACTAGGGACCGTGGAACATCTCTTTTGAAGGATTTTTCTTGCACGCCTTAAGATCTTTTGAATTTTCTTATCGCCTTGCTGAATAAATGAGAGAGACAAAGAACCCTTTGGGTTTAATTTACGTGCTGGTAGCCTTTTCCAGGGAAAAGAAAGTTAATCTTTGCTTAAGTTTCAGTTTACCTATATTATTGTTAAAAAAAGAATAAGAAAGTTAAAGGGCCCCATGTCTTGAACTTTTAACACATATTTAACAATACTGCAAAGTCCCTATCTTAACAACACCTCATACAAATACATTAAATATATTCGACACCATTTGCTAACGTATTATAATTTTTAGACCAAAGCCGCACTTAATTTTAGTTGTTAACTTCATTCAAAATTTTCTCGAGGTGCCACACATATCTGACAAGTGATCATAAGTCCAAGCACGAGAAGGGGATTACAATCAAGAATAGCTCATTGATTAAAAGGGTTCGAAGCTCAATGATGAATGGTCTGGCGTCTCTCTCTCTCAAGACAATTTTGGTGGAAGTGTCTTCTTTTAAAAAGTTAATCTGAAAGACCTAGTCCTTGGTTTATTAAAGTTGATATTCAACAATGGGGTATGCAAAGTTTGTGATCAAAAGGAAACCCTAGAATGACCTTCAGATTTGATGAATGAAAATATTTTGGAAAATAAATTGAAAAGAAATTCTGTGGGTTGATGAAAGCAGTTCATGTAGTTATGAATCATTAAGGAAAATTATTAATCCTTGATGGTTCTAAAAATGATGAGTAAGAGGATAAAAAATGCAGTAAGTCGTGATTATTAGAGACCTGGTCCCTAAGAAATTCATCTCAGAAGGAGAGGCTTCTGCAGATTGAATTAAGTCAAGTTTGGGACCTGGTCCCCAGACTAGCTTTGGGAATAATTTTTGAGCAAAAAGGGAGCGTGCAGAGATTAAAACATGATACTAACTTAGCCTAATATGTGAATCAATGTCTCTCCACAAAATTGGCTGTGATAAAGAGATAGGTATCTGTGATAAAGTTGGTACATATTAGTCTATCTCAGTACCATACCTTTGCAGGTATACACACATTGGAACCACTTCAAAAATGGACAAATGTGACCTACAAAAATTTGAAGATTCACTCAAAAAGAAAAGGGACCAGATCTCATATCTCAGGTTAGTATCATTACGGTATGCTTTAATAATCATAAAATACTGTCTGAGAAAGCCATGTGTTTTTTTTCCCTAATACAAAATCTTAGTTCCTTTGCAAAATTAATAGTCACACTTAGTAAAAACCAAACATTTCATTCCAAAATAAACATCTTTTGATGACAATGGTCACCTCTTAAAATTGCTAAATCAGGCTATTTTCTCAACTCATCACTTTTTGCCTTCTCTAAGCCAAACTGGTCCTTCTTATTCTCTTTCACTCATAAAACAAAATTGAATATACCCTCATCAAATACCTCGAGCCTTCAACAACCAAAACCATAGAAAACTTTGCCTTAGGTCCTCTAAGTCAAAGTCTGCTAACCTTGCTGGAGTGAGTCAAAAACACATAGATGTGAAAAGAGAAGAAAGCCCTTAAGAGACCTAGTCCCAAGAAGAGAAAACTTATGATTAAAAAGAAAGAGGTAAGTAAAGAGACCAAAGAAAGAGGTAAAGGATGTGGGTAGTTAAAAAAGTAATAAAATATTGATGACTGATAGGGTTCTCTCAGGAACAACTTTTGATTCCAAGATATGTGAGAAGGAAAGGAAATATAGAATGCCATATGGGTACTTTCTCAACAAAGTGTTCGAGCACTTTAGGTTAATTGGTACAAAGGGAACATTTGGAATAGCCAAGCTGATATTCAGTTTGACAACATGAGAATGAACGCATAGAGAGGAAAGCTAGACTGAAGTCTCAAGAATCTAAGTTGATAGTTATTCAAAAGGGGTGGGGAATGAAAATAGAGGAGTTAAAGATCAAAGTTGACTAACAAAGATGCTGAATTAGTGCACACAGAATCAGAAGTTATCCTCTAAGGGACCAGGTGCCACTGATAAACTGTGGCTTAAAATACAAAACTCCAAGAAAGAGTGGCTGAACTGAATGCTAAAGTGAAAGACCTTACAAAACAGCTGTTGGATTCTCACATTACTGAAAATACATGAATGAAGATACTGCTTAAGTCCTTTCCCCTAAGCATCCCTCTACTTGAACCATGTTATCTTCATTCCCTCATCAACCTTATGCCAGTTCCATATCCTGATTCTCATAATGGCTTTTAAAGACGGTTATTTTTATGGTGATTATTTTAGCTTACTACACAGGTACTAACTATTATGAATGATTTAATATTTTCTTTATGTGTTACAATTGTTCTCTTTATATTGCAAGGCTATTATTCATGTTAGTGTTTCACCAGTAGAGATGAGTTAACTGATTTGTGCTTAATTTACTCTTGGTTTACTATTCTAACTTTTCAATGATGCCAAAAGAGGGAATATTGAGTTCTTATAGTAGGGACTAGGTATCAAGCAGATTTGAAGGAAGTCATGTTAACAGGAGAAAGTGTGCAAATGCATAAAATAAAGGTGCATGATGATAGAGGGAAGTAAGTGATATGCTAAGTGAATGATAAGGCATAGTGACAAGGGGAAGAAGAGTTTTTCTATAAATGACAACAGCAGACTAGGCCACTGTTTTGCATAGTGAAGAAAGAAGCATGATGACAGGGGGAACATTCATCTCTAGGTGGTAATCACTTTGATTAAATATAATGAATATTCACTGATGCTCAAATTATATAGTTTGGTTTATAATCATCAATAGGGGGAAAATTTCTATATATAATTAGATAATAAGCAGTTAAACTGCATGGGACTAGGTCCCTAGATATGCAAGGTACAGTACAGCTGACACGCATCATCTGCACAGTTTTGTCCTCTTGTGTAACAAACTTTCAGGTGCCATTTTGTACTATCTTGGATAGCTGGTCCAATGATTTTTCATCCCTAATCATCACTCATCTATAAAAAGGAAGAGTTGCCTCTTAATTAAATTAATTTTTGTAAAAATCAGAGAGAAAAGAGAGGCAATAAGAACTCCATTTCAAGATTGATCAAATACTGCTCATATTCTTATCTTTGTAATATTCTTAAAGAGTGAATGAGTGTTCTTGAGTGTTGATTTGTAAAATAATTACTCAAGCTATAGGAGTAATGCCTTGTTTTATGATTGAGAGAGTTGCTTAAGTAGAGTTGCCTAAGTGTGAGACTGATTAGAGGTTATTATCATAGGTAGAGTCCTTGGTAGAGTTACCAAGATGAGCTGGTATTAGAGTTTCTTCTAGCGCAACTAGCCTAAAGTTAGGCTGAAATATAGACTATAATTCGGAGGTTAATTATAGTGGATTTCTTTGGTGCTTGAGAGGAAAAGCCATGGTTTTTCCCTTCCTGGGTTTCCACATAAAAATCCTTGTGTTTTTACTCCTCCTGTACTGTCTATTACTTCGTGGTTATTTTCTTGTTCTTTGCCTATGATTGGTTTTGAGGGACCCGGTCCCTTACTGTGTAGTGCAACCCTCGAGAGTTTTAACATTCCCAACTCAACATTAATAGAAATGTTGATATCACAATCCAGAGGCATACTAGGCAAATCCATAAGAAAACATCCATGAAATCACATACAATATAGACCGAATCTAAAGGAGGGGGTAAAGAAACCCTAATATCATGAATATGGGTCAAATAAGACAAATATACCCTCTTTACCAAGCGATGAGCCTATAGAAAGGACATAACTCTCTTCCAAGCTTTCCTTGGTACACTTGGTGAAGCTAAATTCATAGTCTTAGCATAATAATCTAGAATAACATGATAGGGATATATCCAATCCATACCCAAGGTGACATCAAGATTTGGCATATTTAGGATACTTATATCTACGCAAGTATCACGGCCCGCAAAGGTCAGAACACAAGATAGGAATACCTAATCCACCACTAAGAATTCTCCTACGGTGTAGATACATGGATAAAATGGCAAGAGGCTCATTAGTAGAATCAAAACCCAAATCAAAATATGAAGACACATAGGAGAAAGTCGACCCCGAATCAAATATCATAAATGTAGATCTGAAATTAATCGGGATAATACTTGTGAGAATAACATCGAAAGCCTCTACCTCAAGTATAGCGGGTATAGCATAGCACTGTTCACATACTCTACCAGACTTAGCAGTCCTATGACCACCACCATAACCACCACTACCTATGCCACGGGCACAATTTATAGCACCTCTACCACCTTGAGGGTCATATCTCACAATGATATAGAAGTAGATCTAAAAACATAGAGCGGCCAATCCTTGTCCACATGTACAAACTTATTACACACGTAGCAACCATTGTAGCCGCACTTAATCTAACAAGGTACGACTGAGCTAGAATGCTACCTTAGGACAACGAAGACTACCCAAAGTCGCTTAACTAGAATGCTTACTAGCAAAACCCTACAAACATGCCTGCATTGGTCTACCATGATACATATGAGAACCTCTAAAATCTCTGCCTCGAGGGGTGTAATGACTGAACTTGCCTTGATGGCCCACCATCTTGGTGCCTTCTTGTATAGATCAAAGAATAGCCTCAATCATATTTATATGATCCACCATACATGAAATGACAACCCTGGCATAACCATCTGGGCAGCAGCCATCTAAAAAGTAGTATCCCTTTACACACTTTTAAATCTTCTCAGACTTGATAGCCATACTGGCAGTAGAATATCTGGATAAGGCATAAAAATATGCCTTATAGTCGGCAACAGTTATGGAGCCCTATTGTAGGTTATCAAACTCATTTCTCATTTGATCCCTTAAACTAAATAGCATAAACCTATCCAAAAAGGACTCAACAAACTGATCCCAAGTCATCTCTAGCAAATTAAGAGGTATGCAACTTATATGTGACCTCTACCAATCTCTGTCTAGATCTCTTAATTGGTAAGTAGTGTAAGCAACTCAATGCGACTCAAGCAATCTAAGGTTATACAACTTCTCCCAACAATCAATCAAGAGCTTAGGCATTCTCGCCCACAACACCAGTAAACTTAGGTGGACCTAAGAAAGTAAATCTCTTAAACCTCTTTTGATCCTCAAAAGACATGACAAGACCCAAAGCAACAAGAGACATATTGAATCTGGTCGACTGTGATCCCACCTTAGGGGCAACATAAATAAAGGTTAAACTACTAGACTAGGAATACCATACTCAGATACTGGCATAAAAGGAGGAACAACACTTAGAGTATGTAGAATACCATAAGCAAATGTCATTACCAATAAATGAATCATACTAGAAATTGGAGGAACACTATAAGTAGACTCTAGTATAGATAGAGGTACAACACTCAGAGCTAGAGGAATACCAGGCGTACTTAAAGAAACACCCTCAAAGAAAGTCAGATAATGAGTCAATAAACTCTCCAAGATAGGGGTAGAAGAATATTATGGAACCTGAGTAGTCCCCATATCTCTAGCATGCTCAACCTTGGGATCAAGGGAGATTCCTATATTACTATCTCTAGAATGGAAAAATCCTAGTGCCCATTCTCTACCTTAAGCCTGTCCATGACCCTTGACTCATTCCCTAGGTTGGGCTCCATCCTCGGATGCTAGCTATATATTTCTAGGCTCACGAAATCTAGTCTTCACCCTCTGTGCAAAAAAAAAGTAAAACTCAATTTAGAATATAGGATTGGGAAAAACCCACCTGATAAAGAGCAGAATAGAAAAGTTTCCTAAGGATATCTTATAGCCTCTCAAAGGTAAAAACGGGTATCTACATACTGATCTATGATACTATGCCAAACACACTATTCTTATATAATGAGACCAATAAACTTGGCTTCTCTAATACTATTTTTCATGACCCACAAACTAAGGTCATGATGGCACTTATTGTGTCTAAGCCTTGATTTAATAGAAATATATAATGCCCCAAGACTATCCTTGGAAGTCACACGGTGCTTATAGCCACAAGTGATTCTAAGCTAACCTATTATACTATCACAACTCATGAGAAACTAAATAAGATACATAAATATGAAAGAAATAAGTAGAAGAGGTGTCCTTGATAAAAATGTTCAATACAAAACTATTTAAAATATTTACACTTTTGTTATACAAAATAAAACTGACAGTATATACATCAACTTTGAATGGCCGTCTATGAAGCCTCTACTAATATTGACTGTAGGTAGTCGATACATAACCACCTAAGTATCCCTGATAAATACATAAGAACAATGAAATAAAATACAAAAAATACAACTGACTTGAGTTCTCGATATAAGAGAACTCATCACCTGCTTGTTGAGTGTTGAGAACTATCTGATCTTAGTGTGTGGGCTACATCTGATACCTACATTATGAAGAAATGTAGACAAATGCATACATATGGTCAATACTTTGGAATGTACTGAGTATATGGGGGTGAGTGCATAAGTAAAACAAAAATTGAATAGACTTTCAAATCTTGCATGCTAAGTGTAAAAGGACTCACCTTGGACATGAATAAAAGTGGAAGCTAAAAGGTCATAAAACATGAATAATAAAGCATAATTAATAAGCTTAGTGTGTCATTACACTTGGTTTCTAATTTCCTTACTTTTATTCTTTCTTATGGGATATTCTTATAACCGACATAAATTATTTGAGGTATTTTGGAGTCCAACATCTTACTCATGTCTGGGAGAGCTATCCTACCCTTGCCATCAGAATAGAACCTTAACTTATAATGATCACTAAACTTCATCCATATTGGGAAAAAGGGAGGGAACACTCCTGGCAAGGCCCCTAAACCTACAGTGGCATGTAGTTTTGGAAAATAAGATGCGCTAACTAACATGCCCCTCTTAGTTCAAAATACTACTCCTAAAATATATACTTATATGCTCATATTTATGAAATCTACCTTAAAATAGCATATGCGTTTGTTAACTTAAAACCGACTATGTTTGTTTTACTTAAATCATACTCATGAGGTGAAGTTGTGGATTTCAAATCTTAAATGTTATCATAAGATCAAAACAAAACTTTAAATAAGTTACAATACTTGTAAATTAAAATTATAAGCTTAAACATCTTAGAACTCAACAACTTGTACTTAAGTCTTGAAATTAATGCATTATTTCATAGAAACTTATAGCAAAATATCATGCTCAATACTCAATTTGGAATCTTTCCTCAATTCATCAAAATCCAAGTCAAAATAATAAAAAATCATATCGTAATAGCAATCATTCAAGTCAAAACATGATTAAAATCAAATTCTTGTGCACTTTAAACTTTAAATCACATGATAATGCCATAGTTTCAAGAATATGAAAATTAGGTATGAACCCTAACTGAAAACACATAATTTCAAGTTTAAAATCAAAGATTTTAGGCACAAGGATCAAAGAGTATCCTTGTTCAAACCCCACATACCTAGCTTTACTTGTCTTCTTTGAAAAAAACTTAGACTTGGGGACTTGAGAGGTGAATTTGTGGAAGAAACCCTAAACTTATTGTTCTTGAGTACGGGAGAAGAAGTGTAATGCCCTGAATATGGTACTCAAAATTCTACACAGTGCTCATGACCCCGAAGGACCACAAGCTAACCCATGACTGATATCTGTACCTAAATACTGCATAATATACTATATAAATATGGAATAAAATCTGTAAGGACATAAGGTTCAAAAAAAATAACTGATAAAAACATAACATCTGGCTGGGGTATAAAATACCCAAAATAATTGAAAGAACTGTCTGAATGACACTATAGTCTGAAAGCCTCTAAAACAGACTGTCTGAATAGGGAGTTAATGGGACATGTACCCAACTAAATCCAACTACTGAAATAAACTAAGTACTGAAAAATACTAAAATGGTAGAACATCCTTGAATTATGAGGACTCACTACTAGTCTATCTGCTGAATGTCTGAAATGCTACTGATGCTCTGGAGCTCGAGTCTCTAAACCTATGGTATAGAGTAAAACATCATAGCACAAATGTATCTGTATAATTGAATGTATTAGTATGCAAGTGAGGTAGGCTGAATGCAAAAGGGTTCATATGCATGAACTATGCTAACTGACTGAATAACATGAGCGTGAGAATACATGCATGGATGAGTAACTATAACTGAATTCGTGATGATAGTGACTACTGAGTCTGAATACTGACAACATAAGTTATTGATAACTGATATAACTGATATGAATAATATAACTAATATAACTAATATAATTGATATAATTGATACTGATAATGAGCGACTGTGTCTGACAGTCTAGGTTCTGATGGAATTAGCTGAGTTTCGTACTGTACTGAGTGACTATTTTTGACACTCCTGGAATCTGAAGAACTATCTGAGTTCTTTTACTGAGACTGATACTGAAACTATGGAAATTTAACATGCTCCAAAGAAAGCAATGTAGCTGAGTTGGGGTCCAATTGTAACCCCAATTGGATGGGTGTCAATACTGCACCACTGGTAAGGAAAAACTATGAGTGATCCCTCATATAGTAGGTACTCAAAGGATAATAATATGACCCTTATATAACAGATTAAGCCACCTTATCTACCCTCAAAATAGAAGGTTGGATGTATTAACCTAATCTGGCTATGTAGTTCTAGAGCACAAAGACTTTTTCTAACAATCACACTCTCAAATAACAGGTGAGTTCCCATCCTTGGGATCACTCGGTGCTGAATCCTACTCCCATCTAAATAGAAACTGAACATGATTAACTGAATTGAACTGGACTGAGTTCCTTGGGTCCTGTGATTGATGGAATACTACTGAGATTTATGAATTACTGAGCTTTCTGAGATTACTGGGGTTACTGAATTTTCCTTAGTCACATGACTGATTGAATTCTATAGTTCATGACTTAATTGAGAGTATTTTAAAAACATGACACTGGCTCTAGGAACACAACTATATTTTTTGGTTATAAGTACCCCCAGGACTCGATAGAAGGAAACTGACAAGGCATGACACTCTTGAATACATGGCCAGCATCAACAATCCATAATACAATAAGTTGGGGATTTCATGAAGTACATGGTTATCATAATCTTGTACATGGTAGGGATGCATATAATTAATGTCTCAATTCCATATTCTAGCATCATGAGCATTTCAACAAACATCTACATTGCACATCAATAGCATGGGAGTAATTTGAACATAAGGGTAAAACATGAATCTATCACTTAAGTCACAATTGACCTATATTACATAATTTCTAGTCTCTTAGGCATTTTATCAAACACTTAGGTTTCATGACTTAGGGCATGGCATAATCATAAAATTAACATATCATAACTAACTAAAATTCATGGTTTCAACTCACATGCTAACATATTTTTATAAAAATACATAAAAATTCCAACTTGGGAATCATACAACAACAACCACATGAACATAATCAACCCATAGCATGAATATCAAATTCATAGTTTAAAACTGAATTCTTGGCTTTATGGACAAAAGGGATCCATGAATAAACACTATGCAATCCTTGGATGGAAGATTCTTGAGGATTAATGGTGAAGTTGTCGAAATTGGATCCTCAATTAAAAAATCCTAAACTTGTTCTTGATGGATTTTGAGAGAGACAATTCTAATTTGGGTGAAAAATAGTTGAATTACATGTTTTTGGGCTTATATAGGGATGGTAAATGAACCCCTTTGCCCTTGAGGATGCGGTCATTTAATGACTAAAAAAACTGGGTGTCAATGCTATAAGAGACGTGGTGAGTTGATGGATGTGACATGATACTCGATACGACCAACCATGATCACATCGAGCCTCAGAAGTTTTGGCTTTGGAAGCCTGCATAATTGTTGACCAATGCAATTGATGATGTGGTGCACCAAAATCGCGTTGGTCCACTATTTTGGAACTCTGAACATGATCTAAACGTGTTCTGAAAAATCTAAAACTTGTCCAGGAACACCTATTGATCTTCCTGATCATGATTTATGAATATATAGTCCCCTTTAAGGATGTTAAGGTTGCGTAATGAGATTTCCAACTTTTGAAGGCTAAAATAAACTAAAAGGCTAAAATAAACTAAGTCTTGAAACTTAGCCAGGATTTTTGAAGTATGGGACCCCTTGACAAGATTAAAGGACTAAATTAAGATTAAGAAATTTATGGGGTCTTGCAATATCTCTCCCTTAGGAATATTTGTCCTCGAATGAGATTGACTGAGATGGGAGAAATGATACGCTGACGTACATACTGAATGTGACCATCTGAAACATGATTGACATTACTGGGATTCATACTGAGCATGCATATCTGATGCATGAGTATCTAATTCGTGAATACATGATTGAGATTTCTGATGTACTGAGTTTCTCATAATGAGAATGCATATCTGATGCATGATTATATGATTGAACTGATACATGAATGCATGACTAAATATGCAATGATACTTAGTACCAACTTTATAACTAGAATTCTGAGCGTGAAACTGAATACCGGGTTGGTAATGATATTGAACATGATAACTAAGTAAGATTAAGAAAGATATTACCTTGGGCTAAGTATGAGTTGGCAGAGAAAAAGTAGGGATACTCGATCAGCATATCTACTTCTGCTTCCCAAGTAGCTCCCTCAATGGACTAGTTTTGCCAAAGAACTTTGACTAAAGGGACTTCTTTGTTCCTCAATGTACGAGTATGGTAGTAAAAAATTTTGACAGGAATCTCTTTATAAAAGATGCTATTCTAAATATCTACGACCTCAATAGGGACTACAACTGCTGAGTCACGTATGCACTTCTTTAGCAAGGATACATGGAAAACTGGATGAACTGAGGCTATATCTGAAGGCAATTCGAGCTCATAAGCTACCTTGTCGAAGTGACTAAGAATTTTAAAGGGACCGACATATCAGGGATTGAGCTTTCCATTCTTGACGAATCTCTTCACTCGCTTCATGGGAAAAATCTTTAGATAAATAAAGTCACCAATCTCAAACTCGAGATCCTTTCTGCGTACATCCGCATAAGACTTCGGTTAGCTCTGAACAGCCCAAAGTCTTTCTTTGATCAACTGGACTTTTTCTAAGGCATCAAATACTAAGTTAGGCCCTATAAATAAGGCCTCACTAACTTCAAACCAACCGACCAGAGATCTGCATCTCCTACTACAGAGAGCTTCTAATAGAGCCATCCGAATACTGGAATGATAACTGTTGTTGTATGCAAACTTAATAAAAGGAAAGTGGTCATCCCAACTAACATTGAAATAAATTGCATACATTCATAGCATATCTATTAAAGTCTGAATGGTCCTTTCTACTTGACTATCTGTATAAGGATGAAAGGCTGTACTGAGATGAACTTAGGTACGAAACCTTTTTGGAATACTTTCCAGAAGTGAGAGGTGAACTAAGTACCTCTGTCTAAAATATTGGACAACAGAACACTGTGTAATCTAACCAACTCCCTAATATAGAGTTTGGCATAATCCTTGGCTGAATAAGAGGTATAGACTGGAAGAAAATGAGATGACTTGGTCATCCTGTCTACAATGACCCATACTAAATCATGTTGGCGACGAATAAGAGGCAAACCTGTCACAAAGTCCATGTTCACTTCTTTCCACTTCCAAGTAGGAATACTAAACTCCTGTATGGACCCACTAGGCTTTTGATGGTCTATCTTAACTTGCTGACATGTAGAGCACTTAGCCACAAACTTTGCAATATCTCTCTTCATCCCACTCCACCAATAGATCTCTCGCAAGTTGCGGTACATCTTTGTGGTCCCTAGATGAATAGAGTAGCGCGTACCATGCACTTCTGCAAGAATTCGTTGCCTCAAGTCATCTACACCTGGCACACATAGATGACCCTAGCAATGCAATACACCATCTCCCCCTTAGGAGAAAACCTTTACCTTCTAACATTTGATTGACTCTTTCAACTTGACTAGGCTGGGATCTCTATCCTATTTTTCTTCTACCTCAGAAACTAGAGATGATTCTGAACTATTCTGAACCCATATACTACCCTCTAAAGAATCGACCAAATAGAAACCTAGTCTAGAAAGCTGATGAACTTCCTAAGCTAAATTTTTCTTACTGTCCTCAACATGAGAAACACTACCCATAGACAGTTTGCTAAGAGCATTAGCCACTACATTGGCTTTGCCCAAATGATAAAGGACATTCATGTCGTAATATTTCAAGAGCTCTAACTACCTTCTCTGATGGAGGTTGAGATCTTTCTGAGAGAATACGTACAGAAGGCTCTTATGATATGTAAAGACATTTACATGAACTCTATATAGATAATTCCTCCAAATCTTTAAGTAAAATACTACGTATGCTAACTCAAGATCATGAGTAGGATAATTCTTCTCATGGGGTTTAAGCTATCTGGAGGCGTAGGCTATGACCTTACCATACTGCATGAGGACACAACCCAAACCTACTCTAGATGCATCACAATATACTATGAACCCATCTAGACCATCTGGTAATGCTAGAACTGGAGCTGAGGTAAGTCGAGTCTTTAACTACTGAAAACTCTTCTTGCACGGATCTGACCATTGAAACTTGACTTTTTTCTGTGTTAATCTGGACATAGGGGATGAAATAAAAGAAAATCGCTCAATAAACTGTCTGTAATAGCTAGCCAAACCCATGAAACTCCTAATATCTGATGGAGATACAGGGCGAGGCCAGTTTCTTACTGCTTTGGTCTTTTAAGAATCAACTCTAATGCCATCACCGGAAACAATATGACCAAGGAATGCTATTGACCTTAGCCAAAATTTGCACTTATTAAATTTGGCAAACAACTGATGATTTATGAGAGTCTACAATACAATTCTGAGATAATTTGCATGATCACTCTCACTAGGGGAGTAAACAAGGATGTCATCTATGAAGACTATAACGAACATGTCCAAGTACTTCTTGAAAACACTATTCATCAAGTCTATGAAAGCTACTGGGTCATTGGTAAGACAAAAGTACATAACTAAGAATTCAAAGTGACCATACCAAGTACGGAAAGCTATTTTCAAAATGTCACATTCTCTGACTCTGAGCTGATGATAGCTTGATCTGAGGTCTATCTTAAAGAAATAGCTAGCACTCTGAAGTTGATCAAATAAGTTATCGATTCTGGGAAGTAGATACTTGTTCTTGACCGTGACTTTATTGAGTTGATGGTAATCAATACATATTCTAAGAGAACCATCTTTTTTTTGCACGAATAAGATTGGTATGCCATTCGGGACATGCTGGGTCTGACGAATCCCCTATCTAGGAGACCTTTAACTGTTCTTTCAAGTCTTTGAGTTCTGCTGGTGCCATTTTATATGGCGGAATAGATATAGGCTGAGTATCTGGAAGAAGATCAATGCCGAAGTCTATTTCCCTTTGGGGAGGAATTCCTAGAAGATCTTTGAGAAAGATATCTAAATATTCATTTGCAACAGGGACTGATTCAAGACTGGGAACTTCAGAGCTAGAGTCTTTAACATGAATAAGATGATAGACACATCCTTTAGATATCATTTTTCATAATCGAAGGTAGAAAATAAGCTGACCTCTGAAAGCTGAAGTACTACCCTTCCACTCTAGGACAGGTTCATTAGGAAACTTAAAACTGGACAACTCTGCTTCTGCAATCAACTGTGGCATAGTAGGAATGAAGCCAATCCATGCCAAGAATGACATCAAAATCAGTCATCTCTAATTCAACTAAGTCTGCTTAAGTGACTTTTTGAAATATCATAATCGGACAATTTCTGTATACCCACCGAGCTATGATAGTTTTACCCACTAGGGTAGATATTGAGAAGGGCTCTGCTAGAATTTTGGGACTGACTCCAAAATCCACTGCTATAAAGGGAGTAACAAAAGACAAAAAAGCTCCTGGATCTAGCAAGGTGTAAACATGCAAATAAAAGATCTGTAGCGTACTAGTAACCACATCAGGAGAATTTCCTAATTTTGCCGGGAATGGAGAGCATAAAGTCTATTTGGCATTGCACACTAGTAGCACTGGAGGTGGCACCCTACTGATTTGGGCGACCGAATTGAGATGAGGAATGGTTAAATTGACCTTGAGGACCTGGTTGAGGACAATCTCTGACTCTGTGTAACGACCCGATTTGTTAAAACAAAATGCTACATGGTGCTCATAAACCTAAAAGACCACAAGCTAACCTATGACTGATATCTGTACGTGTATACTGCATAAGATAACATAATAATGTAGAAATATGCACTGAAAGGACATGAGGTTCGATCATGAAATAACTAAATAACGTAAAATTTATATGGGGTAGTAGAATACCCAAAGCAAAACTAAAGTCTTAAACATAATAGTCTGTATATAGTCTACATCTCATCTAGAAGCCTCTTCTGTCTAAAGAATCTGAATAAGGAGTTTGATGGGACATGTACCCAACTAACAAGATAATCAATGAGATACTAGAAAATCATTATGTCCTCGAAGGATGAGGATTCACTTCTACTCTGACTTCTAAATCTGGAATCTACTGCTAATCTGGAACTCGTGTCTCTAAACCTATGGTGTAACATAAAAAAGAAAGCACCATAGCGCAAAGGCATCAGTACATATGTACCGAGTATACATATGAGGTAGGCTATATGCAAGGGTTTGAATGCATGAATAATGCTAACTGACTATCTAACATGAACGTGAGAATACATGCATAAATACGTAACTATAACTAATAACATGATTTTGTGATTTTTGAGTCTGTATATTGATAACATGATATGCTAGTAACTAATATGACTGATAACATGAAGGACTATATTTGAATAGTGTTGATAACATGGGTGACTGTATCTGAGTATAACTGAAAACATGGGTGATTGTAGCTGGCAATCCTGAATTTGATAGAACTATTTAAGTTTCGTACTGTATCTGAGTTGACTGTGTCTGATAGTCCTGAAATTTGAAGAACTATCTGAGTTCTATTACTGAGACTGATTGAATGTATATAACATTCCTAATTCTATAACATGAAACTGTAGGAAGTAGTATCTAACCAATATGCCCCAAAGGTGCTATGATAGCTGAGCTGGGGTCCAATCTATGCCCTGATTGGAAGGGTGTCAATACCGCGCCACTGATAAGGACAAAAAATGAGTAACCCTAATATAACAGGTAACTATAGCGAGAATGGTGGGAACCCTCAGATAACGGGTTATTCCACCTCAGCTACCCTCATATAACAGGATACAATATCTCAACCTATGCTGGCTATATAGTTCTGGAATGCAAGGATTGCTTCTAGGAATCACACCCTCATATAACAGGTGAGTTCCCATCCTTAGGTTCACTCGGTGAAAATTCATACTTCCATCTAAATATTCACTGAACATGATTTACTGAATTGAACTGAGCATGGACTGAGTTATTGAATTTTCGTGGCTGATGGAATACTACTGATATCTGATAACTGACTGAGTCATGAGATCATGAAGATTTTTCTTGAGTCATAAGACTATCTGAAGTCTAAGAGTTCATAGCTTGACTAAGAGTATCATGGAAAACATGACGTGTCTCTAGGAACACAGCTAATATTTCGGGTACAAGTACCCCCAGGACTCGATAGAAGAAAACTGACATAGCATGATTTACTTGAAGACTTGACTAACATCATAATACATACTACATTCATAGGAGCCTTTCATCAAATATGTAATAGGCATAAACTTGTACATACATGGGGATTTCATGATATCATGCTAGTTAGACAATTTTCCTTCATCTAGGCATTTAATCAAACATATTGTAGGCATAGTACATGTAAAGCACATTATACAACAATTAAAAATCATGCTTCAATTCCAATTCTATCATACAAGGTTTTAGTTATGAGATTTTGTAAATCTTTATCTATACTAATCAACCCATATGGAATTATAATCATATCATGGAATAGAAATTAATTCCTCATTTATCAACATGAAAGAGAACATACAAAGCATAAAACACGAAGAAAGTCCATAACTTGTAGTTAAAAAGAATTCTTGGACTTCATGGATAAAAGGAGTCCATGAATGAACACTATGCATACCTTAGATCATGATTTCGTGAAGATTGATGGTGAAACCTTCCTGAATTTGAATCCCCAATAGAAAACCTAGTTTGTTCTTGAGATAAACTTGAGAGAAACTAATATGTTTTGGGTGAAAAATGGCTGAATCACGTGTTAAAGAGATAATATAGGGGTAGGAAGTTGACACTTTTAACCCTGGACACGTCATTAAATTATCAATAAAATTTCCTGAGTTGGGCCCTTGGTGCTATGCGGCGTTATCGTGCCGTGTCACTGGAAATTGACAATTTGAAAACTGCATGGCAGCGCGACGCGAAGCTATCGTGTTGCCACCTTGTCTATGAATTGGAATTTTTTCATGATGTGCCAGTTTCATGGAGCAACACTGGAATTTGACAATTTCCATTTGAGCTATCTCTGCGATGCGCTGAAGGCTCAGGTCAAACACTGCCTTACTAAAAAGGCTTTAACTCTTTGCCCGAGTGTCGGATTCGGGAGAATTATATATCGCTGGAAAGCTTATTCAATTTACCACGTGATAAAAAGTTAGAATTATGGAAATACCATATGTATAAGAATAAATTCTTATTTTAAAGCAAGTTCTAATATCCTTGAGATAATTTTCAAGCTAAGAAAAAGCATGGGTATTACACTTTGTGGCCTGTCTTGTCATATCCGAAACAAATACCACTGCTTGTCTTGAAAGCACCCTGATGGTGGTTTTTACATGTCTAACAAAGAAGATAGGTTCGGCACTGCTAACACTGCCTTGAGATTTAGAGCCTGGCGCCCTATCTCTGTTGCCGTCTCTGAATTTTGGCGCTGGAGTACTAGCTGAAGAAGAAGATGGAATTGATGACTTAGGAAGAAACTGGTAATGGTTTCCTTCCATTTTTCTTTTGAAGATCCATTTAGAACCTAAAGTTTTATTTTCTGGAGTAAGATCAACCAACTCCCATGTATGGTTGCTTAAGCTTGAATCAATCTCACTGTTGACAACCTCTTTGATATTGTGTTTCATGTTGAGCGGATATGTGAGAATATGTTTTCTAATGTCTAAGAGCTACTTATCGTGTTAATCAAGTTTGAGAAGGTATAAATGAGACAAGCTTGTTAGTTTAGTGCATTAATTCCACATTTTGTAGGTACATAGGTGATTATTTTGAAAGTGGATTTCCATGAGATGAGCGAGCTAAACTAAAGGGAGTATTATTTAGCACCGAGTTGGGGATGATGATGATTATCAAAGATAGAGGAAGCTAAGGATGGTATATGGAAGGGTGTCCAAGAATGAAGTCAATACATTAAAAAATATAGCATATGCATTCTACTTTAAATGTGTATAACTTTTTATATACATGGAAATTTTCATCGCAAGACCCACTAAATTATAGATAATTGAATTAACTTTCCAACAATATCAATTTTTCCAAAATCTGATACGGGAGTCAAAACTAAGAATGCAAGACCTAGTAAAGCACGTACTGAAAAAATCAAATTAACATGTATAATCTATAAAACTAACTAAATAATTCCCTACAACCTATACTAAAATAAGGTTAAACTTGGATGCCCTCACATCGCGAACCCTGCTTGGGTCAAGTACCCATCGTGACGCGACCCTGGTTAGGTCAAGTAGCCATCACCGCGTGACCCTTGGTTGGGTTGGCTGGCCTCTGACTTAGGCTGAGCAAAGTTGAAACTACCTATCCTTGCTCTCTTATTCTGCTTCTCTCTCATATTAATTTTTTACTCTTCTATCTACTGAGCATGGGTTATAAGAGTGGCTAGGTTCATGTCACTGTTCAACATCATGGATCTACACTCATTGACCACACTATCATTCACTCCAAAAACAAACTTACTTACCTTGACCCTGCTATCTGTAACCATATGAAGTGCATATCTAGCTAATTGAGTAAACTTAAGAGAATACTCTTTCACCATCATGTTTGCCTGCCTGAGGTTGATAAACTCTAACACTTTAGCTTCTCTTATCTCTAGGGGAAAAAATCTATCTAAGAAGGTAGTGGCAAACTCCTCTCACTCAATAGGCCCTGCACCAACTAACCTCTCTGACTTTCATTGTTTGAACCAAGTGTGAGCAATATCCTGCAACTGTATGCAGCTAGCTCATCACTCTCACTAGAAGTAACCCCCATGATGTCCGTAACCTTCTAAACCTAGTCTAGGAACTCCTAAGGATCCTCTTCTGACTTAGACCCAAAAAAAGAAGGAGGATTCATTCGGGTGAAGTCTCAAATCCTAGCTATAGATGAATTGGCCATTGGGTTGGTAGGAACGACAGGTGGTCATTCATTCTGAGCAGCAACTGAATTAGCAAGAGTGGTTAATGCAGCTCTGAACTTTGCATAAGAAACATATTCGTCCAAAGGATCTACTTGAATGGGATGTGAGGCTGACAGATTTCTGTTTCTTTTTTTGGGAGGTATGTTCTGTAGAAGAAAGGGAGAAATGAATTAGACTGAAAGTTAAATTTGAGCTCATGCTCACTGGCACGACATAAATACTGAAAGAAGGGAAACTATTTCTAAAACATCTCATAGCCTCTTGCACATAAATATGACACGCAACACACCCAAGTACAAGACTCTACTAGATGCGGCTTTCAGACTTCCTAGGACTCTATTGAACCTTAGACTCTGATACCAAGTTTTTAATGCCCCGAATCTAGTATTCGAATTGCTACATGGTGCTCATGACCCCAAAGGACCATAAGCTAACCCATGACTGATATCTGTACTTGAACACTGCATAATATACTGTATAAATATAGACTAAAAGTTGTCAGGCCATAAGGTTCAAAACTGAATAACTGATAAAAACATAATATCTGGATGGGCTATAAAATACCCAAAACAACTGATATAACTATCTGAACAACACTATAGTCTGAAAGCATCTAAAACTGACTGTCTAAATAGGGAGTTGATGGGATATGTCCCCAACTAACTCCAACTACTAAAATAAACTATGGGATATGTCCCCAACTAACTCCAACTACTAAAATAAACTAAGTACTGAAAATACTAAAATGGTAGAACATCCTCAAAAGATGAGCACTCACTACTAGTCTGTCTTTTAAATGTCTGAAATGCTACTAATGCTTTGGAGCTCATGTCTCTGAACCTATAGTATAGAGTAAAACACTATAGTGCAAATGCATTAGTATATTGAATATATTGGTATGCAAGTGAAGTAGACTAAATGCAAAAGGGTTCATATGCATGAATTATTCTAATTGACTGAATACATGAGCGTGAGAATACATGCATAGATGAGTAACTATAACTGAATTCATGATGATACTGACTACTGAGTCTGAATACTGACAACATGAGTTATTGATAACTAATATAAATAATATAACTTATATAATTGATATAACTGATATAATTGATATAACTGATATAACTAATATTGATACTGAGCTAATGTGTTTGACAGTGTAGGTTCTGATTGAACTAACTGAGTTCCATACTATACTGAGTGACTATGTCTGACAGTCCTAGAATCTGAAGAACTATCTGAGTTCTTTTACTGAGACTGACACTGAGACTGTAGAAAGTATTCATCTAAGTGACATGCCCTAAATAAAGTAATATAGCTTAGTTGGGGTCCAATTTGTAACCCCAATTAGAAGGGTGTCAATACTGCTCCACTGGTAAGGACAAGTTGTGATTGATCCCTCATATAGCAGGTACTCAAAGAAGAATGGTGGGACCCTCATATAACAGGTTATGCCATCTTATCTACCCTCAAAATAGCAGGTTTGATGTCTCAACCTACACTGGCTACGTAGTTCTAGAGCACAAGGACTGCTTTTAAGAATCACACTCTCAAATAATAGGTGAGTTCCCATCCTTGGGCTCACTCGGGGCTGAATCCTACTTCCATCTGAATAGACACTAACATGATTAATAGAACTGGACTGGACTGAGTTTCTTGGGTTCCATGACTGACGAAATACTCTGCGATTTACTGAATTACTGAGCTTTTTGAGATTACTGGGATTACTGAGTTTTCCTGAGTCACATGACTAACTAAGTTCTATGGTTCATGGCTTGATTGAGAGTATATTGAAAATATGACAATGGCTCTAGGCACAACTATATTTTTTGGGTACAAGTACCCCCAGGACTTGATAGAAGGAAATTGACAAGGCATGACACTCTTGAATACATGACCAACATCAATAATCCATAATACAATAAGTTGGGAATTTCATGAAGTACATGGTTATCGTAATCTTGTACAAGGTAGGGATGCATATAATCAATGTCATAATTCCATATTCTAGCATCATAAGTATTTCAACAAATATCTACATTGCACATCAATAGCATGAGAGTAATTTGAACATAAGGGTAAAGCATGAATCCATCACTTAAGTTATAATTAAACTATATTACATAATTTCTAGTCTCTTAGGCATTTTATCAAGCACTTAGGGTGCATGACTTAGGGTATGGCGTAATCATCAAATTAACATATCATAACCAACTAAAATTCATGGTTTTCAACTCACATGCTAACATATTTTTAAAAAAATTCATAAAAATTCCAACTTGGAAATCATACAACAACAACCACATGAACATAATCATCCCATAGCATGAATATCAAATTCATAGTTTAAAACTGAATTCTTAGGCTTTATGGACGAAAGAGATCCATGAATGAACACTATGCATAGCTTAGATGGAAGATTCTTGAGGATTAATGGTGAAGCTGTTGAAATTGGATCCTCAGTTAAAAACCTTAATCTTGTTCTTGATGAATTTTGAGAGAGACAATTCTAATTTGGGTGAAAAATAGCTGAATTATATGTTTTTGGGCTTATATAGGGAAGGGAAATTGACCTTTTTGCCCTTGAGGAGGCGGTTATTTAATGACTGAATAAACTGGGTGCTGATGCTATAAGCGATGCAGCGTGTTGATGGATACAATGCGATACTCGATGCATCCTGCCATGATCTCATTGAGCCTCAAACGTTTTGGCTCTGGCATCCTGCACAAATATTGACTAATGCGATTGGCGACGCGGCGTGCCAAAATTGCATTGGTCCACTAATTTGGAACTCTGAACATGATCTAAACATATTCCAAAAAATGTGAAACTTATTTGGTAACACCTATTAATCTTCCTGATGATGATTTATAAAAATATAGACCCCTTTAAGGATGTTAAGGTAGCGTAGTGAGATTGCCAACTTTCGAAGGCAAAAATAAACTAAGTCTTAAAGCTTAGCTAGGATTTTCTAAGTATGGGATCTAGTGGCAAGCTTAAAAGACTGAATTAATCTTAAGAAATTTGCGGGGTCTTACAAGAAGTGACGTCACTAATTGATTTAGAATAGGGAAAATAATTCCTATTTTATGTTTTAAGTCGTGGGTTGGGAGTTTAAAGAGGAGAAAAGACCAAAATATCCCTTAGAAACTGCCTGGAAGTAGTTCTAATGACTTAGGTCATAACTCGCAAGGTCTGGCTATGAGTCATGACTTAAGTCAAAGTTAGAAACCTATTTTTAGCCTTTACTGCCCAAATTACGACTCCCTCCTAACGACCCATAATGAAACATTACGAGTCTAGTCTAGACAGTTTTGACAATGCTTTAGTATTTTGTCCATAACATCTCACCCCGATATCGAATTAAGGCAAAATTTGTATCATTAGAGAGCTAATTAAATTTTCTATCTGTTGGAGGGGGGTAGGGGGTAGGGGTGCGGTCTTGAGCTTAGAAATTCTTTGTGTACCAAAATTTATGCTTGTTTGAAGCTAACTATAGTTATATACTTTACAAAAATTTAATCGCTAAGGAATGTTTTGACTTGTCTATAAGCTAGGAGCTATTTGGGTCTTAATATATGTGTAAGTCACTTGAAAAACTACCAAAATATGAGGCTTGATTCTTGGATCCTTTATCGTTTAGTCTATGAGTCTTCATAACGACTTGTAATGTCTAGATATGAGTCGTATGCTAGACTCACAACCACTGGGTTGTATTTTTCGATTACATATTATTGTGACTATGAATCCTTCCACACAACTAGTAGCCACTAATTATGGGTCATAGTGAGGAGTCATAGTTACTTAGCTACAGCTGAGGGTTCCACTGGAGTGACTATGACTCACTCGTGATGTCTCGTCATAAGTGGTTACGACTCATTACCTTGAGTCCTAGTCATAATAGTGAATCAGGCCATTAAGGGAAATCTTCAGTAACTTCTTGCCACGACATTAGATTAAGACGGGGATTGAAGCATTGGAAAGATAACTTTGTGGCCTATCTTTTAAGAGGTTTAGAGCTTGAAAAATTCAGGGTATTACAATATCTCCCGCTTGGGATCATTCATCTTTGAGTAAAGAATGACTTGGGTGAATGAATAGGAAAAAGTTGTAATCTCTTACCTAGATTTGTAAGAGCTGAATATGGACATTATTAATAATTTGAAAGAAAAAAATTAACTTATTGGAACTCACTCATATTGTCTGGCTAAATTCTAATATTAGATAACTAATCATGATATCAATTTGGAAATTTAGGAATTTGTTATGGTTGGGACTAATTTAGACTTGGAGTAAGGACTAAATTGAGTTGACACATGGAATGAATGGAAATAAAGAACCTCATGGAATAGGCATATAAAATAGAAGCTAGGATAGAATTACTATGCCATAAGCAATCCACCTACTAACTTTCAAGCATACCCACATATCTCAAATACTCTTTTAACTACACCTTTCCTCTCAAATACTACACTTCATTTGACACCACTTATAATCTTCACAAGGGTATTGGTAAATCCTTCTTCTAAAGTCTGAGCTGAACTAAATTCGTTCACCATGTTCAAGCCTAATTCAAAGTCAAAAGGTAATACACATAACACCATAATATTAGTCTAAACCACGAATTCAATATCCTATGTGTTTTTAGATCTCCCATCTTATGAATAATTAAAACACCCTAAACTTTGGCCCATGAAAAATTTCTTGAGTTTTGGGCATTCTGGGAAAAGTACGACTCATGCATACAGGTTGTATGCTAGAGTATGATTATAGCCCTTCTCTCATACGTTAGGCAGTGTGTCTTGGGTTGGTTTTTATCCAATATACGTCTAAGCATCATACTAGTCATATGTTAGGATACGATGTGTATGATGCCAATTTGTATGATGCTTATTGATTAGACTAGTTGAATTTATCCAAGGTATGAATTAAGAGAACGTCTCATACCTTAGGGTACGATTTTGGCATGTGTTGTCATATGATGACCAGTTTGGAGGTCCATGTGAGGTCTAGGGTGCGATTTAGGGTACTAATCGTACCTTAGGATATGGCTAGAGGGGGTGGTTGTACCCTCCTACGTGCACATTTTTAAATCTTGAGCTGGAGGAATTAAAGACATTTTTTCCCACCTCAAAACCCGTATGTCCCCACAGTATATAACCCTTGGTGGCCTTCATAACTCACTTTAGATGGATCAAAACACACAAAATACTCGCTCTTAAAGATTGAAGGCTAGGGTTTCTACAAGTGTTCTTCAAAGGGCTCAAGAGTCAAGTTCCCTTTCATGAATCTTCTTGTATAAGGCATGTTACCTCTCCCTCACTGTTAGTTCCAACTAAAGGCATGTTTCACGAATTATTTTTATAGCATAATTGTTGAATGATTTTGGATTTTCAAATATATATTGGGGGTTTTGGTTATAAATTCTTAGTTATGGTTTTCTCATGTTTTAAATATGGATTTACATATTTTAAGGGTGGTTTGGACATTTGGTTGCATGGGAATAGTTAATTGGTACTTGGTTTTGGCTTTGGAAATACTATGCCCCCAACTTGTTTGATAAAATGCCTATGGGAATGTTTTTGGTTAAATTGTTGGACTTTTAATGAAACTATTGCAGGGTATAACTTAGTAATGGAACCCTCATTAGTATAAATGGTTTAACTAATTTGGAATGGTTAAATGATAATGTTTAGTGGTTATGGTCATTGGTTTAATTGAACATTATTGTGGGGTACAAGGGAATCCCCGAAGCAAACTTAATAATGAACTACTTGTGGGGTACATGAGAATCCCATCTTCTTTAAAAGGATGGCTAAGGACATTGCTTGCATGCTATAGTTGGTATGACAATACTACTACTTATAGCCTTGGTTAATAATAAATGGAATGGTGGTCTGGTTGTGTGGTAATAGTTTTAATTGGGCAATAATGACGGAGTGTGATAGCTAACTGTAAAGGTGATAGTACAATGGATGAACAATGGAAACTCATATTTGCCGACATGAGAATTGGTCATAACAACCATAGATGATACTTATGGGGTACACGGGAATCCCCTATTTACTTGTACATATGTATCATAGAGAGCGAAGGGTACTTGGGAGTCCCCTACTCCTATGGTATCTATGATTTGTGCGGTTACATGCATCAGGGCCCATTCAGGGGGTTACACTGGACCCATATAGCCCATGGGTGGATTATGATGGTTAAGCTACACATACAATGGTTAATAGATTTAAAGGCATGCAAAATCCTGTTCCCTTTCCCAGCATTGTTGTATATATACGTATGTATGTTATGAATGCATATGGTTAGTTTACTTGGTTTTAAAGGTTGGTATTATTTTATCCTTATTCTGAGTACTTGCTAGCGTTCACCTACTAACCCATCTTAGGGTAGCTGTATTCCCACGCTATGCAAGAGTTGGCTATACTACTTCTACTCATTGATCTGATTTTGGGATAATCGGTGTTGGATTGAAGTGTTGAGCTTCCATAGCTCATAAGGTATCTATTTCATGTCATGGGTTACTTTACATACTTTTGTGTTTTCATAGACTTTGGTTTTTATGGTCGGTGGCATGTCCCGACTAGATACTTTTTGGTTTGGTTTAGATGCTTTTTATAGACAACTGTGGACTTAGGTATGGAGCTGTTATAATTTAAATATTATATACATTGGGTTATCATTTTAGGTTTGGTTGGTTGGTTATTGGATGGATTGACTTGGTTGGGTTGGAATAGGAAGTAGACCTATCCCAAAGTCTTTATATCTTCAAATACATTATCTTGTTATATGTTCGGGACCTATCCCAAAGTCATTATATCTTCAAATACATTATATTATTATATAATTGGAGTTCATCCGACTCAGGGTATATGTTGGTTGGTTGGGTTGTGTATCGGGGGTGGTCTTCGGTATTGGTTGGACTTGAGATTGCCCATTATGACAAGGCTCCTGTTTAGTTGTGTTAAGTTGGTATCAGAGCCTAGGTTTCAGTGTCATAGGGTTCCATAAAGCCGTGTCGAGTAGAATCTTACTTATGGGTGTGTTGTGCACCACACATATAATTAGGAGGATACGAGGCATTTAGGAATATTCACTTTCTAAAGAAAGAACTCGGACTGAAGAAAGAAACTTGAATTACGTGTAATGACTCTGACTGACTACCTATGAAGCCTCTACTATACTGACTATAGATAGATAGGACATGCCTCCAACTACCACTAATTAATACATATGAATAATAAACAGATAGAGCATGAACTACAACTAACTGGATTCCCCGAAATAAGAGAACTCATCACCTACTGGCAGAAAGATGCCAACTTTATGATTATGATGTGTAGGCTACAACTGGTCCTACATTTTAAGACAATGTAGCATATAGACATATATGTGGATCAACACTTTGGAATGTACTGAGTATATGGAGACATGCACTAAATTAAGGGAATCTTGAATGCATACTTTAAAACTGAGGATATAAGTTATTTTTTGAAACATACATTTGCATCATGGCTATGCATGAAAACTACAAATCATAGTGAAACTTATTTATCATGAGCTAAAGATAATTCTGTAAGCTAAAAGTGGTAGAAATATGAATGCTGTATGCAAATCTATTGTAAGATTGAATATGCTGTAAAAACTATCCTGAGGATGATATATGAATACAGGATCTAAAACTATGGGGTGGAAATTGACATACCTCAAGGATCTGATTATACAAGTATACTGAGCATGAATGAATAAGCACACAAACCAAACATATATGTACTAAGCAGACCTGATTAACTGAATGGCTGATACTTGTGTGACTGAACGACTGAAATCTAAGTAAATGAATAACTAATGCTTATATACTAAGTAGGTAATATATGAATATCAACTAGCTGATAGTGAAAGCGCCCAAGCGCACACGCAAGTGTACGTGGTCCACCAAGTAATATAATGGCCTTAAAGAAAGCCGAATATCGATCCCAGAAGGACTGGTTCCAATAACTATCAAATTCTAGTTCACTTATTAAGATTAACTTGATTTAATGTAATGAAAAAGAGTTTGAAGATTTTTAAAATAAAGTGGAGTATACAATGCGTAAAATAAAAGACTTGAGACAATCAATAGAGTAAATCCCAAGGTTAAAGCACTTCGAACAATCACACTACGTTATTGAACTTTGGTCGTTAACTTGCTTATCTTGGTTGTTGATTCGTAGGGTGTATCTCATGATCATGGTCTCCCGACCTCTAACTATTTACCTAACCTGGACATTACAACTACATCATTGAGCAGGGATGTAATACTCCAATTAAGTGCTTAATATTATTACCCTACATGTGAATAGAGTAAGGCTTCTAGGTACATCCCTGTCCCAGACGCTAATTCAAATTCCTTATTTCATTAAAGAATAATAATCCTACTTTGTTTATCCCCATGTTCTACCTTCCTGTTCACCCTCCCGAGATCATAAGGTCAACAATTGAAATATTCTAAGGGTGTGCAATCCTTAAAATAATTAAAAAAAGGACGAACAAATAACCAAATATGATAAGCAAATCTAACAAAATCAATTCAAAATAATAAAAGTCATGTTCTTGGATATAACCCTTGAAAGAGGGAATTTAGCCAGTAATAGTCATTAACATAATCATGATTCTTGAATACATGATTAAAACCATGAAGAAGCTAAATTAAAGAATGATAAAACCTAATAAAGAAGTTGCAGCCGCCTTCTAATTCATCCAAGGTATCACCAAGATGATGTACAATATGTTTAATATGGGTATATATAGTAAAATAATCATAAGCTATGTAGGAGTGTAGGATGTCACGTGTATGAGAGCACCGGATTTAAGCATACGATGCGGGGTCATTACCACCGGATGGACCATGCATCGTGGGCACTACACCACCGTTGCAAAGTAGGCGACGTAGGCTATTCACACAATATCACTAGAATTAAACTTCACAAATTTCTCGAAGGCAAAGAAGCCCACTATGGAGCAGGCATCGCGGGCGTATCACATGAGCTTACTGGAATTTTCTTCCAAAAATTTGGCTAAGTGTTGATACTCCATACTTGCCTAGTGATGTTTTTTTGCCTTAAATTCTAGCTTGTTCCACATCAAATTATCATTAAATTTAACTCCTCAAGCATCCTACAACATAAAAAACCAAGCATTAGAGTTCAACATAACACAACATCATGAACTATGAACTAAAAGCTCAATCTAAGCACTAGTCTCGACAACTCTTTGCTATAATGTATTGTTGACTCTTGGATCATTTTAATTGAAGGTTGTGAACTTTAAACAAGTTTTTACCCAAATAATTACACATTAAAACTATAGGGAACTCATTAAACACATTAGAGTCCATGGAGAACAACTAGAAGAACACCTATCTCAAGCTAGTAAAACTAGTTTTCTCACCTAAACTCTAATTGAATGATTTAAGTCCAAACTTGTTTGAAAACACTTCTAAACACTATAATACCATACTTGAATACTTAAATGCTTATTCATATCATCATTCACTCATTGAGAACACAAAACATCCTCAAAATAAGGCTAAATAATCTAGAATAGCAACACTAAAGTGAATAAATATACTCCACATCACCACCCCACTCTTAGAGCCTTATTCATCCTAAAAAAACTATTAACTCTTAGCATCATAAGCTGAGGAGACTCTACACTTCTACTACAAGAAAGACACTCAAGATAGTACTACAATGACTACACAAAATGCAAGTTTCTGCACTAAGAATGTTAAATACATAATTGGAAGTTCAAGAACCCTACTTTGAAACATCCTAGCCTCAAGAATTGACTCACTAAGTTAGAAAACTCATTCATATTGCTCAATAAAAGACATCATACAAATGATCCAAATTCATCAAACATGTGTCCTCACAATAAGAGAGTTACCCATAATTACTCATATAAATACAATTTTTAGCACAATAATTACAAGAATTAAGTTACGCTCACTCTCACAAGGAATTCACAAGTTACACATAATGACCAATAGGCTTGCCCTTAGTGTAGTACTCCACTAATATCAGACTGTCATGGCTTAAGATCAAATAGGTCTTCAAGGGTTGTAATGTAAGCTAAGGGACGGGTAGGAACTATTTTAGATTTATAGTGACTATCTTCCCTAAGTGCTTTAATACATCACTTTTTATATTCAATTATACTCTAAAAATCAAACACACCAATTTTGTCTACCCCATTCTTCTATTTTCACACTATTTTACTAAGCTCATTTACATACATTGTGGTGGGAGGATTCTTTTCACAAGTCATTCAATATGAATAAAGTTTTATTTATTTCACTACTCAACTCCCAACCACCACATATATCAGCTTTTTGAACACCATTAGCTATAACTTAGGGGCTTCAATTTCACCTTTTCGTTCTTTTATTTATCAAACTCCTCAACTCAATTAATTTTTCACTAATCTCTTAGGAGCTTTTGGTTCAAATTAAGGCCTATGAAAGAAGGGATTTAGGATACATATGAGGATTCCAACGAGAAAGCTAAAGGCTCAATAGGGGTTAACTAGGATTATGCACAAGGGTAGGTCAAAAAGAAGGTATAAGACAAGGTTGTCAAAGAAATTCCTATATCATATCCTAAGCCGATATACTTTATTTTGCTTTGCACACACACAAGACAAGTTATAGACATCATATGCAACAAAGAATATACAAACACTTTACACACACATGGCACATGCTCAACTTATATAGTATCATCATAGACACTCAACCAAACAATAACATGAATTCAACATTAAGCCAACATGTACAAGAGTCATAAACATAAGCCTAGGAGTCTCAAAAGTAGCAATTCACACAATCAACATGATTTTACAAACAAAAGACTTGCATTATATAGTCAAACATAGCACCAACAAGAATATCTTACTTATTCCTAACTATTTTATTTTTAAAAATTTATTCTAAAAATGGGAATTTCCCCACCCCACACTTAAAATTCTACGTTGTACCCAAAGTATACTTTTTAAAACTAGAGATAGAAATACTCCCTATAGCCTCTAGGCCTATCTAGTAGCATCTTTAAACATTAAGAGGATCCGGGGACCCCATACTTAGTCTTTGCCGTGCTCCTTAGCTCAGGTTTTCGGTACTCAGACTTTCCTTTAAACTTTGACTCAACAAAATAAAAACTAGTGAAGTAAAACCTAAAAATACTAAAAATAAAACATACCTATTTAACTTGGGTTGCCTCCCAAGAAGCGACTGATTTAGTGTTGCTGTCCGACCCAACTCACGTCAACCAAATTCCTTCATCCTCTTCCTCATACTTGGAGGGCATCTTCCTATTCATTTCTAACCTCTTGAGTTTTCACTCTCAAGTTCAACAACTTTTTCAACTTTAGTCTTTTTGAGATCATCAATCTGCATCTTGTCAGAATGAGGTATTGGAGGTTTGGGCTGCTCAATGAGGTAGTCTGAAGAGGTCTTTTATGGAACAGGCTCTATCACCCCGTACTTATCCCTTTCAATCATGGTAATCATGCACAAGTCCTTATAATGGATAGTGTGTTAAGCAGTTTGTACACTTTAAGAACCATCACTTTATTATTCAGCCTTACTTTTAGTATTCTCTCTCTCACATCTATTAAAAATCCTCCCGTCGCTAAGAATAGACATCTCAAGATGATTGACACCTATTCATCTACCTAAAAATCTAAAACAATAAAGTTACTAGGAATAATAAATTTACCAACCTTTGTGAGCACATCCTTTATAACTCCTTCAAGATAGGCTATGGTCCCGTTTGCTAATTGTAGCTACACAGAGCTTGGACTCATCATTCCCAAGCCCAATGTGTTTAAGAAAGATAGGGGCATCAATTTTATGCTTACCCCTAAGTCACTAAGTGCATGGACCACCTCACTATTACTAATTTAAATGGGGAGAGTGAACTTTCCAGGGTCCTTGAGCTTTTTGGGCATCTTTTGAGTCACCACTAAGCTACACCCCTCAAAGAGCGCTATCACCTCAATATCTTGAAACTTAATTTTATTAGAGACCACATCCCTGAAGTACTTGGCATACTTGGGTATTCCCTGCAAAACATCTAAAAGAGGTAAATTAATGTGCAGTTCTCTAAACGTATCATATAACTTCTTAAAGAACGCATCCTCATTTTCTGTTATATACTTCTGTGGGAATGGTAGTGGTGGTCCCTCCTTTACCTGTTCAGCAATTTTATTTTTTAAGTACTCAGACTTCCTCAAATTTTTAGCAACTTGGTCATTCACCTGTTGGGGAGTCAAATCTGCATCTACCTCCTTAGTTTTCTTTGGAGGTTTTTCATTAAGCTCTTTACCATTCCTCAAAGTGATTGCCACAACTTATTTAGGCTGTTCAGTATCACTTGGAAAACCACCTAGATGTATGGTATTCTATTTTGCTGTTATCTGACCCACCTACAAATCCATGCTCCTTGTAGTTGTTTATTGTCTATTTATCTCTGCTTCCAACCGTGGTTGACCAACTCTGACCACTATTTCCACAAAACTCACACCAACCACTGGTCTGCTGAACTATATTAACTGTTGCTGTAGGTTGTGTAGCTCCCAGTTTTAGGCTACTAAACTTATTGTTTATCAAATTTTGCAATGCCACAACATGAGCTGAAAAAGAAGTGTATTGGTCCACCTCAAACATACCTGCAACTTTCTTCATAGAACTCCTAGAATTACCATGACACTCTAGATTTCTTTGTGCGATGTATTTCAATGAGGTGTATAGGTCATCATATGTCAACTCCAACGCTTGACCACCTACAACTGAATCTAGCAAAATTTTTGTGTTGTGTTCAAGTGCTTCTACAAAAGTATGAGCAAGTAACTCATTGGACTATTGATGATATGGATAGTCCCAAAGAAGATCTTTAAACCGCTTCCAAAAATGACAGAGGTTCTTGTCTGGCCTCTATTTGAAGATCATAATCTCACTATAAAGTTTTGCAGTCTTGCCAGACAAAAAGAATCTGTTGAGGAACTTTCGGGCAAAGCCATCCTATGATGTGATTGAATTTGCTGTCACAGAGTTCAACCACCTTTTAGCTTCCCCAATAAGTGAATATGGGAAGAGTATCAGCTTTGCATAATTACTATTCACATATGTCAAAATGAATGTGTCAGTGATCTCAATGAAATTCTGCAAGTGGACCTGTGGATCTTCATGTGCAAGCCCTGTAAACTATCCACTACTAATCAAAATCTGCAAAATATTATTCTTTAGCTCAAACCTCCCTCCAACAGTTGGTTTCTAAAAAAGGGAGGTCAGATTTTTTGGAATTGGGATTGCCACTTCACGAACTGTCCTGTGGGCTGCTTGTTCTTCATCTATAGGAGTAGGATTTTCTTGATCTTCTTCTATTTATGGAATACGGGGGAGAAGGAATGCTTCTATCCTACATTGATGGAAGCATTTCTTGAGTTTAGGGCTTGGTTCAACCGATTCCTTATCCCTTGCCAGCTTACTACTTTTGAGAACCTATTTCTTGCAAATACAAAACAAAGACCAAGCGGAACTCACCAAACTAATAAAAAAAGAAAAACTAAAAATAAAATAGTTGCCAACTTACAGTCCCCGCCACCGCCGCCAAGCGCCCACACATGCAAGTTTACATGGTTCACAAAGTAATATTGTGGTCTTAAAGAAAGACGAATATCGATCCCACAGGGACTAGTTCCAACAACTATCAAATTTTAGATCACTTATTAAGATTAACTTGATGCAAAGTAACCAAAAAGAGTTTGAAAATTTGTAAAATAAAGTTGAGTAAACAGTACGTAAAATAAAAGACTTGAGATAGTCAATAGAGTAAACCCCAGGGTTAAAGCACTTCTAACAATCATACTACGTTCTTGAAATTCATTCATTAACTTGCTTATCTTGATTGTTGATTCGTAGGGTTTATTGAATGTCAAGGTCTTCCGACCATCAATCATTTACCTAACTTGGACATCACAACTACATCGTTAAGCGTTGATGAAATAATCCAATTAAGTGCTTAACGTTATCACCCTACATGTGAATCTAGTAAGGTTTCTCGGTACATCCCTATCCTAGATGCTAATTCAAATTCCTTATTTCATAAAATAATAAAAAACCTACTTTATTCATCCCCATATATTATCTTCCTATTCCCCCTCCCAAGATCACAAGGTCGACAATTCATATAGTCTAAGGGTTTACAATCCTTAAAATAATTAAAACAAGGATGAACAAAAAACAAAATATGATAAGAAAATCTAAAGAAATCAATTCAAAACAATAAAAGTCATGTTCTTGGCTCTAACCCCGGAAAGGGGGATTTTACCCACTCCTAGTCATAAACGTAATCAAGATTCTTGAATACGTGATTAAAACCATGAAGAAGATAAATTAAAGAATGATAAAACCTAAAAGAGAAGTTGCAGTCATCCAAGACGTCACCAAGATAATGTACAAAATGTTTAACATGTGTATATAAAGTAAACCAATCATAATCCATGTACGAGTGTAGGATGTCACGTGCATGAGAGCACCAGATTTAACCATGCGGCACGGGTTCATTACCACTGGGATGGACCATGCATCGCAGACACTACACCACCACAGTAAAGCAGACGATGCAGGCTATTCACATGCCATTATTGGAATTAAATTTCATATATTTATCTAAGGCAAAGAAGCCCACTATAGAGTAGACGTCACGGGCATATCACATGAGCTTATTGGAATTTAATTCCAAAAATTTGGCTAAGTTTTGATAGTCCATTCTTGCCTTACATATAGAACTGTGAAGTAATAACTGATGCAACAAAATCCCAAGATTTACTGAGGATGGAATAGAGTATGTAACTTCTTGTTAGGAATTATTCCTCAACAAAACACGTATATGAATTAAAAGAAAAAAGGCTTAATGGCATTGCCAAGTACACTATGTAAGTATAAATCATGAAATAAGGGGACTAAGGTCATACAAGTGATATCACAACATCTAAGCTTTAATAATTGGAAAACTGAGATTATACACTTGGAAAATCGAGATCATGCACTAAACATTTATGTACTAAGTCATGACTAAATAGCTTAATCTGAAACATGATACTTTACTAAACTAAATTCGCAACTTACATGTATCCGAACAAATTACCTCATGGAATAGCCATATTCATGAAACTTTAAATAGTAAAATTAGATGGAAAGTTGGAAAACTATAAGAGCTTATCTGTTTGACTGCTAAACTGAATTACTGGCTATATGGACTGAATTATACTAAAAGTTTATACTCAACTGGAGTATTTCTTCAACTCATTTTTCAAGGAAGTTCTAATAGAATTAGGGAGCAAAGAAATTTAGGCATGGTCTGAATAAGATATCTGAATAAGAAATCACGACATGGCTACAACTCTATAACATGGAACATGGGCCTATAAAACATAAGCTAAGATAGAACTACTAAGCCTTATGTAATGGAACTACCCAATAAAAACTTAGCCTCGCTCCTTAAATACTCATATAGGTACATATAAATATTCCAGCCAAAGTCTGAGTTAAGCTACATGCTCTCACCATATTCAAGCCTAACACGAAATAACAAGGTACTGCACATAAAAACATAACACTAGTATGAACAATGAATTCAACACCCTATGCGTGTTTTACAACTCTCATCTCAATAATAATTCTTTTTACCACTTTAACAACTAAATCAATGCTTTACTAGTAATTCACTAGTGCATGATGTACCCATCCAGTTATATACCAACATGACATTCAAGCCTATCTTTATAACAACATATGAACTTCTAGGCAAACATCCACCACAAAAGAATCTTTCTCATATTCTCTAAACCTCTATCAATAATAACTTTCTTGCACTATTCTTAAGAAGACACACACAAAATTTCAATTAACCATGACATATATCAAAAAATATACCTCAATATTTCTTCAAACGTATAGCCTTATACAAAATAAGCTTACGACAATAGTTTTTAAACAAGGAACATTTACTCTCTCCTATCTAAAAAATTATTCATCACCACTATCATTTCATAAGGAGAGGTCACTGAAAGGTTAGAACATGAGATCCTAAAGCATAGAAAGATACTATACGTAGCTTTGACACTTAACTAAGGCCTGAGGAATAGAGTATCAAAAGCATGAATTCATTAGAGATATCAAACTGAGGACATACATGTCATAATATAAATTTTGATGATCATTAAGAGTGTATCATGAGTACCTTAAACTGAACATTTAGTAAAGCATGAGTACATGAGTCATGAGATGTATGACCTGAGTTTGAGTTTAAAAAGTCATGGAATATGATTCATACTACTGAGTGTACTGCAACTCCTCATACTAGGAACTGAAAGTAGACATGATTCTATGGAAAGTGCATGAATATGAGGTATGATCATGGAGATAATGTGTAAGGTTTGATTAGATGTCTTAATGAATAAAATATAAAACTTTTCACCGAGATGAGAATGGGTTGGGCATCATCCTCCCTTGTTGCTATTCTATATCATACACTAGCATCACTACTAGATTCTGAGAGTTGGACTTGGTTTCCTTGTTCTATCATCTCCCCCTTAGATTTAAGCTATTATTTTAAGTCTGTGGACCCTATTAATAAACTCTAAACCTAACTTCAGCTACTTTACTCTAGACTCCGAGATATAGCAATACACATCAATAATAGATTCACCCTGAAAGATTACACCTGAAAGTATAAAACCCGCTGCTAGTACTTCCTTCTAAGATACAACTTTTAACTTTTTATAGCCCCAAAAATCATAATATAATAATTTAAACACTTAGATTTTAAGATACTCTTCTTTCTATTAGCTCAATTCTCCGAGAATCAAACTTAGATTCTAACACTTAACATGGATATTCCCAAACTTGTAATGAACCATACTAACTTCCTTCATAGCCTACTAACATTACATCTCTAAACTTATATTTTTCCCTAAACCATGAGAATTACTACCACACTGAACATCCAACATCAATAACTTATAGCCCATAACTTAGCTGGTAAGAACATCACATGCTACACTACTATTATCATTCACACTTATCAACTCAAGGGTACTATCTAAGCATACACACTTTAAAAACTTAGAAATACTACAATCCCATATCACCTTGAGCACACTTTTAAATCACACCCACACCATCATACTTAATTTTGAATCAACAAACCTAAATTCTTGCATACACTATTTCAAGCCTATTTATTCACCTTTCATATAAATAGCCTACAGATACAAGGTCTACTAAATCCAGACAAACACTATCCCCACTTTACTGCTGCTAAACATTTAGGTTCATGCTTCTAACTCTAGATCATATATTGTCAGAAGATTCTGAGAAAAGCTTAGAACATAAGGGCACTGATGGGATACTTCTTGAGCCAATATACAATTCCATAACTATTTAAGGGGATATTTTGAAAAAGCTCTATCTGTAGGAATTTAAGCTTCACTATTTCTATTACCTTAAAAATAAGAAAGAGTTGACATGAATGTAGCATGATGATAATCTATATAAATTTATTAAATAAAATCTTTATAGCATGATCTGAGATATGAAACAGTGGAAACATTTCTAAAATGCCCTGTAGCCTCTCAAAGAAAAATACAGACGTCTCTGTACCATTCTACTAGATAAGGCTTCATAGACACCCTAGGACACTTGAACTCTATGCTCTGATGCCATGTTTTTCATGACCCAAAACAACTCTCCTAGTCGTAATACGGTTCTTAGAACCACAAGTTATCCCAAGCTAACCCATAACTAGCATAATACTTGAGCCTCTAAATTAAATTTTATAAAAACTAAATTTTTTGAGAGAAATCATGATCTTAAGGAAATCTAAATAAGTATAATATTGATAAAATTTAAATCATGATAAAGTTGAAGAAAAAAACTTGAATAACATGTAATCACTCTGACTGACTATCTATGAAGCCTTTACTTTACTGACTATAGATAGCTCGAACATGCCTCCAACTACCACTAATTAATACATATGAATAATAACAAGATAGAGCATGAACTACAATTGACTGGAGACTCTAAAATAATAGAACTCATCACCTGCTGACTAGATGCTGCAAATTGTCTAACTATGATGTGTAGGCTACAAGTGGTACCTATATTATATGACAATGTAGCACCTAGACCTATATGTGGATTAGTACTTTGGAATGTACTGAGTATACAGAGACATGTACTAAATCATGAGAATCTTGAACACATACTTTAAAACTGAGGAAATAAGTTATTTGCTAAAATATACCTTTGCAACGTGGCTATTTGTGAAAACTATAAATCATAGCAAAACTTATAAATCATGAGCTTAAGATAATTTTATAAGCTAGAAAGTGGTACAAATATGAATGTTATATGTAAATCTCTTGTAAAACTTAGTATGCTATAAAAACTATCTCGAGGATGATGTATAAATAATGGGTTTAAAAGAATATGGTGGAAATTGACATAACTCAAGGATATGAATATACAATTATAAAAAGCATGAATGAATAAGCATACAAACCAAATATAACATATACTAAGAAGATCTGATTAACTAAATGATTGATGCCTGTGTGACTGAATGGCTGAAATCTAAGTAAATAGATAACTAATGCCTGTATACTAAGTTGCTGATTTATGAACACTGACTATCTGATATATGAATACTAAATAATTGATAACTTAATACTGAGTAATTGGCATCTGGATACTGATTTACTAATATCTAAATACTGATTAGTTGGTATCTTTATACTGATTATCTGATAATTATATAATAATTAGGTGTTATCTGAATACTGATTATATAGAAATGATCTGTACGTAGTTAGAATAACTGGACTGAAATTATGGGAGGTATTATGTAACCTATATGCCCAAATCTGAGCTAATTGGGGTCTAACCTATAACCCCAGTTACCAGGGTATCAGTACCATGCCATGAGTACTTACACTGGTTGTGTGGATCCACTAATATAGTATCCCAAAGGATTCAAAAGTCACCCTATACTGGTAGGTGCTCTCATGAGATATACATCAACCATCGACTGGCAAGAAGACATCTCAAACCTATATTGGCTACATAGTTTTGGAACTCAAGGACTACTACTAAAGGTCACACTCTCTACTGGTAGGTGAGCCCCCATTCCTGGGTTTGCTCAGTGCTAAATCCTACTCTTAACTAAACTAACACTAGTACTGAACTGAACTAAGTTTAACAAAACATTATTTTTAATAGTGCTCATAATGATCATAAATATCTGATTATAATAAAAAGATTCATGGCTTAACTGACTTATTACTTGAAAATTTGAAATTATGTAAAACAGATAGGTATCAGGTGTTCATAACCCTCCAACACTAAATAATCATAAAATATGATGTCAAACCTTAAAATTATAGTATAGGATCATGGTTCAAAGACCCAATACAAGACAATTTCACCAAATAAGTGAGAATCATGAACTTAAACATAGGAATGTATTAAACATGAGAAAATAACATGGTTACATGGCTAAATTCGTAATTCAGACATTTAATAAGAAATCAATGGACTATGACATAGAAACTTGTAATTCAAAATATGAAATAGCATAATTCACTTAGAAACACTTGTAGACATAACTTTTAATTGATTCATCATGAAATTTATGGACTAATTTCATAAAGTAGGATAAGATTTATACTTGTAAGTAAAAATACAATTTTTGGGCTCATTAGGTCAAAGGGACCCATTGATGAATACCCACATATCTTAACTGAACAAATTCTTGAAGAAATCTTGAAATTGAAGCTTTAATCCTTTTTTTCTTGAGAGAAAAGGATTGGATTATTGTTCTTAGGAAATAGTAGGGATTATACATGAGTTTTATTGAGGAATATGGGCAAATAATGCCCTTTTTAGTGTTATAAACTATGTTTTGGATATTTGGGGTTGAGGAGAAATGACCAAATTACCCCTTGGCCCATAGAAAGCTAAAAAAGTGGGGGAATATCCTCAAAGTGTGCCCCCTATTCTGTAGAAGTATCCCCCGTGATGCGACTCCTTGTTCGAGGGAATAATCCTCACGGAGAGGGCCTATCGCCAGCCCTTACTACTTTTCACAAAAATGATCATAGTCTTTGCTAGAGTATATGATTAAAGTGAAATTAGTATAGTTGGGAATTTAATTCAGTTATATATCTTTTGATTGGTTTTAATGTGAAAAATTTATCATATTTAAAAATTTATGCACGTTCAAAGTTGACCCTTTAAGAATTGAATACCAAAATTTGGCTGAATCAAAGGTTCTTAGCTCAACTTCACTCTAAGTGATTCCTACAAATATTTTTCACCTTTATAGAACTTCGCACATTAGAATTATTACCATGACATATTTATTCAAAATGAAATCATGAGATTAGAGTTTACACACATAGGAATGACAGTTTAAAGTCTAGCCTAAAAATGCAGGGTGTTACATTATCTCCCCCTTGGAATAATTGATCCTCAAATTATGGATAGGAACCTTTTGAAGTATTAAAAGTATGGAATAATTTACACATGACATATCTGGTAATGAAGGATATAACTGAGCTAAAACATTAGAACTTTCATCATGAAACTAATTTTTGAGCTGACTTAACTTTCCTAACTGTAAGAATCTAGGTCATGCTAAGAGTTTTGAACTCACTTTAAATGTTCATACTGTGAAGTGGTAACTGATGTAATAAAATCCCAAGATTTACTAAGGATGGAATAAAGTACATAACTGAAACACCCCAAGTCTTGGACCCTTTCATAATTTCCTTGGTTTGGACTTACTAGACTTGGTACGAATCAATGGTACAAATCTTAACCTTGAGTATGACTTATTGGATGGATTGAGGGTTAATTATATGTTAGGCAGTGTGCTTGGCTTGGTTACTTCCCAGAATATAACTCATCAAGGTACAAGTCGTGTCCAAATATCCAAGTGGTGCAAGGAAAGTCGTACGGTGCTTCTTTTAGTTATTTTATGGAATCTTCCCAAAGGTATGACTGGTGGGTACGATTCGGTATACCACTCGTACCCTTGGGTATGATTTAGGGAGGTATGAGTTGTATAGAAACCAGTGTGTAGGGTCTTGGCATGGTCTTGGGTATGAGTTGGGTACCACTCATACCTTAGGATATGGATGGTATAGGTGAGTCGTAACCCTAGGCGTTGCTTATTTTTAATTTTAAGTTAAGGATAGTCCAGACATTTCCTACTTCAAAGCCTTTATGTTCTCACATTATATAACCCTTGGTGGCTTCTCATAACACTTATTAAAGGATGTAAACACTCCAAATACTCTTTCAAACTTACTCTTGAAGATTGGAGGCTAGGGTTCTTCATGTGTTCTTCAAAGAGCTCAAGAGTCATGTTTCTCTCCAGAATCTTCTTGTATAAGGCATGTAATCCTTCCCTCATTATTATTTCCAACTAAAGGCATGTGTATTGTGATTTAAACATTGATTTGTGAATTATGAATAATTGTTTTCAAAATATATTTTGAGTGTCTTGATGCATATGGTTTGGTGTTAGTTTAAACTATGTTTTTACATGCTTTTGGTAATGGTTTTCATATGTTGGTACTTGTTGGTTATGGTTTAAAAAATTGGTCTTGGGTAACTCTAATTATGGTGATTTATGCATTGGCTTTGGTCTTGGTAAAGGTATACCCTCAACATATTTGATAAAATGCCTAAAAGAATGTTTTCACTCTATTATTGAACTTTCATTGGAACTCTTGATGGATTTGGTTTGGTAATGGAACCGTAAAGGGATTTGGATGGTTTTGTATGGTTTAAATGATATAAATTCCTTAATTGTTTGGCATGGTCATAATAGGTTTGGAATGGTTTTAAATGGTATAAATTGTGTACATGGTTTAAAAGATTAAATGGTAAAGCCTTGGTGGCTATGAAATTAGTTATACTTGTGGGGTACATGAGAATCCCCCAAGTGGTTTAATATGGTTAGTGGAAGGGTACATGGAATCCCTTACACCTATACATGGTTGGATATGGATAGTACTCACAAGTGTAGTCGGTTTAATGATATCACTACTAATGGCTTGGTTAACAAATAGTTAATGGATTGGTTGGTTTCTTGGTAATGGTTTTAGTTGGGAAATACTAGCGGGTTATGTAGCAAATCCGTGGAAGGTAGAGGTCCCTATGGGACCAAAATCAGAAACTTATAATTATTGATGTAAAGTTTGGTGTTGGTGATCGTGTGCATGATATCATACTTTATATTTGGGGATGTACTAGTCATCACAGGTTTTTTTGCCTGGTCATGCAGCTACACGCGCTGGGGCTCTTTTAGCAGGGGAGATGAACTCATATAGCCCATGGGTGGTTTAGGACAGCAAAGCTACACAGCCCAGGTAAAGGTTTTAATGGCATGCTAAACCCAGTTCCCTTTCCTGACATGGTTATATATCTATAGGTATGGTTGTATGTATTATGTATGGTTTTACTTGGCTTTGTAAATATCATTATTTAATCCTTATACAGAGTACATGCTAGTATTCACCCACTAACTCATTTTTGGGTGGTTGTATACCCACGTTAGGTAGGGACCGACCATTCTTCTTCTCTGGCTTAGTGAATGGATTTGGGGATAGTCGATGTTTTATTGAAGTGGTGATCTTCAATAGTTTAGAAGGTATCTATTTCATGTTATGGGTTACTTTACATATTTCTTATCTTTCATAGACTTTAGTTTTAGCTATAGTCAGGGGCATGTCTCGACTAGGTACTCTTTGGTTGGTCTAAAGGCTTTGTATGTACAACTGTGGACTTGGGTATGGTATGGATTGGTTATGTTTCAAATATATATTTATATATACATATATTTGATTATTATAATTAGTTTTGGTTTATGGGTTTTGACATTGGTTTGGTTGGTCATTAGGTGATTGGACTTGGTTAGGTTGGGTAATGGGGATGGTTCCCAGTCCTGGTTGGTCTTGGGATTACCTATTAAGAAAAGGCCCAGGTTTGTGTCATGTTAAGTCGGTATCAAAGCTTTAGGTTTCAGTGTCATGGGGTGTCCACAAAGATATATTGAGTAGAGTCTTGCTCATGGGTGTGTCATGCACCATACTTATAATTAGGAGGCTAAGAGGCATTTAGGAATGTTTCACTTTTTTGGTTATTCTACTTTCAGGTTATGAAGTCTAAAGTTTTGAACACTTCTCTGAATCTTCCTTGGTTCACACTTTGAATTATGTCTTCTCAACAATCTAAAGTTCATGCAAACTCACCTGTCCTACTCGAGGACAACATGGATGGATCTAGTCTAACTCATGGGGTACAGACCCAGCCAAGGGTCGCAACTTCTAGTTTTCCCTATAGAGTCCTATCAGTCTCTACTGACCCTATCTCAAAAGGTGATACTCATACTCGATTACCTCAGGAAGAGGTTACCAATGCTGAGTTTTGTCATCCTAACAATCTATTAACCTAAATAGTAAAAACTCTGTCATACTTTTCCTATCCTATTGGTATGGGGAGGAATGAGGTAAGGTTGGTAAATGGTCAAGGTAAGGGGGTCTTAGTCTTTTGAACAAAAAGAGAAGCTAATGGTATAGCGGTAAATGGTCTAAAAAGAAAGAGTTGGGTGAGTCCTAACTCCTATTATATGTCTTATGTTCCTTACTCGAATTCAATTAGGAGGTAGGTGTTTTCAGACTGGTAAATTCTTTTAGGGAACAAGGTGCCCATCTCGTTCAAATGGGGCTCATTCCACATCATCCTCTTTTCTTTATAAATTTTATGGTTGGTCATACCATGATTTTTGCAAGAAAGGAAGGAATTAATATTTTTGTTATGGTCAGTTGGGTCTCATGTGATGGCAATGTCCCATAAGGGTTGTTACCTAGGAAAATAGAGTATTGGCTACTAACTCTGGCTCTGGCAGTGATTGTGATTATCTCAATATTCTTATTATTCCTTGAGAGAGACTGAGGCATCTTTTTATACCGGTGCTGGTATATTGAAAACTCCTTTCCTTGTGGTGTGTATGGTTTACATGGTTTGAGGTCCCTTCTCTTTTGCGACTTTAATTTTGGTTATGTATTTTTATTTTTGGTCCCAAGGTTATTTCAAACTCTTTTCTTCTTTTGTTTCTACCTCGGTAGGTGATTCTACAATTACCAAAAGAGTCTATAAGTGGTGTGTAGTATCTGTTAGTAGTAAATGGGTCTTGGTGGATTTCTGTGTGACTCAAATATGGTGGATTTCAATGTCATTTGGGGGATGGATTGGTTGCACTCGTGCTTTTCAATATTAGATTTTTGGACTTGTTAGGATCCTTGGTAAGTTGGTTATGGAATGGTAGAATGGTTTTATTCGGGTCCCTATTTTTTAAGGGATAGGTTATATCCTGGAACTTAGAGATTGGTCTTTAAAGGGATGTCCTTATTAGTTAGTTCGAGTTAAAGATCCTAACTCAGAAGGTCCTTCTTTGTTTTGGATTTGATGGTGGATAAATTTCCTGAGGTTTTCTTGACAACCCTCATTGAGTCTTTCTAATTGGGAGGTTGGTTTGGGATTGGTTTTATTTTGGACACTTGTCAAATTTCTATTCTTTCTTTATAGAATGGTTCCAGTAGGGTTAAAAGAGAAATTTAGGGATCTCTTAGATAAAGGTTCTCTTTATCTTAGTGTTTCTCCAAGGGGTGTTTCATTTGTACATGCCTAAGTGGAATGGTTTCCCTAGAAATAGATAGGTTATTGGTTGGTGGATAAAGAATTTGGAGTGTCCTTCTTATTGAGAGGACCATATATGTATTTTCCATTCTATATGGGGTATTTTGATAGTATTGAATGGTGGTTGGTAGATCCTAGGATTGAACCTAGATGCTTGATCTTGGTAAAAGAAGTATGTTAGCTCAGGAATAGCAATGCAGGAATTGTGGGGGAGGGGTAATTTGGTAGGTCAAGTGTATAGTCATTAGATGGGTTAGATCATGGAGCTTGAATGTATCTTTTTCCCTATAGTTGCATTTTATTGTTGGTATGAAATTGATTATAAAATTTATGGTTTTCAATGTGGGGTTTTCCACAACCGAGGGCTTTGAAATGATTACTCATTTAATTTATTTTCCATTGATTATGATGTATTATTCATGCTTTATTTATGTTATTGAACATTGTGGGATGCATGGGAATGGTAAATGGATTTTGGGGTACTATGGATTCCCCAATTACTTGGTTTTGGTCTTGGGAATTATATTTCCTCGAACTATTTGTGAAATTTCCGTTGAATATAATTTTTTCATATGGTTTGACTATTCTTAAACCTATGCATTGCCTAAATCATTAAAGGAACATGAATTGGTTTTGGTTGGATTCAAATGATTTTGAAAAGGCCTTGGTTGCTGTGTTTTGATTTTGAATGGTTTTGGTTTAATTAGAAATCATGGAGTCAATTTGGTCTCATGGTTTTTGCATGTCTATGTTGGGCCCTAGCTAGCCTTGGGATGAGGGCTGGTGGTTAATCTAAAATTCTCTTTTAGTGGTGGACTTCAAGGAAAGGTCAAGGTAAATATTCTAGTGATACTATTCTCTCTCGTTTAAGAGATTACTCTACTAGTGTTGCATGCATTCTTATAGCACTTTTGACTAAGGTTCACATCTTGGATTCGCCTTGTTCCTTGGATATGAGACTTGACCTTGTGTTAATTTACTCATGGTATTTGTGGTTGTGTTTCTTTTGGTGTCCAGTCTTAAGGAATCCTCTTATGGTATGGTTTGGTTGGGATGTTTGTTCATTATAGTCTAGATGGATGTTGTGAAGTAATTCGTGCCTATAGTATCGTGTCTTGTCTCTGGGATCTTGACTTGGGAGGCATGGATAACTCTTGTAAATTTGTTTCTTAAATAACTCTTCTTATGTTAGGACAGTAGTGGTTTGGGAAGTATGGTGATGTGTTGAAATGAGGAATGTAGAAGCCCCTAAGTGGGGGAGAGTCTAGGGTGACTACTAATAGTTAAGGTTTTGGAAAGTTAGGCAACCTATGAGGGTCTTATAGGCTGTCCGATAGGCCCACAATGTATCGTCTAACTTTCTAGATCAGTCCTATTGGCATTCCTAATTTTATCCAATATAGATGCTATCTCTCTATTGGAGACTTCCACTTGCCTACTCATCTGAGGATGGTAAGGTGATGCCACCTTATTCTGCACACCATATCTATCAAGTAGTGCTTTAAATAAGCTGTTGAATAAGTGTGAGCCACCATCACCGATAATTGCACGTGCAGTGCCATATCATGAAAAAATGTTCCTCTTTAAAAAGGCAGTGACGCTCTTGCCTTCATTTCCTGGGAGTGCAATTGCCTCTACCTACTTTGATACATATTCAACCACTGCCAGAATGTACTGCTTACAATAGGAGCTCACAAATGTGCCCATAAAATTGATCCTCCATACACCAAATAGCTGCAATTCGAGAATAGGTGCCTGGCGAGTTCCTGGCACCGTGAAATGTTGCCTTGAAATTGACATTGGTCACAAGCTTTTGTGAAATCATGAGTATCCTTTTATATAGAAGGCAAATAGAACTCACACTATAGAATTTTGTGGTATGTCCGTATGCCATTTTGGTGTTCCCCAACAGGTGACGAATCACAAGTTTCTATAATACTTATTATCTTTACCTCTGGAATGTATCTCTAAATCACACCATCAGTGCAGACTCTAAATAAATATGGCTCATCCCAGAAGAAATTCCTTACCTCGTGCATAAATCTCCATTACTGCTAGAAGGATAAATCATCTGGGACTGTATCACTTGCCAAAAAGTTGGCAAATTCAGCAAACTAGGGAATCAAATCATGAGATGTTGCCAACACTCACTCATCAGGAAAAGCATAATCTATATCAAGATTATTTCCTATTTTCTGTATGGTCTCCTCCTCAAGTTTGAATAAGTGGTCTGGAACTTGATTTTCTTTCCATTTTCATTCTTTGACTTCAAAATCAAACTCTTACAGCAAGAGAACCCGATGAATGATTCTAGGTTTGGCATCTTTCTTATACATCAAGTACCTTAAGGCTGCATGGTCAGTGTACACTATAACCTTAATCCCAATCAAATAAAACTGAAATTTCTCAAAAGCGAAAACCACCGCAAGTAGCTCCTACTCTATAACTGTGTAATTTTTTTGTGGTGGTTCAAAGCTTTACTGGCATAATAGGTGGGATGCTATACTTTTCTCTTCTTTGGTCTAGAATAGCTCCCAAGGACACTCTATTTGCATCACATATTACCTCAAAAGGTGTAGAATAATCTGGAGACACAATGATGGGTGCTGAAATCAACCACCTTTTTAGGCATTTGAAAGCCTTGAGACAATCATCATGGAATAAAAATTTCACCTTATTCTCCAAAAGCATGCATAGAGGACTTATAATTCTAGAAAAGTCCTTGATGAACCTTCTATAAAAGCCTGCATGACCCAAAAAACTCTATATGCCTCGAACTGACACTGGTGGCAATAACTTCTCGATTACCACAATCTTTGGTTTATCTACTCTAATACCATGTATGGAGATCTTATGCCCTAGCACGATGCCTTCTTTCACAATAAAGTGGAATTTTTCCTAGTTTAGCACCAAGTTACACTCTTCACATCTCTGTAGTGTACTAGCCAAATAGGCTACGCAATCATCTAATGAGTCCCCAACTATTGAAAAGTCATCCATGAATACTTCAATAGTGTCTTCCACTATGTCAAAGAATATGGACATCATAATCTCTAAAAAATGGTCAGCGCATTACACAACCCAAATGACATCAACTTGAATGCAAAGGTCCAATAGGGGCAAGTAAAAGTAGTATTTTCTTGGTCTTCGGGAGAAATAATGATTTGATTGTAACCCAAATACCTAACAAGAAAATAGTACCAACCCCTACCTACAAATCTGTCCAACATTTGATCAATGAATGGTATAGGGATGTGATCTTTTTGTGTCCACTTGTTTATCTTTCTATAGTCTATGCATACTCTCCACTCAGTCACTAGCCTCATTAGTAATAGTTCATTCTTCTTATTTGGAACCACTGTGATTTCTCCTTTCTTTGGTATGTAGTGAATCGGGCTCATGCACTTGTTGTCTGCAATGGGAAATCCACTGCAGCATCTAACTACTTAATTATTTACTTTTTCACTTTCTCTTACATAGAAGGATTCAGTTGTCTCTGATGCTCAATACTAGGAATGTTGTTTGATTCAAGTTGTTTCTTATGTGTGCATATACCTGGTGGAATCTCTATAATGTCATCAATAGTCCACCCAATACCTCTCTTGAACTTTTGTAACACTGATATCAAAGCTTCCACAACACTCCTTCTAAATCTGTTGCAATAATTACTAGTAAGGTCTTGTTGGCCCCCAAAGATGCATACTGCAAATAAGGTGGGAGGGCCTTCAATTCCTTATAGGAGGTGTGGTTCTTTTCTTTAAGTCCAGATACAGCTTATTATGGGCATATTTGTAAAAACCTATACCATGTAGTTCCAGAATCATTTCATCATACTCATCTATCCCATCACTCTTAAAGTTCATAATCACTGCTGCTAATGCTTCTACCCCTAATCTCTCTTTAATAGGAACCTCTGTTACTACCACATCATCATCTACTACATCAATCATTGCTGCCACTCTTATATCATTAGGCTGCTAAACTGTCATGCATATGTTCAACACTATTTGATTATTATTCTAGTTTAAAGTGATCTTCTCTAGGTCCATATCAATCGACACTCAGCCAGTGAACAAGAAAGGTCTACCCAAGATAATCGTAGAATGAGCATCCACTTCATAGTCTAAAATTATAAAATATATTGAATATGTGAACGATGCCACCTTCACTTCTATATTTTGCACAATAACCACTGACTCCTTTACAGATAAATTAGCCATCAAAACCTTGCAGATGTAGGCTTGAGTTTGCCTAACCCCAAGACTTTGTATATTACTAACGACATTACATTTATTCTGCTCCTGTATCATATAAAGCCTGATTAATGTCATACGGCCTAATAGAGCATAGAATGGTGACTGTACCTGGGTTGCCCCTTTTCTACCGATGTTCATAAAAACCTATACTAAACTGCTGAACTATATCTTGGAGCTCTCCTACTACCCAGTCGTTATTGTTATTACTCCCAAAATCATCATTAGTACAAGTCAGCTTATCAAGCTCAGATTTAGTTGGATCATCTACAATAATATTTTCCTTTTTTTGGCTCATTAGTAGCATGCAAAAATTGCTCATCGAGTAGGAAATCACTCCCTGTGCTAATATCTAGACAATGAACCAGTGTTGGAGGATTTAGAATATTATCTCTAGGAAGCGCACCTGACTGTCTCTCAACTAAAGTAACAGAGATTTGCCTATACTTCTGCTCCAACATCTTGATAGCAGTTGCGTGTGACTTAACTTTCTGGGTCAATCCTGAAACATCGGACTTGAGTTCTCTAAGGCAAGCTTCTTGACTCTCTTGACACTTCATCTGCTTAGCCAGCATCTCTTCAATTCTTAATTCTATATTTTGTCTGCTAAGTGGAATGTACTTATCTCTATCATCATAGTTCTAACCTTGATTCCCTTTCCCTTGGTCTTAGAAACCTACCAACTAACATCCACATACTTTGCCTCTTCTTCTAACATGGACTTATTCACCCTAGAAGTTGCACACTTATTCACCCTAGAAGTTGCACTCATACCCCTACTCATTGACCTTTATAGAATTTATAATTGCAAATTATTGGCCAACTCACCAATGTCTGTCTTTAATAGTGAAATCTCCTAATCTATAGCATCTTCAGCTACTCTCCTATCACCAGAAGCTCCAATGGCAAAATGGCCGAACCTCTCTAAACCGCCCGAGTTTGATACCCTTGATTTTTTCAGGGATCTAATCCATAGTACTTGAAGCTATCTCCCATCGTAACATCATGAAGGCTTATATAGAGATAGTGTTGGTCATTGCTCTGGAACTGATAGTCAGAGCTCTGTAGAAGATTTACAACAATCTTGTACCTAAAATTCAGTGGTTGGGAACTATGCTAAACTTTTTCTTGAACCTGAACCATGCCTTATACATAGATTCTGACTGTAGCTGCCTGAATTTATAAATATTATCCTTGAGCTGTAATACTTTGGATGGAGGAAAGAATTTGTTCAAGAGTTGTCTATGTATCTCTCTCCATGTAGTGATAGACCCTTTTGGAAGTTCCCTTAGACATAACAATGCCTCTCTAGTAAGTAAAAAATGAAACAACCTAAGTCTTATTGCCTCTTAATCTACCATGGGTATGGTATATGAAGTGCAAATCCCAGAAAATTTGCCTAATTCATATTTTCGTCATCTATAGGCAACCCTAAAACACTCCCTTTAAGTATAAGAGTTAGATCATAACACTAGAGATGTTAAACTTAACATCAGAGGGCAAAATAGAACGAATAATATTTCTAGTCTCTGTCGGCTCAACGTATCTCGAATCCTTTTCATCATCTTCATATAGTTGAACATACTGATATGTTGGGATCATTTGAGATTGGCTTTTTCTATTTCTATTTTGGTTTCCATCGAGTACTGATCGGTGGTCTACTACCTGTCTCTGCTTAGCTAACTCTGCCTCTCGAGATATGCATTAAGCTTCTTCTATTTCTTTCCACTAATCTTCAGCTTGAGTTTAAAGCTCACTAGTCTATTGATCAACGATGTCCTGAACTCTTTCAGGTGGAGGGGAAGGTACAACAACACTAACCCCTTCAGGAATTTCATCTCATTTATGCTAATACATCATACCAGGTATTTAAAGAATCCTCTCTGTATTCGAATTTAGTGGGAGTAAGGGATTGCCTCTACTTCGTGTGCTAGGCATACACCAGATATGCCCACTAAGAGAAAAAAGAGAAACCCAAAGATTTAAAGATATTAGTTCACAAATCAACACTGTATTTCCTAGAAACGGAGCCAAAATTTTGATAACATCCAAACAAAACCTCCTATTAAAAGATGATATGGTCACTATTAAAATATAGTAAAAATAAAGGTTGAGGTCAAATCTCAAAAGAATACGTGGACTCATAGATTTTAGATGTTGTAATCAATGGGTAAGAACTGGAAAGTAAATGGGCGGGGGTTGGATGGAAATATTGAACAAAGAGCAACTATCAACTTTGGTTTGGATCAATATTGGTGAACACTAGGATTGTGTTCCCCCAGGCTTGTTAACTCCATAGGTTTATCGTGCTATGTTGTACCAACCCTAAACCTTGCATGAAAAATCTAAAAAGTGATGTACCATCTACCGTCTCTTGGAAGAGTATACAGATTTCACCCTTTACTTTTTGTCTCAGGATATTGCCTTACTAACCATTATCTTGATCCAAGTTAATTATTACCTATTGGGTTTCTAGTTATTAGATGATAGCTAACGATCTTATTTAGATACGACCTAGTAGCATGGATCAATCGTTAATCTTCAAACTACTATTGTCATTATCTTTTCCTAGTCACTACTCCTATTTTGGATTAAGCAATAATAATATTGGTGGAATCTTAATGTTTACCATCGCTAATAAATCTAATATAGCTATGGGTATCAGTTCAATTCAACAATCGTACTTTCCCTACTTCGTCAATCTGCTAAGGTTTCCACAACCTTAGATATGGGTTTAGGTGCTCATACTTATGAAGAAATCAATATTATTCATAATTGAAAGCATAGATTAACTCACAATGATAAGAATTATAAGAACCCACAACCGTTAATGAATAATTCAACTGAAGTCAATGTACGTAAATCCCAAGATAAAAATCGAATCTTGAAATCAAAATATGTTTGTGAGTACCAAAAATGAATAACTCCTACTAGAAAACATATAAAGGGTTTTTATAGTACATGAGGAAGCCCTAAGATTAAATCCCAATAAAATAGGAGAAAACTGGGTAGGTGGCCACATGTGGTCCGTACCTACGGTCTAGTGTCGGGTGCAGGTACCGGGAGAAAAATCCATCAAGTTCAGCTCTTGAGATTTTGGACTTCTAGTACTTTCTTTATCTACATATGATTTGTTTGTCCTACATGCAACCATATGTTGACTTGGTAAGTACCGGGAGTCATCTCTTCAGCTCTTCTTCGATTCCTGAACATGTTTCGATTACGAACAAGCTGAAAAAGATCCTAAATATAAAAAATTCCCCTAAAAATGGCCAAAACACCTTTTCCCACCATTTTACGAACTTATCATCCAAAACATGATTTCCTGCAAACATATCCAAAAGGAATAATATCTAATAAAATAACCTCAGAAACTTGCATATTTTTTTGTTTTAAGCATCAAAAGTTTAACATTTCTATAGCCCATTACTTGTTTTTCCTCTTTTTCTTCTAGTTATCATATAGGGATAAACAATTGTTTAATTGGTGTTTGATACAGAAATCCATCCTATTGTTATAACATTGGTTATAGTGAAACACTCTAGGTACAGTTGTGAAAATGTTAGGCTGGGGCGGGTTCAGATAAAAATTATGTAACGCCCCAAATCTGGTACCCCGAATGCTACACGATGCTCATGACCCCGAAGGACCACAAGCTAACCCATGACTGATATCTATACCTGTATACTGCATAAAATACTTTATAATATGGAAACATAAACTGGACGGCCATAAGTTTCAAAACTGAGACATAGTATCTGATAAAAATGTAACATCAGGGAGGGGTATGAAATACCCAAAATAAGTGAAATATGCTATCTGAACATACTATATTCTGGAAAGCCTCTAAAACGTAACTTTTTGAATAAGGAGTTGATGGGACATATCCCCAACTAACTTCAACTAATAAAATAATTACTAAGATAATAAAATAATGATCATGTCCTCGAAAGATGAGGACTACTGCTAACTCTGACAGTTGAGACTGGAATCCACTGATGCTCTGGAGATCGTGCCTCTAAACCTATGGTATAAGACACCATAGCGTGTCAGTACTTTGAATATATGGGTATGCATGTGAGGTAGCTGAATGCATGGGGTTCATATACATGAACTATAACAATAGCAGACTGGCTATCATGAACGTGAGAATACATGCATGAGACATAATAGCTAACACTGATACCGTGATAACATGATTACTGAATCTGAGTACTGATAACATGACATACTGGTAACTGATATAACTGATAACATGAGTGACTGTATCTGAAAGTCCTAAATCTAATGGAACTAGCTGAGTCCCGTTGTGTATTTGAGTTGACTTTATCTGACAGTCCTGAAATCTGAAGAACTATCTGAGTTCTTTTACTGAGATTGATACTGAAACTATGGGAGATAGTTATCTAACTGACATGCCCCTAATACACCATTATGGCTGAGTTGGGGTCCATCTGTAACCCAATTAGAAGGGTGTCAATACCGTACCACTGGTAAAGACAAGCTGTGGGTAATCCTCGTCTGATAGTGTCCCCTAAACAAGAATGGTGGGACCCTCATCTGATAGTGTTTAACCCACCTCATTAACCATCATTAGACATGTTGATGTCTTAACCTATGTTGGCTACATAGTTCTGGAACGCAAGGATGACTTCTAAGAATCACACCCTCATCTGATAGTGTGTGTTCCCATCCTTGGGTTCACTCGATACTAATTTCTAATCCTATCTAAATTGACTCTAAACATGATAAACTGAACTAAGATGGGATGAGTTAAATGAGTTTTGTTGACTGATGAAATGCTACTGATATCTGAAACTGACTGAAATTACTGAGATTACTGAGTTTTCCCGAGTCACGTGACTGACTGAATTCTACTGAACCTGGATTGATTGAGAATATCTTGGAAACATGACACTGATTCTAGGCACACGGCTATATTTTTTGGGTACAAGTACCCCCAAGACTCGATAGAAAGAAATTGGAAAAGCATAACTTTCTCGCATACAAGATCCATATCAACAATACATAATCTAATAAGTTGTGGATTTCACAAAGTACATGGTTATCATACTACCTAACGTGGACGAGAATGCTGATAATCATATCATAATATCATGTTCTAATATCATGGGCATTCCGACAACATATACATTTCACAATGATAGCATGGAGACCATATAAACATAGGAGGATGACAAGCATGCTACATTTAGTTTATGTTTTGAGCTATAAGGCATGATTTCTACTCCTTCAAGAATTTTATCAAACACCTTGCATGCATAATTTAGAGCATAGGTGAAATAATCAAATTACACATCATAAGTAACTAAATTCATGGATTTTATCTTGTATATTAACATAATATCATGAAAAACACACAAGGACTCCAGTTTTGAAATCAATCAACGTCAACAACATGATTACAATTAACCCACAACATAAATACCATGATTTATAGATAAAACAAGGTTCTTGAGCTTCATGGATGGAAGGAATGCATGAATGAATACAATGCATACCTTGGTTCATAAATACATAAAGATTAACGGAGTAAATTCTTAAATTCTGAATCTTCTATGAAAAGCCCTAGGTTGTTCTTGAGAGGTATTTGAGAGAAGAGAGTGTATTTTGGGTGAAAAGTGGTTGAACCACATGTTAAAGGGCCTAAATAGGGATGGAAAATTGACATTTTTAACCCTGGATGTTTCTTGTAACTTTGGTAAAAATTTCCCGAATTGGACCTCTGGCGCGACGCAGCGCTATCGCATCGTGTCACTAGAATTTGATAATTGGGAAACTGAGGAATGGCGCGATGCGGAGCCATTGCATGCCCCTTCTTTTGAGACGTTGAACATTGACGCGATATAGAGGAAATCACACTGAGACACTGGAAAAGGACAATTGTCATTTTAGCTTGTGGCGCAGTGTGCCACTGACCAATATGGCGCTATTTTACAATGAAAACTTGAAATAGTCATAACTTCTTACCTGGTTATCAAATTTAGGCAAATTTTATATTGATGGAAATATTATTGAATTTACCACATGACAAAAAGTGAAAATCTTAAAAATAAAATATGTACAAAAGTGAATTTATCTTTCAAAGAATGTTCCTAATATTTTTTAGATGATTTCAAGCTAATGTTTTTAGATGATTTCAAGCTAGGAAAAGGTACCGAGTATTACAATATCTCCCCCTTGAGAACATTTGTCCTTGAATGAGACCGAGAGTGAGGGGAAGAACATAAATTGACATACATACTAAACATGGATAACTAGAACATGAATCATGGCTGACATAACCGATAACTGAATATATCATACTGAACATGCATATCTGATGCATGTGTAACTGATTCATGAATGTATGACTGAGTGTTATGAGGAACTAAGTTTCTCACAATGAGAATACATGTCTAATGCATAGTTATATAACTGAACTAATACATGAATGCATGACTAAATATGCAATGGTGCTTGATACTAAGTTTGTGATAAACACTGAACATGAAATTAAGTAAGCTTAATGAGAACTGTTACCTTGAGCTTGATCTGAGTTGGCGGAGAAGAGGTGAGGATACTTGGTACGCATGTCTGCTTCTACTTCCCAAGTAGCTCCCTCGAATTACTGATTTTGCCAAAGAATTTTAACTAGAAAGACTTATTTGTTCCTCAGTTTACGAGTCTGATAGTCTAGGATTTCGACTGGAATCTCCTCATAAGAGAGACTGTTCTGAACATCAATGCTCTGAATAGAGACTACAACTGCCGGGTCACCTATGCACTTCTTGATCAAAGAGACATAGAAAACTGGATGAACTGAGGTTAGATCTGAAGGCAATTCAAGCTCATAATCTACCTTTCCAAATCGACTGAGAATCTTTAAGGGACCGACATATCGGGGACTGAGTTTTCCTTTCTTGTTGAATCGCTTCAATCCCTTCATGGGAGAGATCTTTAGATAGACATAGTCACCAATCTCAAACTCGAGATCTTTTCTACGAACATCTGCATAAGACTTCTGTCGGCTTTGAGCGGCCTAGAGTCTTTCTCCAATCAACTGGTCTTTTTCTAAGGCATCGAATACTAAGTCAAGCCCTATGATTGAGGCCTCACTAACTTCAAATCAACCGATCGAATATCTATATCTCCTACCATAGAGATCTTCGAATGGAGCCATCCAAATACTAGAATGATAGCTGTTGTTGTATGAAAACTCAATCATAGGCAAGTGGTCATCCCAACTACCCATGAAATCAATTGCACACGCCCATAGCATATCTTCTAAAGTCTGAATGGTCCTTTCTGCTTAACCATCTGTCGAAGGATGAAAGGTTATACTGAGATAAAATTGGGTACCAATACCCTTTTGGAATGCTTTCCAAAAGTGTGAGGTGAACTGGGTACATCTGTCTAAGATAATAGATAATGAAATGTTGTGTAATCTGACCAAATCCCTAATATAGAGTTTGGCGTAATCCTCGGCTGAATAAAAGGTATGAACTGGAAGAAAATGGGCTGATTTGGTCATTCTGTCTACAATGACCCAAACTGAATCATGCTATAACGAGTTCGAGGCAAACCCATCATGAAGTCCATGTTCACTTCTTCCCACTTCCAAGTAGGAATAATGAACTCCTGTATAGGACCACTAGGCTTCTGATGCTCTATCTTAACCTGCTGACATGTAGAGAACTTAGCCACAAACTCTACAGCATCTCTCTTCATCACACTCCACCAATAGACTTCCCATAAGTCACAGTACATCTTTGTATCCCTTGGATGAATAGAGAAGGGTGCACCATGCACTTCTACAAGAATTCGCTACCTTAAGTCATCTATACTTAGAACACAGAGATCAGCCTGACAACGCAAAACACCATCTCCCCCTTGGGAGAAAACCTCTACTTTTTGATCCTGAACTGACTCTTTCAACTTGACAAGGCTGGGATCCCTATATTGCTTTTCTTTTACCTTGGAAACTAGAGATGATTCTGAACAACTCTAAAACCCATATATCACCCTCATCTGTATCGACTAAGCGAACACCTAACCTTGAAAGCTGATGTACTTTCTAAGCTAACTTCTTCTTATTGTCATCCACATGAGCAGCACTACCCATAGACTACTAATAGCGTCGACCACTACATTGGCCTTGTCTGGATTATAGAGAACACTCATGTCATAATCTTTCAAGAGCTCTAACCACTTTCTTTGACAAAGATTGAAATCTTTCTGAGAAAAGACATACTGAAGACTCTTATGATCTATGAAGACATCTATATGAACTCCATAGATATAATGCCTCCAAATCTTCAAGGCAAAGAATATGATTGCTAACTCAAGATCATGAGTAGGATAATTCTTCTCATGGGGTTTAAGCTATCTGGAGGCGTAGGCTATGAACTTACCATGCTGCATGAGGGCACAACCTAAATCCACTCTGGATGTATCACAATACACTATAAACCCATCTGACTATCTGGAAGAGCTAAAACTGGAGCTGAGGTGAGTCGAGTCTTGAACTCCTGAAAACTCTTTTCACAAGGATCTGACCACTGAAACTTAACTTTCTTCTGATTCAATCTGGACATAAGGGATGTAATAGAAGAAAATCCCTCAACAAACGGTCTGTAATATCTAGCCAAACCCAAGAAACTCCTGATATGTAATAGAGAGACAGGTCTGGGCCAATTTCTTACTACTTTGGTCTTTTGAGGATCTACTCTAATGCCATCACCCAAAATGATATGACCAAGGAATGCTACTGACCTTAGCCAAAATTTGCACTTACTGAATTTGATGAATAGCTGATGATCTCTGAGAGTCTGAAGTACTATTTTAAGATGGTCTACATGGTCTCGCTCATAGTGGGAATAGACCAAAATATCATCTATAAAGACTATGACGAACATGTCCAAGTACTGTTTGAACACGCGGTTCATCAAGTCCATGAAAGCTGTTGGGGCATTGGTAAGACCAAATGACATGACTAGGAATTCAAAGTGACCATACTGAGTACGGAAAGCTATTTTTAGAATGTCACATTCTCTGACTCTGAGCAGATAATAGCTGAATCTGAGGTCTATTTTGAAGAAATATCTATCACCCTAAAGTTGGTCAAACAAGTCATTGATTCTGGGAAGAGGATACTTATTCTTGATTGTGACCTTATTAAGTTGACCGCAGTCTATACACATTCTAAGAGAACTATTTTTCTTGTGCACAAATAATACTGGTGTGCCCCATGGGGAAATGTTAGGCCTGATGAATCCCTTATCTAGGAGATCCTTCAACTATTCTATTAATTCTCTGAGTTCTACTTGTGCTATTCTATATGGTGAAATAAAGATAGACTGAGTATCTGGAAGAAGATCAATGCCGAAGTCTATTTCCCTTTTGGAAGGAATTCCTGGAAGATATTTGGGAAAGACTTCTGAATATTTATTCATAACTGGAATGGATTCAAGACAGGGAGTTTCATAACTGGAATCCTTAACCTGAACAAGATGATAGACATATCCCTTAGATATCATTTTTCTTGCCCGAAGGTAGGAAACAAGCAACCGCTAAAAGTGGATATACTACCCTTCCAATCAAGGATGGGTTCATTTGGGAACTAAAACTGGACTCTTCTATTTCTGCAGTTGACTATGGCATAGCAGGAATGAAGCCAATCCATGCTGAGAATGACATCAAAATCAGTTATCTCTAATTCGACTAGATTTGCTAAAGTGACTTTCTAAAATATCATAACCCGGCATTTTCTGTATACTCACCGAGCTATGATGTTTTTAACCACTGGGTAGAGACTGAAAAGGGATCTGCTAGAATTTCGAGACTGACTCCAAAATTAGCTGCTATATAGGGAGTAACAAAAGATAAGGAAACACCTGGATCTAGCAAAGCATAAACATGCACATGAAAGATCTGTAAAGTACCAGTAACCACATCAGGAGAATTTTCCTGATCTTTCCAGGATTGAAGAGCATAGATTCTATTTGGGCGTTGCTTACTAGTAGCACTGGAGGTGGCACCCTGCTGATTTAGGCGATCGGACTGAGCTGAGGAGTGGAGATGACTCTGATAACCTGACTAAGGGTAGTCTCTGACTCTATGTTCTAGCTTGCCCAACCAAAATAGACATCACTACCAGGTCTGTACATACCCTTGTGGTTCTACCACAAGTCTAACATAGGGGATTAGTTCAGGTACTACTAACACTGCCCTGAGACTTAGAACCTGGTGCTCTATCTTTGTTACCCTCTCTGAACTTAGTAACTGGAGCAATGGCTAAAGAAGGAGTTGGAACTAATGACTTAGGACAAAAATGAGAACGGTTTTCTCCTTTTGATTTGGGCTGAGCAAAGTTAAAACTACTTGTCCTTGCTCTCTTATTCTACCTCTCTCTTCTCTTAATCTTTTTCTCCTCTATCTGTTGAGCATGAGTCATGAGCCTTTCTAAAGTCATGTCACTATTCAACATAAGGATCTGGACTCATTAACTATGCTATCATTCACCCCTGAAACAAACTTACTCATCTTGGCCCTACTATCTACAACCACATGAGGGGCATATCTGGCTAATTGAGTAAACTTAAGAGAATACTCTTTTACCGTCATATTGCCCTGCCTGAGGTTGACGAATTCTAACACCTTAGCTTCTCTAAGCTCTAGGGGAAAGAATCTATCAAGGAAAGCAGAAGAAAACCCTCCCACTCAATAGCCCTGCATCATCTGGCCTTTCTGACTTCTACTATTTAAACCAAGTATGATCAATATCCTGCAACTGATATGCAGCTATCTCATCACTCTCACTAGAATTAACCCCCATTATGTCTGTAACCTTCTGCACCTGATCTAGGAATTCCTGAGGGTCCTCATCTAACTTAGACCCGAGAAAGGATAGAGGATTTATTCAGGTGAAATCCCAAATCCTGGCTGTAGCTGAATTAGCCACTGGATTAGCCGGAATGATAGTTGGTCATTCATTTTGAGCAGCAACTGAGTTAGCAAGAGTAGTGAATGCAACTCAAAACTCTGCATGAGAAACATGTTTGCCCAAAGGTTCTTTGGGATGAGAGGCTGACTGATTCCCGTTTCTTCTTTTAGGAGGTATGTTCTGTAGAAGAAAGGGAGAAATGGATTACACTAAGAAATTGACTTGATATTATGCTCACTGGCAGATATGAATACTGAAGGAGGGGAAAATGTTCCTAAACATCTTATAGCCTCCTGTACATAAATGTGGCGCGCAACACACTCATGTACAAAACTCTACTAGATGTGGCTTTCAGACTTCCTAGGACTCTATTGAACCTTAGGCTCTGATACCAAGCTTGTAACACCCTAAATCTGGTCCCCGAAATGCTACACGGTGCTCATGACCCCGAAGGACCACAAGCTAACCCCTGACTGATATCTGTACCTATATATTGCATAAATACTTTATAATGAGAAAACATGAACTGAAAGGTCATAAGGTTCAAAACTAAGACATAGTATCTGATAAAAATATAACATCAGGAACGGGTATGAAATACCCAAAACAACTGTAATAAGCTATCTGAACATACTATAGTCTGGAAAGCCTCTAAAATTATATGAATAAAGAGTTAATGGGACATGTCCCCAACTAAGTCCAACTAATAAAATAATTATTGAGATGATAAAATGATGATCAGTTCCTTGAAAGATGAGGACTCACTGCTAACTCTGATAGCTGATACTAGAATCTACTGATGCTCTAGAGCTTATGTCTCTAAAACTATGGTATAAGACACCATAACAAAAATATGTCAGTACTTTGAATATACTGGCATGCATGTGAGGTAGGCTGAATGCATAGGGTTCATATACGTAAACAATAACAATAGCAGACTGACTATCATGAGCGTGTGAATACATGCATGAGACATAATAACTGACACTGATACTATGATAAAATGATTACTGAATCTAAATACTGATAACATAATATACTGATAACTAATATAATTGATAACATGAGTGATTGTATCTGACAGTCCTGAATCTAATGGAACTAGTTGAGTCCCATACTGTATGTGAGTTGACTTTATCTGATAGTCCTGAAATCTGAAGAACTATCTGAGTTCTTTAATTGAGACTAATACAAAAATTGTGGGATATAGTTATTTAACTGACATGCCCTTAATACACCATTATGGCTGAGTTAGGGTCCAATCTGTAACCCCAATTGAAAAGGTATCAATACTGTGCCACTGGTAAAGACAAGTTGTGGGTGAACCTCATCTGGTAAAGATGAGGGTGGGACCTTCATTTGACCGTGTTTACCCACCTCATCAACCTCATTAGACAGTGTTGATGTCTCAACCTATCCTGTCTACATAGTTTTAAAATACAAGAATGACTTCTAAAAATCGCACCCTCATCTGACAGTGTGTGTTCCCATCCTTGGTGCTAATTTCTACTCCCATACATGATTAACTAAACTGAACTAGGCTGAGTTAAATGAGTTTTGTTGACTAACAGAATGCTACTGATATCTGAAACTGACTTAAATTACTGAGATTACTGAGTTTTCCTGAGTCATGAGACTGACTGAATTCTACTGAACATGGCTTGACTGAGGATATCTTGGAAACATGACACTGATTCTAGGTACACAACTATATTTTTTAGGTACAACAACCCTCAGGATTCGATAGAAGGAAACTGACAAAGCATGACTTTCTCACTTACAAGATCCACATCAACAATACATAATCGAATAAGTTGTGGATTTCACGATGTACATGGTTATCATACTACCTAACATAGACGAGAATGTTGATAATCATATCATAATCTCATGTTTTAATATCATGGAAATTCCAACAACATCTACATTTCACAATGATAGCATGGAGACCATTTAAACATAGCAGGATGACAAGCATGTCACATTTAATTTATATTTTGAGTTATAAGGCATGATTTATACCCCTTCAAGTATTTTATCAAACACCTTGCATGCACAATTTAGAGCATAGGTGAAATAATCAAATTACACATCAAAAGCAACTAAATTCATGGATTTTATCTTGCATATTAATAGAATATCATGAAAAATACACAAGGATTCCATTTTTGAAATCAATCAACGTCAAAAATATAATTACAATTAACCCACAACATAAAAACCATGATTTATAGATAAAACAAGGTTCTTGAGCTTCATGGATGGAAGGAATCATGAATTAACACAATGCATACCTTGGTTCATAAATACACGAAGATTGACAGAGGAAATTCTTAAATTCTAAATCTTCTATGAAAAGCCCTAGGTTGTTCTTGAGAGGTATTTGAGAGAAGAGAGTGTATTTTGGGTGAAAAGTGGCTGAATCACGTGTTAAAAGGTTTAAATAGGGGTGGGAAATTGATACTATTAACCCTGGACATTTCTTGTAATTTCAGTAAAAATTTACCGAATTGGACCCCTGGCACAACGCGGTGCTATCGTGCTGTGTCACTGGAATTTGATAATTGGGAAACTGAGGGATGACGTGATGCGGAGCCATCACATTGCCCCTTCTTTTGTGACCTGGAGCTTTGGCGCAATGCAGAGGAAGTCGCGTTGAGACGCTGAAAAAGGACAATTGCCATTTTAGCTTGTGGTGCGGCGCTCCACTGACCAATATGGCTTTGTTTTACGATGATAACTTGAAATAGTCATAACTTCTTACTTGGTTATAGAATTTAGGCAAATTTTATATTCATGGAAAGCTTATTGAATTTCCCATATGAAAAAAAAAACTGAAAATCTTAAAAATATCACGTGTGCAAAAGTGGATTCAAGCTAGGATAAGGTACGGGGTATTACAAATTAAGTGTTGTATGTTACAGTGATCATATGTGTCTCATTGTGTATTTTTTGATATTTTGAGATGTTTTATGATAGAGGGGAAATATTGTAGTCAATTTTTTTTTTTGAATGGTTATTGGGTTAGTAGAACTTTGATTATATTGTTTATCATAATAGAATAAATCTACGTTATTGATAAACCAAGTGTTTCTTCTAAATAGTGTGTTCATAAAATATGCTAGAGTTTCTATTTAAACACCTCTAAGGCAGGCCTAGGGGCCCCAAGGTTACTATTGCAGAGTTGTTATAACAGCAGATGTTTGCCATAACAGTCAGTAAGAAAATGAAATGGACCACCATAGCGGACCTCTGGCTACTACAATAGGAATAATATAGTGGTAGGGAATCATTATAGTATTCATCTGGTAGTGTTTAATACCTGGTTTTGAGGTTTTATGTTATTTTCTAGGAAACATCAAACATTTTGGCCATAGACTTGAATGAGGTGATTTTCTTATAGTTTGGGTGATTCCTACTCTTGAGGTAAGTTTATTCCACCATTCTAACATAGATTAATCCATTTAATCTATAAAATCACTAGATTCAAATGTTAGTAAGAAATTCTTGGGTTAAGCAATAAAAATTGATAAACTAATTAGAATTGCGTATGGGAAATTTGGGCAATTCAATGGGTGGAGAAACCCGAATTGGTGTTTTAGGTTACGAACTAGGGTGAAATCCCTCAGTTTTATTCCAAATGCCTAGAAATAGAGGGTATGATGTTAATTACTCTTTGTATGCTATATTTAGATCGAGAACAATCTGAAGCTACAAGAAAGGGAAAGATTTTAGTAGATTAGTGTATCCAAGCTTGTGTTTAAGGTAGGTTATGGTTTAAATTATAGTTATAATCTTGATTTGGATTTCATGTCTATTCTTAAGTTAAATGTTTTTGAATTGGTCTTTGGGCTTACTGATGATTTCATGTGTTATTGGATATTGGTTGTATATATGAAATCATGAACTAGATTTTGACTAAGTGTATAAAAAGTGTGTACTTGCATATTTGGTGAATTATATTATATCCCAATGGATATTAATTTTGATATTCATATACTTTGATATTCGGAGGGTAGAGTTTTATATAGGTAAATGTTACCATCTATTAATATTTCGAAGATCGGGTACCACGCTAGTATTATACATTGACAAAGCTAGTTCCCTACAGGTTATGACTATTGCTCATATAAGTTCGCTTAGTATGTATGAACAGATTGAGAGGAGGTTGTGATGATTGTGATGCATAGTTACATACTCATATCTATTTGATTGCTTATTGGCATTTCAGAATGTGTTGCATTGAAATCTAATTGACATAAGTCTTACACCCCTCCCTTTATTGTTGAACTTATGTATGTAAAGATTTGTCTTGTTCAGGTTTTTGGTTGACTAACACATTATCTGTGGATTGGTAAATAATTTTTGAAATTACTTGTTATGTGTTGATTGCTAATTTTCTCATATTTAATTTATTTCCAAATGTAGGTCTGAGTTAAGAAAGCCAATGATGCTTGTCGCAACCCATTTTTCTTGCAAAAAGTGGATTGACGTGAAGACTCTTTTAGGGTGTTTAAAAGGAGAAGAGTCACCAGCTAATGAATTAAGGTGCGTTAGGGCACCAATCTACCACTAATTATGCAAAAAAATCTATGTTAATCTAAGTAACTAGAAATCCTGTAAGTATTCAAATTACCTCAAAGATAAGGTGTTAAGTACCTCTCGAGGTCCGCAAATGTGGATTTCATCTGAATTCATTTATTATGAAGGAAAATGATGTAATAAACAAAGAAATTGTTCATTAATTAATCTAAAACAACCAATTGCTAAGGATGCAACTTAATTACTCCGAATGAAAAATAAAAGCAGGTTAAAAATAACAAAAAGATGAACAAGAACCTGACAGAATACATGCATTTTAAATACTAACACAACTTAAAATTACATTACAAGTTGATACACAACCTATTTTATAACTGAAAGATGTACAAATTCAGTTGTTACTTAGTTACATTATACATGCATAAAGAAATGAAAGAGATTAAGTAAATTAATCTTTACTTCACAAAAAATAGTAATTATGAAAGATGAGGAACTGAATTGGTTTGTAAAGCATCAAGTTAATGAAGAATGCTAAAGTATTAAAAAGATGTTGAGTTACGAATAGTATCGAATTTGACATAGTGTTCTTGTCATCTAGTAAATTATAATATCTCATGTAGGAAAAGAGTATAAGTAAAATGTATGCTGCCTTAATTTGATGACGAATATGATGCTAGAGAAAAATAATAAGTTAACAATACATACTTTTAAGATAGATAGAGAGAGAGAGAGAGGGGGGATCAGGGTATGACAAGGTTGAACTGGCCCAATGCGATGCTACTCCCTGTAATTCAATTTTATTATTGACTCTCTTAAATGTCTTAAGAGAGGCTGAAAAAAATTCATAAAGAAACTTATTCAAGAGTATGTAATAAAATATTTAAGCATTTAAAAGTCACATGAAGCTAAATATATTTATGTATGATATATAGATTGTATCAAAACATATCACTAATTTAGTCTAGTTGTAAAAGTTGTCAAGTCTTGAAGACTTTTTAAAGTGTAACATACAATATTAGTAAAGATGGGATTAATGAGTGTGCTTGATTTATAATAAAGTTATGCGTATGCACCATACAAGAAGTCAACCATAGCCTTTCTTTGTCATCATATCCCAAAATATACATGGCCCCCTATTGGAGCATCGACTGCACTTGAGCTCTTTGTGTATTGACTCCCTCACTTGGTATGGTTAAACTCTGAGAGATGCCACTCCATCATGGTGTACATGTAAAAGTGTTCAAAGGGGGAGAATATGTTTCGTCTTAAGGTTTAACTAATTCGATGGAAAAAATTTAGTAATAAGGTAATAAAAATTCTCATTAAAGTTAACACAGTTTAAGTGAATAATGATCAAGCTAATATCGACCAAGAACACATTACTTATTCCTCATTTTAGTTGTCTGGATCCATTATCCCGTAAAAAGAAATCAAATGAGAATTCTATAGCGACCCAACAAATTATCCCCACAAACTAATCAAATGCTAGTATAAGCTAACAGTTGAATAGTTGCTCTTGTCAATTCACTAAGTCAACATTAGAATATCCATTTATTACATTACATAAGAGAATGAAACACCAATACAAAACATAGCTTAAGAAAATTAACTTTGAGCTAAACTCTCTTTAGACTTCAACGTGTGGGTTTTTCAATTCATTAACTAGATGAGAATAGAAAATAAGTTAGATAACAACATAAACAAACTAAGCTTAGGGTGGCATTCTTCATGGTAACTTAAAATTCAACCAACTATTATAAATTCAAATAGGAACAAATTAGAGCCGTCAATATGGGCCAGGCCCGTTGGGCTAGCCCTATCCAACCCGTAAATTATTAAGGTTGGGCTATGATTTTTGCAGCCTGTTTAAGAACAACACTTTTTATCCCGGCCCGTATAAGCCCGTTGGTTCATGACTTGAGCAATATGGGCTGAGTTGGCCGTGGGTCAAACCAAAAAAATTAAAAAATAGAATAGAGTACTAAGAATAAAAAAAAGTCCAAACTCAAAGTTTATTTGAATCATCATAGATATTTAAATATTAAATATATTTATAAAATATATAAATAATTAAAATATAAAATAATAAATTTTTTATGGAATTAAACATATGTGATGAAGATGATGTGGCGATGTTGAACATGCTGAGTTGTTTTAGGAGTTTATTTTCACTTTTAATGAACTAAATATTAACATTTCTTTGTGTTTTATTGTGATCAGTTAAAACAAAATTATGTTAATCTTGCTATTTAACTAGTTATACTATTACTCATTAACAGTTTTATTTATTTTTCAACATCTCTATTTGATTTAAATTTGGTATAAAAAATTATTTAATTTCATAGATTATTATTATTTTTTTTTTTTGTAAATTTGAGACTTGACTAACAAGTAGTAACTTCATATAATATTATATTGTAAATATTTATGTAACTAACAATTTAAAATTTAAGTTAAAGTTTATAAAAATAATATATTTTAAAAAGTAAGCTTGTCGTGGAAGCCCGCAACCCATAGTGTGATGGATTGGGCTCTATCCCGTCAAGTTGATAGGCTAATTCAGTTTGGCCTGTCAAATTTCAAAGCCCATGTGGGCTAGCCCGTATTGACAGTTCTCGAACGGATCAATGCCTAGAAACACTTTTACTTAAATAAATGGAAAAAGGACATGGGTTGACCATTTTTTAAAAAAACATTCACTATTTGAAAAGGTGGACAAGCTGTAGCCAGTCGATTAAATTAATTCTATTTTTTATCCATTTGGCTTGTGCACATGCAGTCTCTATACTCAATTGATACACTTTTATACCAAATTGGTTCACTTTTATACTATATTGATACACTTTTTTTAAAAAAAAAAGAAGAAAATTTTATGCAAGCACATGCAGTTCATATACCCAATTGATACTCATTTATACCACATTACTACACTTTTATACTGTATTGATACACTTGCAGTGTCCATATTCTCAATTAATACTCTCTTATACTAGACTGATACAATTTTAGAATGTATGTAGAAACTATATAGAGTCGTATAAAATATGTATCTAAATAATAATTGTAGTTAAAAATCTGTGTATAAAAATGCTATAATTATTATATAGAATATGTATGTGTATAGAAACTGTATCATTATTATATATAAATATATATATATTTAACCATTGTATTATAATAAAAGTATACGATATTGTATTTTATTGTATAAATAAGTAAAACTAAACAAAACAAATAGAATGTTATTTTAATAATGTTGGTGAATGCAAAATAATCTAATAAAAAAGAAATTACTCTATTGTTTAAAAAGAATAATTAATATTATACATTGATTATATATTTATTACATATAAATTATATACCAAAATAATATGAATAAAAGAATATAACGTAGTGAATTTTTTTCTATTCTAACTATAAATTATTGAGGAAAAAAAGCAATAAAATTATATTTAATTGTTAAAATAAAAAAGTTTCTTTTTAAAATTTAAAAAAGAATAGCGAGAGAGTGTGAGAAGAACATCCAACAAAGGAAAAAAGAAAAATAGAAAACAATGAATTGACATATTAAAAAAGAGCCAAAATGGCTAATTTGTGAAATTACAATTCTTAGGCCATTTTTGGAGGAATTTATTTTACCGAGAGGTCATATTTGTCCTTTCCCCTAAATAAATCTAGTATGGGAGAATTTTCAATATTATATTAAGTGTAAGGAATGATATTGGACCTTTATAAACTGAAAATTTCCTTTCATTACGTGGAGATCAAGACTCCAATTCACATATGAAGTGGTCCATGGATAGATCTCACATCGACATGGCTTTAATTGGAAGAACTTAACTTCGATCTAAAAATAATCGCAAATGAAGATGGGTTATTGGCAAGGGCGAGAGAGGTATTTTGAGGCCGCATCTTTGGTGCATATTTGGACATAATGGTGCATCTTTTAGTGGCAAAAATGGGTGTTGTTAAAAAGAGAAAAGGAAACTATATTAGGGATGGCCTTAAGTGGCCCCCATTGAAGACAAGGAAGAGCTCATAAATTACGTCTATTCTATATCAACTATATACGTGTATGTATACGTGTTGCTATCATCACCTGTGGTGTCTTAGCCATTCATGAAGCGTAGTGAGAGTTGTTTAGTGTATCTCCATTCCCACTTTTCTTTTACTAGCTCGCTTGGACTAGGTTTTATAGAGGGGAAAAGAAAGAGAAGAGAAAAATGAGTTGAAAGACCCTCTCAAGTCTTTAATTAAATAAAGGTGATAAGTGAGTCATATAATATTATTAAGTTAAAAAAAGATAAAATCGCTTAAACAATGATAACTGTATTAGTTGTCCCAATAATTATCAAAGTTATCCAATAACTTTGCACAGTTCCCGAGCAACTTTGATAGTTGTTGAGACAACCTTTTCTATTGTTGGAGCAAAAATATTTAAAAAAAATTGAAAAAAATTGTCCATTTTACCTAATTTTCAAAACTTGAATGATTGACAAACTTATTTATCCCTTTCAATTCAAAGTAAAAAAAAAGACATTGGGGGAGAGAGTGAAGAAGGAAAGAATTAATTCCTGGGAGCCATTTTTTGATGAATTATATTTGCTTACAATTTCGATATAGAATATGCCAAGGAATTTGAGAAAAAAAAAGAAGGAAAGAAAATAATGAGGTTTAGAGAAATAAACATCATCAACTAGAGTGCAAGTTTTTAAAAAAATTAAAATGTGTTGGGTCATGGATCAAGGAGCGCCTTTTTAGAACGTGGAATATGGGGATCCTTAGTTGGAAAATAAAATTTGAAGGAAATTGGCTTCTCATTGGATGAAACTGGGAAAATAGTATTCTTCTCACGGCAGGAAGAATTGTGAGGACGGTTTATTAAAATAAAAAAAGATTTGATAAAATTTAAATTTTAAAATTTGTGCTTAGTATATAGTTAAGTCTAAATAAATTATACTAAAAATATATAAAAAGAGTGGTTACTAAAATTATAAGTAAAAAGAATAAAAAGAGAAAAGAGTAAGTAAATAAATTTCTTTGCCAGTAAAGATTTATATAATAATAATAATAATAATGACAATGATTATAATAATCATAAGATTATATTAAAATAAGATGAATAATATTAAATATCACAAAATATTATAAAATTGAGTAAAATAGCATTTTTCTTTACAATAACAAAATAAACACTCGAGTGAGAACCATGAATAAAAGGATGGACAAAATTAGGTGTAAACAGTGCTATATCTTATTTTGGTTATGATCAGCTGACATCAAGGGACGAAGTCCCTGATTGTTCATGAGTTTAGTAAAACTATCACTTTCCTACTCAGTATTGTCTGTTAGTGTAACAAACTGTATAGATGAGCTTATACCTTTCAGGACACCTGGCCCAATCATATTTCTACCCTAATCATTATCTAGCTATAGATAGAAAAGAATGCTCCTCACTTCATCAGTTTTTGCAATTAGATTGTTCAAGAGAGAAATTGGCAAAAACTCAAATATTGCTCAAGCCCAAATCTTTTGTTTGCTGAGAGTGTGTGTGTTCTTGAGTCAAGTCTTGATTTGTAATTGATTTACTCGTGTTATAAAAGTAATGCATTTTCTTTACGTTATTCAGAATGGTTAGATAGAGTTACCTATATTTGATATTGGTTAGAGTTAATCAATATAGATATGAGTTCTTGGCAGAGTTATCAAGGTGGGTTTTAATAGAGTTATTGCCTGGTAGAGCTTAGCGATAATTTTTTATTGAATGTGTAATCAATATTTTGATTATAGTGGATTATTGAGTGTTTGTGAGGGAAAGCCATGGTTTTTCCTTCCTTGAACAAGGAGGTTTTCATATTAAATCTTTGTGTTCTTTAATTTCCAGCAAAGTTTTAGTTTTCTACTGCTTTACTGTTTGATTGCTTGTGTCTAACGTTAAGGGACCGGGTCTCTCATAGTGTGGTGCAGCTCCGCATATTTCAAAAATTGATATTAGAGCGAGCACACTCTAAAAAGTTCATACCTAGATGATTTATTGATCATGACTGCTCCACCTAATCTGGAAGAAAGGTAATCTAGCACTAGACCCCCCCTCTTTAATGGGCAGTACTATGGGTGGTGAAAAACTAGGATGTATGACTTTATTATGACTGAGGATAGTGTGGTGATGGATATAATACTTGATGGTCCTTATATGCCTGTTAGAGAGGTAAAAAAGGAGATGTAACAAGGATGGTTATCAAAATTAAGAGAGAGTTTGATGACAAAGATAAAAAGAAAGTTGAGAAGAATTACAAGGCAAAGAAATTACTTATCTGTAGCATAGGACTTGGTGAATTTAACAGGATCTCTTCTAATGAAAATGCTAAGGAGATCTGGGATGCCTTGAGGACTTCTTATAAAGGCACCACTAATTTGAAAGATTCTAAAGTTGACAAACTGGCTACTCAATATGAAACCTTCACCATGAAAGAAAGAGAAAATATTCAAGGCATGCATACAAGATTCACTTCTATCACAAATGAGCTACACTTCTTAGGAGAAGTTATTCCTTTGTATAAGAAAGCAAAATTCTAGGTGTTCTTCCTAAGTCCTGAAAAAGCAAATTCGATGCTATTACTAAGGCAAGAAACCCAAAGACTCTCACTATGGATGAACTCATTGGTTATCTAAAGACTGATGAGCTCAAGAAGCAACTAAGAGAATAGAAGAAGGAAGCAAAAAGGAAAAAATCTCTAACATTGAAGGCTTCAAAATATGATTCAAGTGAAAAAGACACTGATGTTTCCTATTTGGCAAAAAGAATTGTTATAGCTATGAAGAAAAGTAATCAGTTTCAAAGGATACGAAGTAGCAGTAAAAGGGTGGCACTGTTAAAGTTTGTAACAAATATGAAAGTCCTGAGCATTTCATTAAGGACTAACCAATGGACAAAATGGATTATCAAGAATATCTCAAGACAGGAGATAAAAAATAAAAGAACAGGGACCAGGTCCCTATAAAATCAAGAAGAAAGGTTACAACTTATTATGTAGTGAAGGAGGACCTAGCAGTGTAAAGAGATTCCTCCAATGAATTTGATGAAGGAGAATGCTGAAGATGTGTCTATGCTGGTTATGGAGAAGTGTGAAGTTACCTATAATTCCTTCTTTTCTCTCATAGAAAACATTGAAGATGAATAAGAAAATGATATAACTCTCTCTGATATTAAGGAAAATTTAGATAACTACTCTGTGAAAAAGATAAAGAATCTAGCAAAAGTGTTGATTGATTCTGTGTATCAACCGACTATTGACAAAAATGCTCTAGAAGAGAAAGTAGAGAATAAGGATCTTGAATTAATTGCTTTAACTCTTCAGCTATCTAAAACAAAGGAAAAGGTTACTAAGTTGAAATCTGAAAATCTGAGTTTAATGAATAGACTAAGGAAGTGGATGATTCTTATTGTAAGGGGAAGAAAGAAGCCTCAAGGCTTCAAATTAAGCTTGAATAAAAGTTGAAGGATTCTCAAAAGTGTATTACGACTACATTCTATAAGAATGACGAATTTGAAAGGGACTTGGTCCGTATAAGGAAAGAAAATAAATCACTAAAATGATATACATCCTCTTAAATCTTTTCTAATTTAACAGGTCAAAGTGTCAATAATGGTAAAAATCTTGGATATCAATATTAAATCCAATAACTTGGGCCTCAAGGGAAAGATTTTCATAGTATTAGAAAGAGGGTCCAAAAATCTCTATGTACTCATTGTGGAAGAGATGGACACTTGAAGGAAAACTGTCGTATTGGATTAGAGCTAAAATGAGTAGTATTGAATACATCCAGCTGGAAAATTATTATACTAAGGGTTTCATGAGTTTGAAAATTATTTCTATATAAATAAAAGTGTCATGATCATTATCCTAGAGTGAAAAGTTCCTATTAGGGAAAGAGTGTTCATATTAAATATTTAGAGCGAAGTAGAGTTAAGAACTTTCATTATCGACCAAATTTTGAAATTTGATTCTACAAGAGTCAACTTTGAACGGGTATAACTTATGGAATATTTGGAATTTTGGGGCTAAAGACCCGCCAAAATTATAGATAAATTCATACTCTTTTCAATACATCTGAATTACTTTAATCCGATACACGAGTGAGAAGTTATGAGCATTTTGATGAAGAAAAAGTAATGATCCATGACAGAAATGTGTGCAGAGCTTATTACAGAGATTACCCTTTGCAATATGCTGATGTTTTAAATTTGGCAAATTTTTGGTTTTTTTACTTGGGAGGAAGGGTATTAAAGTCCTTTCACTTATAAACATCCCCTTAACACTATATTAACCTATTTTAATTAGTTTTCATGATTCTAATTCTTCACTCTAAAAAATCCTCTATTTCAAATTTCTCTTTTCTAGTCAAGGCTAGGGTTAAAGATGGTGGTCAACAAGGGTCCCAAGGGAGTTGTCTTCTTCCAATTTTCTTGTGTATAAGGCAGGTACCTTTTCCCTGAATTTATACTTTTATTAATGGCAAAAATTAATATTAAATTAATGGTTTTGAATATGGGTTTTAGCATAATTGACGGCTTTGACATGATTGATCACTTAATTGATTTTCAATGGTTATTTATGCACTATTCTTACTTTATTAATGATTTTAAATATTATGGGATGCATGAGAATGGTGATTAAATTGAGGGGTCATGGTTAACCCCCAATTTGTTAATTTTGCCTTAATTATGATTTTGGAAATTGTATGCCTTTAACTTGTTTGTCAAATTGTTAATTAAATTGCGTTTGTCACATAGTTTGGTTTACCAACTTGTAATAATGCATTGACATAAAAAGGCTAATGAAGTATGCAGGTTTTCCTTGAAAGGCCTTGGTGGCTATGTATTAATGGTGGAATTAGAACCTTATGGTTTTATTTGATTAAGTGAGTTTGAGTCCTAACGATTAATTATTGAATACCTTTATGACCAATAGGTTTCAATCCTAAGTTGGTTGAATTGATAACATGGCATGATGATCATAATTGCAAGTGGTATTGGTATGATGATATCAACAGGATGCCTTGGTGTATAATTGGTTTGTTAAAATGGGAATATGTGTTAAATATTTTAATTGGGCTTAAAAGAGGGTTATGTAGCTAATCGTAGAAGGTGGAGGTCCGGAGGGACTAACACTAGAAACCGTGCTAGCCGGTGTAGGGGTCATAATTACTTGAGGATCGGCTCTCCTTGCCAATGACCAGGTTATTTGAGTTCGCCTTAATATTATTATTGTTATGATTAGAGTGTTCGAGTCCCCCATATCACATTCATTATTGGGTGTATAAGTCACCTTGGTATATGTTGGAGGGTTAGTGTCCCCCTTGCATATATATATGATCTTTTTCTGATTTGTGCAGCTACATGCATTGGGGACTGAACAGGGGGTGAGAAATGGGCCCCATATAGTCTCTGGGTACTATTATTATAATGGTTAAGCTACACAGTCCAGGTTAATATTTTAAATTTCAATACTGCCTTATTCTTTTTCCCGACATATCATATATATAATTATGTATGTATTGCATATGATGTTGTGCATTTAGTTTTACTTGTTTTCATACTAGGGATCAGGACATTATTTTATTCCCTTATTCCTAAGTTGCATGCTAGAGCTCCAACCACTATCCGTCATCAGATATTGTATCCCCACGCAATGCAGGGACTGGCTATACTACTACTCCTCCTGCATAGTGACTAGGTGATCGTGGGATAGCTCGTGAGTATGACTGGAGTGGTGAGATTCCATACGTTGGAAGACCCTATTTAATTATTTGGTTTCCTTATGTTATACACATTTTTAATCAAGTTTTAGCTGTTATTGGGGGTATGTCTTGACATTTTATTTGTACTCAATTTTTATTAGAGGCTTTATGGATAATATGGGCTAGGGTATTATGTATATTTTTGATGTTGATCCTTTAACTTCTTAGATCTCTTATTACATTTATCTTATATTGATGTTCATCTGCTGTAAGGTATTCTTAGATGTATTGAAATAGGCTTAGGGGGTAGTCTTCGATCCTTGGTGGACTTGGGATGCCCATCACAGCTAGTCCCTAGTTTGAGTTGTGGCAAAGTTTGTATCAAAGCCTAGGTTTTGGTGTCATGGGGTGTCCACAAAGTCGTGTCTAGTAGAGTCTTGCTTATGGGTGTGTTGTGCACCATACTTATAATCAGTAGGCTATGAGATATTTAGAAGATATTTCTCATTATTTCATACCCTAGATCCTGTGATTGTGTTATCCATATAAAAGTTATCTAACTTTCTTCTTTGCTCTACTTTATGGGTTATGTCTCATTGTTGAAATGATATAAGTGAAAATTCTTAGCTTCCTAACAGTATGGTCCTTTTCCAATGAGTTATCAAAAGTTGTAAAATAGCACAAGGACTTGAGAAGAGTTCATTAGTGCACCAAGGTGTATTGGTTTAGGTGGGTACCTATAACTTCATGAATCGTGCTCTTTATCCCGAGTAAGATATGCAAAATTGTCCCTTTTGAAAACTTTATTACAGCAGTCTTGCTTAAAGAGAGAATGCATATTAGAAAATTAGGATGGTATTACCCTCCTAAGATGTAGTATAAGTTGGTGTGTTATGACCTATGAGTAGAAAGGTGATGTCGGGGTTAGTGATATGCATCCTATATTCAGAAGTCGGAGTGAGGGTGACTTTTAGTAAAATGAGAAAGTTATAATTGCATGACCTTTATGTGAGGTGTTGAGGTTGGTATACCCTTATTGTGTTAGCAAAGTAACATTCCCTTATGGTAGTCGATAAAAGTGATAGGTTAGTTGCAATATTTGAATCTTTAGCTAAAATGAGAATTAGCTCATGAGGGATAGATATGGTAGTAGTGAAATAAATCATAGGTTGTTAATGAAAAGATTGGTCGACTGATAATTATGAATTTAGCGTTAACTTGGGGAGGTCATAGAAAGAAGGGACTCAGTGTTGTTTATAGAATCTTGAAGATAGTTTGGGTGTATGGATAGGTAAGTGGATATGATGTGAGGGGGGTGAATGTTCCATAGACTATAAGGGGGTTAAGTAATAAAATTAAGATCAACTATCCTTATTAGGTGGTTTGAATATGCTAAGGGTCCCTTGATTGTTATCTAGTAGTTATAAGTCGGTTTGGTATGTGAGAAGACGTGTAAGGAATATTAAGGTGTAGTTTTAATGTGGTGAGGAAGAATGTGCTTGTGGGATATAATTAAGTTAATTAAGAAATTTATGTGGATATATGTATTTGGTGAACAAGTATATTATGTGGGATATTTTATTAGTTGTCCATGATTGTTGCTAGATACTAAGTTAAACTTTAGACGTTGATTATGGTGATAAAAAATAATCACTCAAGGATAGTGATGCAAGATAAGGGGGAGTAAATTTATAGGGTTGGTTAAATATGTGAAAGAGCTTAGGCTGATGACTTATGAAATATTGGAGTGTGTAATTGTGACATTTGCATGAGGTGTAGTGTTGAAGTAGAAATAGTGGCTAAATCATTGGATGGATAAGAGCCTTAGGTTGTATGAATAAAGTGTACGGAAGGCTTTAATATCATATTGGTATATAAGTGGATGAATTCATTATGATTTAGTGAAATCCTAGTAAGAGGTTGAAATTAGTTGATAAAGTAGTTGAAGAAGTATTATTCTTGAGATACGAAGCCGTGAAAACACATAGGATATTAAATCTGTGGTTAGAATAATATTGTGGAGTTATGGGTTCTACCTTGTGACGTTGGGGTAGGCTTAAACATGGTGATGGGATGTTCTTTTGGTGGTAGGGAGTTGTCATATGGTGTTATGTAAAGCTGAATTGAAGGGGAAATAGATAGGCTATGTGATCCCTCTGTATAGTTTTAAAGTTTTGTTTAATTATGGGGTAATGATATTAGAGGTATAATGCTAGAATTCTAACGAGTTGAAGATGGAGTGTTAAGTGGTTAGAATATGGATGTCCATTCCCATTATAATATTAGTCATAAGGCGATGACTTTGGCGATTGGAGAAAGTTATGATTAGCATCTCCTAAGGGGATGTCCTAGAGAGAATTTGGTGTCTTTATATTAAAGTTGTTGATGGGAGTTTGTGTTCTTGTACATAGTTATACCCCCATTTTTGTTCAGAGTATTTTGCATATAGATTTAGTGAGGGCATATACTTTCAAGGTTGGGATAGTGACCTTTGAGAAAGGGGGAGATGGTGCAAATATTTAATTTTCTCATGGTGGTGAGTTCTAGGGGCGAGTCATGATAAATCTATTCTTACTATATAAAAATTCCTTCTACTTCTGTTTATGAGGATATTCTACCAATATCTTCCATATTCAAATGGTGTCTATGCGTAAGTTTCTAGTTCTCTATACAATCTTTATCTATATTTCAGCCCTTTCATTATGATCTAAGTGTTTTGATGTGCGGATCCCTCTGTGATTATTATATCATATCTTATGTCACAGAACCCACCTTGAGTGGTGCAATGAATATATATTGTATTTGAATACTATTACTCCTATTTTCAAAGCTCATACTCTATTCCCTTAGCTACTCTTCTTGTGTCAGGGTGGTAGTGGATACGGAAGCATAATAATGTCTTACATTAGAGAGTGGTTGATCTTTACTGTAAAATTTTTGGTTTGTCTATTTTGAATAAGGTTATAGGTGAAGTGGGAAGAGCGAGATGAAACTTTTGTTATGTGGAATAGTTAGAAGGGGATTATGTGTGGAAGTCTCGGTAAAAGTGATTGAATTTTCTAGTTTTGATGGGGGATCCGTAAAGTGGGTGTAGTAAGGACAGGCTTAAATGTTGTAATTGATAAAAAAAAGTCATTGGGTTAAGTGGCTAGTATGCTTAATAAGGCATGATGTTGTTTGACTACAGTGATAGGATGGAATAGTATTCTAGGGGTGGATGTAAGACATAGGCCCCGTAGCTTAAGTTAGCATCTTTTAACTCCGGATTAGGATTTAACATGGAACCCTTGTATGGTTAGACTCTAGTTCTTGTAGCAATGTGTTTTGTGAAGAAATTACACGATTAAAATGGTGAAGTGTGGTATCCATAGTTGGAAACAATTGCCATATTTAAAGGCTACTAGTATAAGACCCCAAAAATTTCCATCATTCTATTTTTGATTCTCCTGTATTTGAAACATTGACTTTTGACCCAAATTATTTTCAATGATATTAAATTTGTTTCCCAAAAGAGTTTCAAAATTTTTTGACTGGGTTCAGGGTAGTTTTGGGTTACAGAGACAGTAAACCTCCGCAATAGCCCCGCGATGTGGAGGCTATGATCCGTGATAAGGTCCGCGATGCTGACCTAGGTAAAATTTTGTTTATTATTATTTTCTCACTTGGTATAGGGAGCTTTGGGTCTTTTACAATTTGTACTACCTTGGTCTCGTTGTCGCATGATTCGTGCTTACATAATTTCCTTGGTGATGCCATTATGCCCTTTCTTTTGTTCCTATAGGTGTTTTGTTGAGGAAAAATTTCTAATGTGAAGTTACATACTTTTTTCTATACTTCTAAATCTTCAAAAAATTCCTATCCATCATTCAAGGATGAACGATTCCAAAGGGGATATAATGTAACACCCCGCATTTTCGGGATAGATATGAACCGTTCTTTCTATGTGAATAATCTCGAATCCAATTATTTCTATATAAATATAAGTGTCATGATCACTTTCCTGGAGTGAAAAGTACCTTTTAGGGGAAGAGTGTTCATAGAAAACACTTAGACTGAAGTTTAGTTAAAGCTTTCATTATTGACCAAATTTTGAAATTCGATTCTACAAGGGTCAATTTTTAAAGTGTATAACTTCTGAAATATGTGGAATTTTTTGGGTCTCAAGACCCATCTAATTATAGGTAAATGTGTCTCTTTCCAACACATCTGATTTTGCCTTAATCCAATATCTGATAGAACAATAATGACCATTTTTGTGAAGAGGCAATAAGGATCCGCAGTAGCAGCGCGATGCAGAGCTTATCACGGAGATTACCCTCCGTGACATGCTGATGCTTTAAATTCGTCCAATTTTTTGTTGTTTTACTTAGAAGGAAGGGTATTGAAGTCCTTTCACTTATAAACAACCCCTAAACACTATATTAACCTATTTCCATCCGTTTTCTGATGTAACATCAATTACTTTACTTACAAAAATCCTCTCTCTCAAATTTCCTTTTCAAGTCAAGGCTAGGCTTCAAGGAGGTGTTCAATAATGTTCCTAAGAGAGTTGTCTTCTTTGAATTTTCTTGTGTCTAAGGCATGTACCTCTTTCCCTTGAATTTATAATTTCATTACTAATGGGAAAAATTGATATTAAATTCATGGTTTTGAATGTGGGTTATAGTATAATTGAGGGCTTTAACATGATTGATTACGTAATTGATTTTCCATGGTTATTTATGCAATATTCATACTTTGTTAATGATTTTGAATATTGTGGGGTGCATGGGAATGATGATTAAACTGAGGGGTCATGGTTAACCCCTAATTTGATGATTTATCTTTGATTATGGTTTTGAAAATTGTATTCCCTCAATGTGTTTTACAAATTGTCAATGAAAAAGCTTTTGTCACATAGTTTGGTTTACCAACTTGTAATAATGCATTGACATAAAAACGATAATGAAGTATGCATGTTTTCCTTGAAAGGACTTGGTGTCCATGTATTAATGGGTATATTGGAAACTTGTGGGTTCGTTTGATTAAGTGGGTTCAAGCCCTAATGATTGATTATTGAATACCTTTATGAACCATGGGTTCGAGTCTAAAGTTAGTTGAATTGATAACATGACATGATGATCATAACTTGCAAGTGGTGTTAGTAATTCAAAACCAAAGTAAGTAACCATATGCAATCACACACACACACACACATATATATATTTATACATACATATATACCGTGCCGGGATAGGGAACCAGATTTAGCATGCATTTAAAACCTTTACCTAGGCCATGTAGCTTATCCATCATAAAACCACCCATGGATAATATGGGTCAGCTCCCCTTACTGAAAGGGCCCCAGTGCGTGTTAGTCGCATGATCGAAGATAAAAACCTGAGATGTCTAGTATCTCCCGAAAAATAAAGTGTGACATCATGTACACAGTCACAATGAGCAAACCTCACATCAGCACATATGAGTTTCCAGTATTGGTCCCTCGAAACATCTATCCTCCACGGCTTTGATACAAACACATCTTTAAGCCCATATTAAAACCATTTACACATACCGACCATTTACCATGGAATCCTTAAATTAGGCATTAACCATTGGTATCGTCATACAAAAATTAGAGCTTACAAGTCTATCCGTTTATGCCATACCAAAGCCCTTAAAATAATTTGACTCCAAAGTTCCAAATAAACCAAGACCATGGCTACCAAGGCCTTTCCAAATCATTTAAAACCAACAAAACCAATTTAAGTTCCATTACATTTTATGCAATGCAAAGATTTCAAGAATAGTCAAACTATGTTACAAAAATCATTCTCATTCACTTTTTAACAAATAGGTTGAGGGCACATAAGTATAATTAACATGCATCCCACAATGTAAAAATCATACTAAAAGCATGAAAGAAAACATAATTAAATCATGAGAAATACTATTAAACCATGAACATCCAAAATCCTTAACCATTATTTCAAACCATAACAATATCATAAAAATCATACATTAGAACACATGATCATTGTAAAATAATAATGAGGGATAGTAACATGACTTAGACACTAAGGAAAAAGGACAGAATCACTCTTGAAAGCCCCTAAATGATTGTCTTAAAGAAACCCTAGCCTCTTGCTTGAATAGAGAGATTAAGAGATTTATAAGAGTGTTTGATTGGGTATAATAGGTTAATAAAGTCCCAAAAGGTGTTTTATGTCATGGTATCCAAAGGAGTTAAAAGAGGGAAATATCCAGAATACCCCCAACTTAAAACTGTAAAAATACCACAGGTGGTTACGAGTCAACCCCTGGACTCATGACCATAACATACGACTCATACCATCGAGTCATCAGCAAGATAGGGATTTGGACATCCATACAATGTCCGCCATATGACTCCATAGCCCCCACTCATGACCAGACCATACTAACCATATGGTCAGTCGTACCTAAGATAGAATTCAAAGGGATTGACACTGGACAACATATGACATCCCACAATGACTCATGACCTATCCTCACTGTTCTTAGTGGGCAACTTATACTCAGAGCCAAGTCAAGTCTCTAAGCTTCTAATTAAGTAAAAGATCACCCTAACGACAAGTCATCACACCTAATAACTCGTACCACTAAACCGTAACCACAAAAGAAACCAAACCACCATCATTAGACACCTTGAAAGTTGGGTCACCTAAATCATACCCACATCATACGACTCTTATGATGTGTCGTTACTAGAACACTGAGCTCAAAGCTTAAGAAATTTCCAAGGGCTAAAATCCAGGGTGTTTCAATTCTCCCTCACTTGGATCATTCATCCCTGAATAATGGGACAAGGTAGTACAAGCACGATTTGGACTCCACACTCCTATACTCTTACCTTTAACTAAGTTAGAAAACAAGGATACCAAGAAAATCAATCTTTCCTTTAAGTAAGTTAGAAAACAAAGATGTTAAGAACAATACATGCCTTACGCATGAATTTTCAGCCTCCCATGTAGCCTCTTCCACCTTGTGGTTCCTCCATAGAACCTTTACCTAGGACACGTCCTTTGTCCGCAACCGACGAACCTACCAATCAAAGATTTCAACTGGGATCTCCTCATAAGATAGGGAATCCAAAATACAAATATCCTTGATAGGTACAATTTAAGACAGATCTCTCATACACTTCCTCAACATAGAAACATGGAATACAGGGTGAATAGAGCTCAAATTAGAAGGCAACTCTAACTCATACACAACATTACCAACCCTTCTCAAAACAAAGTACAGACCAACATGGTAGGGACTAAGCTTTCCTTCTTCTTAAACTGCATCACTCCCTTCATAGGAGACACCTTCAAGAACACCTTATCCCAAACCTCAAATTCCAACTTTTTTTGCCTCACATTTGCATAGGACTTTTGGAGACTTCGGGCAGCCTTAAGTCTATCTTGAATCATCTTTACCTTTTCCATAGCATGGTGAACCAAATCCTGGCCAAACATCTCCACCTTACTAACCTCGAACCACCCAATAAGAGATCTACACCTCTTACCATACAATATCTCAAATGAATCCATTCAAATACAAGAGTGGTAGCTATTATTATAGGCAAACTCTATAAGAGGCAAATGCTCAACCCTACTACCACCATTGTTAATCACGAAAGCATGAAGCATTTCCTCAAATATTTAAATAGTCCTTTCTGCTTGCCTATCTGATTGTGGGTGAAAAACTATACTAAGACTTACCTTGGTCCCCAAACCCCTATAAAACAAAAGTTAGATAAAAACTGCATACTATAATTTGAGAGAATAGAGATAGGTACCTCATGTAATTCACAATCTCTTGGAGGTACAACCTTGCATAATTCTCTACCGAAAAATTGGTCCTCACAGGCAAAAAATAAGCAGACTTTGTCATCTTATCCATGATAACCCAAACCTAATCAAATTGATTTCGACACCGAGTAAGACAAGTAATGAAATCCATGTTGATCACTTCCCATTTCCATACAGGAAGCTCAATCTCTTGACAAAACTATCTATGTTCCGCTTTATATTGTTCCACCAATACAACTCCTTAAGGTCATGATATATTTTTATCAAACCAAGATGAATAACATAATGTGACTCATGTGCCTCGGCCAAGCTACTCTCTCACGAACCACTTATGTTGGTAACACATAACCTCTCTTGGTACCGTAAGGTACTATCACTACTAATCTCAAAGGCCATCAACTTTTTCCCACCTAAATAACCCTCGATCCTCATCAAAATAAGATTTAACACTTATTTCTCCTTTATGTCACCACCAAGAAACTACTGCACCACCTTCTGTACAAACACACCACTGTCCTCAAAGTCTAAGAGGCGAACTCCAAGGTTAGACAAATGGTGAATATCCTTCACCAATTCTCACTTATCCTTTTTATCATAAGCTAGACTTCCCATGGATAACCAGATAAGAGCATCAACAACCATGTTAGCCTTAACTAGATGGTAGTGAAGGCTTACATCATAATCCTTGAGCAACACAAGCCATCTTCTCTGCCTAAGGTTAAGCTCTTTCTAAGTAAAAACATATTATAGGCTTTTATGATCTAAAAAGATATCCATATGAACTCCATACAAATAGTGATGCTAAATATTCAATATGAACACCACAACTAAAAGCTTTAAGTCATGAGTTGGATAATTCTTCTCATGCACCTTCAATTGTCTAGAGGTATAAGCTATCACCTTGCCCTGCTGCATCAAGACACAACCAAGCCCCATAAGGGATGTATCACAATAGACCACAAATCCATCAATGCCTTCTGGCAAAGTTAAGACAGGAGCCAAAGTTAGCTTATCCTTTAGCTATTCAAAACTACCCTCAAAAGAATCTGACCAGAAGAATTTCACCTTCTTCTGAGTTAACTTAGTCAATGGGGCTTCTATAGAAGAAAAAATTTCCACAAACATTCTATAGTAACCATTAAAACCTAAGAAGATCTGAATATCTATTAAAGTTATGGGTCTAGGCCACTTCTTCACCACTGTAACTTTCTACAGATCCACCATAATCCCTTCACTAGAAATGATATGACCCAAAAAAGTGACAGTGTTCAACCAAAATTCACATTTCAAAAATTTGGCATACATTGGATACTATTTTAGGGTCTGCAATATAATGCAGAGGTGATAAAAATAATCCACCTGGCTCTTGCAATACAAAAAATATCATCCATGAACACAATGAAGAACAAATCTAGAAACTGATGGAAGACTCTATTCATCAAATCCATGAATGCCGCTAGGGTATTAGTCAACCAAAAAGACATAATGAGAAACTCGAAATTCCTATGCCAAGTACGAAAGACAGTCTTAGGGATATCCAACTCCCTAATCTTTAACTAATGATACCCGAATTATAGGTCAATCTTAGAGAAAAATTTATCACCTTGCAGCTGATCAAACAAATAATCTATCCTTGGAAGAGGATACTAATTCTTTACTTTCATCTTATTCAACTTCCAATAATCAATGCATATCCAAAGGGAACCATCCTTCTTATGCATGGTTAACACCGGTGCACCCCATAGGGACATACTAGAATGGATGAAACCCTTGTCTAAAAGATCCTTTAGTTGATCCTTTAGCTCCTTCAACTCAGCTAGAGCCATTCTATGCAGAGGAATGGAAATAGGATGATAGTTCAGAATAAGATCAATCCCAAACTCAATATTTCTATTAGGAGAGACACTAATAAGCTCATCAGGGGAAACCTCAAGAAATTCAGTAACTACCAGGACAAAATGTAAAGAAGAACCCTCCGGGTTAGAATCTTTATCCAAGACCAACTGATAGAGACAACTTTTTGAGATGAACCTCCGATCTCTAAGATACAATATAAACTTCCCTTGAGGAGCTTGGGAGTCACCCTCCCACTAAATAACTTGCTCATTATTGAATTTAAAAACAACCTTACTATAACGCCCCAAATCTGGTAATCAGAATGCTATATGGTGCTCATGACCCCGAAGGACCATAAACTAACCCATGACTGATATTGTACCTGAACAATGCATAATATACTATGTAAATGCATAAACAAAGGCTGTAAGGCCGTAAGGTTGAAAACTGAGATACAACATGGAATAAAATATATCATCTGTGTGGGGTATGAAATACCCAAAACAAACTAATAAACTGACTGAACATGATAGTCTGAAAAGCCTCTAACTATCTGAATAAGGAGTTGATGGGATATTTCCCCAACTAACTACAACTACTGAAATAAGATAAGTACTGAAATAATAAGATAATGTCCATGTCCTCAAAGGATGAGGACTCACTCCAGACTCTGACTACTGAGTACTAGAATACTACTTATGCTTTAGAGCTCGTGCTTCTGAACCTATGGTATAAAATACCATAGCACAAATACGTCAGTACAACTGAATGTATTGGTATGCATGTGAGGTAGGATGAATGAAAAGGGTTCACATGCATGAATTATACTAACTGACAGAATAAAATGAATGTGAGAATATATGCGTGAATAAATAATAACTGTAATTGTATTTGTGATAACATGATTACTGAATCTGAGTACTGATAATAAGATATACTGATAACTGTATAACTGAAATAACTAATACTGAGCAACTGTATCTAATAGTCTAGTTTCTGATAAAACTAGCTGAGTTTTATTTAGTTCTGAGGTGACTGCATTTGATAGTCCTGAATTCTTTAGAACTATCTAAGTTCTATTACTGAGACTGAATGACTGTATTTGACAGTCCTGATCTAGAACTAAAACTATGGGAAGTATTCATCTAGTTGATATGCCCCAAATAAGGCAATATAGCTATATTGGGGTTCAATCTGTAACCCCAATTGGAAGGGTTTCAATACTGTGCCACTGGTAAGAACAAGCTATGGGTGACCCTCATCTGACAGTGTCCCTAAAAGAGAATGGTGGGGCCCTCATCTGACAATAGTTATCCACCTTAACAACTCTCATCTGACAGTGTTGATGTCTCAACCTATGCTGGCTATATAGTTCTAGAATGCAAGGATGACTTCTAAGGATCACACCCTCATCTGACAGTGTGTGTTCCCATCTTTGGATTCACTTGGTACTAATTCCTACTCCCATATAATAGACACTGAACATGGGTTGCTGAACTGAATTGGACTGAATTAACTAAGTTTTCATTAACTAATGGAATAGTACTGAGATTACTATATTAATGAGCTTTCTTGAGTCACATGACTGACTGAGTTTTATGGATCATGGATTGGCCGAGGATATCATGAAACATGACACTAACTCTAGGCACCCAACTATATTTTTTGGGTACAAGTACCTCCAGAACTCGATGGGAAGAAACTGACAAAGCATGACTTTTTTGAATACATGACCAACATTATAATCCATAATACAATAGGTTGGAGATTTCATGAAGTACAAGTTCTAAAGCACCACAATGGCTACACATATATCCATACTTCATTCACTAAGACTTTTCATCAAACACTTGACGTGCATAAACTTGTACATGAATTGAGATTTCATATTATTATACTAGTATGACACTTTTCCTTCACATAGGTATTTAGTCAAACACATGAGGAGCTTGCTTTAGTTATACCATCATCAACACATCTAATAATCATGGATACATCAATCAACTTGTAAATTGAAGAGAGGTTATTATGATTCTTAATCAAATCTTCATATACTAGGGTCAATCATTGGAATGTGTAATTTAAAACATAAATCAAAATTCCACAATATCATGAACATGAATTTCAATTCTATTTAAATCATCAACATTCATAAATACACAAATCTTGTATTTTGAAAAGAGATTTTTGAGCTTCATGGGGAAAGGGACCCATGAATCAACACATGATATACCTTGATACTTGATTTGGGAAGATTGATGGAAAATCCTTGAGATTTGGATCTTGAATTAGAAACCCCTCTTCTTGTTCTTGTGAGAATTTGAGAGAAAAGAATGTATTTTGGTGAAATAAAGGCTGAATTCAGTGTTTATGAAGCTTTGGGGTGAAGGGAAATTACCAAAATACCCCTTCAAAACCATTTGGAAAATGTTGAATTCTACGGCTGATGACATTGGGTTGATTTCGTAACATATGTGATAAGCCGTCAGCTCATGTCGTCACTTGATGCTGGAATTTATAAATTTCTGCCTAAGGCTGATGACAATAGCTGATAAGTCATCAGATATGTGATAAGCCATCTGCTAATGTCATCACTTAGTTGCCAGGCTATCATGTTGGAGTAAAATGGGTATAACTTTTTGCTCCGATATTGAATTTTGACAAAATTGGTATCGTTGGAAACATAATTCAATTATCTATCTGTTGGTCAGTCATGACCTTAAAAATTCTTAGTATAATGAGAGATATGGTTGATTGGAATCAACTATACCAATATTCTTCCCAAGAATTCAACCGGTAAGAAATGTTTTGATTCGCCGAATAGCTAGGACGTATTTGAGACCTTAATTGACATCAAACTTGATTATGAAACTACCAAAAAATCATGATGTACTATGCATAAGCTTGAAATATGGCGCTAATATTGATTTACATTTTTTGGGGTATTACAATATCTCTTTCTTGGGAACATTCGTCGAATGAGACTGATTAGACTGAGAGAAATGATAACTGAAAGTACATACAAGACATGAACAACTAAATCATGATTTTAAGAATGACATGACTAATAAGCTGGTTTTATCATATTGAACATGCATATTTGATGTATGAATACATGACTGAGCTGACACATGAATGCATGTCTGAATATGTAATGGTACTTGGTACCAAGTTTATAATGGAAATCTAAACATTAAATTGAATAAGCTTAAGGAAATTATTACCTTGAGCTGAGTCTGAGTTTGTGGAGAAGAGGTGAAGGCACTTGGTTTGCATGTCTACTTCTGCTTCCCAAGTAGCTCCCTTAGCGAAATGATTCCGCCAAAGAACTTTGACTAGAGGGACTTCTTTGTTCCTTAGTCTACGAATTTGGTAGTCAAGAATTTCGACTAGAATTTCTTCATAAGAGAGACTATTCTGAACATCTATACTCTGAATAGGGACTACATCTTCTGGGTCACCTATGCACTTCTTGAGCAAAGAGACATGGAAGACTAGGTGAACTGAGGCTAGATTTGAAGGCAATGTAAGCTCATAAGATACTTTACCGAAGCAACTGAGAATTTTGAAGGGACCGACATACCTGGGACTAAGCTTTCCCTTCTTGTCAAATCTCTTCACTTAATTTATGGGAGAGATTTTTAGGTAGACAAAGTCACCAATTTTAAACTTGAGATCCTTTCTGTGTACATCTGCATAAGACTTCTGTCGGCTCTGATAAGCCCGAAGTCTCTCTCTGATCAACTAAAATTTTTATAAGGCATCGAATACCAAGTCAGGCCCTATGACTGAGGCCTCACTAACTTTGAACCAACCGACTGGAGATCTACATCTCCTACTATAGAGAGCTTCGAATGAAGCCATCTGAATACTAAAACGATAGCTATTATTGTATGCAAACTCAATCAAAGAAAAGTGGTCATCCCAACTTCCCTTGAAATCAATTGCACATGCCCTTAGCATATCCTCTAAGGTTTGAATGGTCTTTTCTGCTTGACCATCTGTCTGGGGATGAATGGATGTACTGAGATGAATTTGGGTACCAAGACCCTTTTGGAATACTTTCTAGAAGTGAGTGGTGAATTGAGTACCTCTTTATGGAATAATAGACAATTAAATAACATGTTATTTGACCAACTCCCTGATATAGAGTTAGGCGTAGTCCTCGACTGAATAAGAGGTATGAACTAGAAGGAAATGAGATGATTTTGTCATCCTGTCTACAATGACCCAAACTGAATCATGCTGACGGAGAGTACATGGCAAACCCATCACAAAGTCCATATTCACTTCTTCCCATTTCCTAGTGGGAATAATAAACTCTTGCATGGGACCACTAGGCTTTTAATGCTCTATCTTAACCTGCTGACATGTAGAGAACTTAGACACAAACTCTGTAATATTTCTTTTCATCCCACTCCACCAATAGATCTCCTACAAGTCGCTGTACATCTTTGTGGCCCCTGGATGAATAAATTAGTGTACACCATACGCTTCTGCAAAAATTCACTGCCTCAAGTCATCTATACCTGGAACACACAGAGGACCCTGACAATGCAGAATACCATCTCCCTCGGGAGAAAACCTCAACCTTCTGATCCTTGACTAACTCTTTCAACTTGACTAGACTAAGATCTCTATCTTACTTTTCTTTCACCTCAAAAACTAGAGATGATTCTAAACTACTTTGAACCCATACATCACCCTTCTCTGTAATGACTAAGCGAATACCTAGTCTGGAAAATTGATGGACTTCCTGAGCTAACTTCTTCTTACTGTCCTTAACATGAGAAACACTACCCATAGACAATCTACTGAGAGCATCGGCCACTATGTTGGCCTTGCCCGAATGATAAAGGACACTCATGTCGTAATCTTTCAAGAGCTCTAACCACCTTTTCTAGTAGAGGTTAAGATATTTCTAAGAAAATACATACTAAAGGCTTTTATGGTGTGTGAACACATCTACATGAACACCATATAGATAATGCCTCCAAATCTTTAAGGCAAATACTACGGCTGCTAACTCAAGATCATGAGTCGGATAATTCTTCTCATGGGGTTTAACCTATATGGAGGTATAGGCTATGACCTTACCATGCTGCATGAGGGCACAACCCAAACCTACTTTGGATGAATCACAATATATTATGATCCCATTTGAACCATCTGGAAGAGCTAGGACTGGAACTGAGGTGAGTCAAGTCTTCAGCTGTTGAAAACTCCTCCCGTAAGGATCTGACCACTAAAACTTGACCTTCTTCTGAGTCAATCTGTACATAGGGGATACAATAGAAAAAAATCCCTCAAATAAACCATCTATATTAGCTAGACAAACCCAAGAAATTCCTAATATCTAATAGAGATTTAGGGTGAGGCCAGTTTTTTACCACTTCAATCTTTTAAGGATCAACCCTAATGCCATCACCAAAAATGATATGACCAAGAAATGCTACTTACCTTAGCCAAAACTCACATTTACTAAATTTGGAAAATAGCTGATGATCTTTGAGAGTCTGAAGTACAATTCTGACATGGTTTGCATGATCACGCTCACTGCAGGAATAGACCAGAATATCATCTTGAAGACTATGATGAATATATCCAAGTACTGCTTGAACACCCGGTTCATCAAGTCCATGAAAGCTGTTGGGGCATTAGTAAGACCAAAGGACATGACTAGGAATTCGAAGTGACCATACTGAGTTCAGAACGCTATTTTTGGAATGTCACATTCCCTGACTCTGAGCTGATGATAGCCTTATCTGAGGTCTATCTTAAAAAAATAGTTGGCACCCTGAAGTTGGTCAAACAAGTCATCAATATAGGGAAGTGGATACTTGTTCTTGACCATCACTTTATTGAACTGACGGTAATCAATGTATATTCTAAGAGAACCATCTTTTTTGCGCACGAAGAAGACTAGTATGCCCCACGGGAACACGCTGGGCCTGATGGACCCCTTATCTAAGAGATCCTTCAACTGCTCTTTTAATTTTCTAAGTTTTGCTGGTTCTATTCTATATGGTGGAATAGATATAGGATGAGTATCTAAAAGAAGATCAATGCCGAAGTCTATTTTCTTTTTGGGAGGAATTTCGGGAAGATCTTCGAGAAAGACATCTAAAAATTCATTCACGATTAGGACTGAATCAAGATTTGGAGTTTTGGAACTAGTGTCCTTAACTTTAACAAGATGATAGACACACCCTTTAGACATCATTTTACTTGCCTAAAGGTAGGAAATAAGCTGACCTCTAGGAAATAAGCTGACCTCTAAATGCGGAAGTACTACCCCTCCACTCTAGGATGGGTTTATTTAAAAACTAGAACTGGACTATTCTATTTCTATTATCGATGGTGGCATAGCAGGAGTGAAGCTAATCCATGCCGAGAATGATATTAAAATTAGTCATCTCTAATTGGACTAAGTCTGCTAAAGTGACTTTCTGAAATATCATAACCAAAAAGTTCATGTATACCCTCGAGCTATGATGGTTTTACCCACTGGGGAAGAGACTAAAAAGGCTCTTCTAGAATTTCGGGACTGATTCTAAAATCGCTTGCTATATAAGGAGTAACAAAAGACAAGGAAGTACCTGGATCTAGCAAAGCATAAACATGCAAGTGAAAGATCTGTAACATACCAGTAACCATATCAGGAGAATTTTCCTAATCCTATCGGGACTGGAGAGCATAAAGTCTATTTGGGCATTGCCCACTAATAGCACTGGAAGTAGAACCCTGCTGATTTGGCTACCAAACTGAGTTGAGGAATGGTTCTGCTGACCCTGATAAACTGACTGGGGACAATCTCTAACTCTATCACCTGGCTTACCCTGCAAACACCCTTGTGGTTCTTACCACAAGTATGACAAAAGGGATTAGTTTGGGCATTACTGACACTGCCCTGAGACTTAGAGCCTGGCGCCCTATCTCTATTACCATCCCTAAACTTAGGAGCTGGAGCACAAAAAAAAAGGAGTTGGAACTGATGACTTAGGAACAAATTAAGAACAATTTCCTCTTTCTAATTTGGGCTGAGCAAAGTTGAAACTACCTGTCCTTACTCTCTTATTCTGCTTCTCCCTCATCTTAATCTTTTGCTCCTCTATCCGTTGAGCCTGAGTCATAATCCTGGCTAAATTCATGTCAATATTTAACATCGAAGAGCTACACTCGGTGACCATACTATCATTTACCCCAAAAATAAACTTACTCATCTTGGCCCTGATATTTGCAACCACATGAGGGGCATATCTAGCTAATTTAGTAAACTTAAGAGAATAATCTTTCACCATCATGTTGGCCTACCTGAAGTTGATGAATTCTAACACCTTAGCTTCTCTCACCTCTAAGGGAATAACCTCTCTAAAAATGCAGTAAAAAAATCCTCCCACTCTATAGGTCCTGCATCAACTGACCTTTCTGACTTCCATGGCTTGTACCAAGTATGGACAATATCCAACAATTGATATGCAACTAGCTCAACACTCTCACTAGGAGTAACCCCCATGATGTCTGTAACCTTATGAATCTGATCGATGAATTCTTAAGGGTCCTCATCTGACTTAGACCCGAGAAAGGATAGAGGATTTATTTGGTTGAAGTCTCAAATCCTAGTTGTAGCTAAATTGGCCACTGGGTTGGATGGAATGACAGCTGGTCATTCACTCTGAGCAGCAACTAACTGAGCAAGAGTAGTGAATATAGCTCTAAACTCTGCATGAGAAACATGTTTACCCAAAGGATCTCCGGGCTGAGGGGATGGTTGATTCCCATTTCTTCTTTTAGGAGGCAAGTTTTGTAGAAGAAAGGGAGAAATGGACTGGACTAAGAGATTAGCTTAAGATTATGCTCACTAGCATAACATGAATACTGAAAGAAGGGAAACTATTCCTAAAATATCTTCTAGCCTCCTACACATAAATATGGCGCACAACACACCCATGCATAAGACTCTACTAGGTGCATCGTTCAGACTTCCTAGGATACTATTAAACCTTAGGCTCTGATACCAAGTTTGTAACACCCCAAATCTGGTACCAAAAATGCTACACGGTGCTCACGACCCTGAAGGACCACAAGCTAACCCATGACTGATATCTGTACCTGAATACTACATAATATACTATGTAAATACCGAAATAAAGGCAGTAAGGCCGTAAGGTTCAAAACTGAGACACAATATCTAATAAAATATAACATCTTCGTGGGGTATAAAATACCCAAAACAAACTAATAAACTGACTAAACATGATAGTCTGAAAAGCCTCTAACTGTCTGAATAAGGAGTTGATGGAACATGTTCCCAACTAACTCTAACTACTATAATAAACTAAGTGCTGAAATGATAAGATAATGCTCATGTCCTCGAAGGATGAGGACTCACTGCTAACTCTGACTGCTAAGTACTGGAATGCTACTAATGTTCTGGAGCTCGTGCTTCTGAACCTATGGTATAAAATACCATACCGCAAATACGTCAGTATGATTGAATATACTGGTATATATGTGAGGTAGGCTGAATGCAAAGGGTTCATGTGCATGAACTATACTAACTGGCTGAACAACATGAACGTGAGAATACATGCGTGAATACATAATAACTATAACTTTGTTTGTGATAACATGATTACTGAATCTGAGTACTTATAACATGAGATATTGACAACCGTATAACTAAAATAACTAATACTGACTGACTGTAACTGACAGTCTAGTTTTTGATGGAAATAGCTAAGTTCTATTCTATTTTGAGGTGACTGTATCTGAAAGTTCTAAATTTTGTAGAACTATCTGAATTCTATTACTAAGACTGAATGACTGTATCTAACAGTCCTGATCTATAACTGGAATTGTGGCAAGTAGTCATCTAATCGACATGCCCTAAATAACACAATATAGCTATGTTAGGATCCAATCTGTAACCCTAATTAGAAGGGTGTCAATACCATTCCACTGGTAAGGACAAGTTGTGGGTGACCCTCATCTGACATGTCTCTAAAATAAAATGGTGGGATCCTCATCTGACAGTGTTTATCCACCTCAACAACCCTTATCTGACAGTGTTGATATCTCAGCCTATGCTGGCTACATTGTTCTGGAATGCAAGGATGACTTCTAAGAATCACACTCTCATCTGACAGTGTGTGTTCCCATCCTTCGGTTCACACGGTGCTAATTCCTACTCCCATCTGAATAGACACTGAACATAGATTACTGAACTAAACTAGAATAAATTAACTGAGTTTCCATTGACTGATGGAATAGTACCGAGGTTACTGTATTACTAAACTTTCCTGAGTCACATGACTGACTGAGTTCTACAGGTCATGGCTTGACTGAGGATATCATTAAAACATGACACTAACTCTAGGCACACAGCTATATTTTTTGGGTACAAGTACCCTCAGTACTCGATAGGAAAAACTGACAAAGCATGACTTTCTTGAATACATGACCAAATCACAATCTATAATTCAATAAGTTGGAGATTTCATGAAGTACAAGTTCTAAAGAACCACAATGGCTACTCATATATCCATACTTCATTGACTAAGACTTTTCATCAAACACTTGACGTGCATAAACTTGTACATGAATTGAGATTTCATATTATTATACTAGTATGACACTTTTCCTTCACATAGGTATTTAGTCAAACACATGGGGAGCATGCTTTGGTTATACCATCACCAATACATCTAATAATCATAGATACATCAATCAACTTGTAAATTGAAGGGGGTTTATCATAATTATTAAGCAAATCTTCTTATACTAGGGTCAATCATTGGAATATGTAATTTAAAATATGAATCAAAACCTTATAACATCATGAACATGAATTTCAATTCTATTTAAATCATGAACGTTCATAAATACACAAATATTATGTTTTTAAAAGAGATTCTTGAGCTTCATGAGTGAAAGGGACCCATAAATCAACGCATGACATACCTTGATACTTGATTTGGGAAGATTGATGAAAGAATCCTTGAGATTTAGATCTTGAATTGGAAACCTCTCTTCTTGTTCTTGAGAGAATTTGAGAGAAAAAATGTATTTTGGTGAAATGGAGGCTGAATTCAGTGTTTATGGAGCTTTAGGGTGAAGAGAAAATACCAAAACACCCCTCCAAAACCATTTGAAAAATGTTAAATTCTACGGCTGATGACATTGGGTTGATGTTGTCATATATGTGATAACCCATCAGCTCATGTCGTCACATGATGCTGGAATTTATGACTTTCTACCTAAGGCTGACGACATTAGCTGATAAGTTGTCAGATATGTGATAAGCCACCAGCTAGTGTCATCACTTAGTTGGATTTTGGTAAAATTGGTATCATTGAAAAGATAATTCAATTATCTATCTTTTAGTGGGTTATGAGCTTAAAAATTCATAGTATAATGAGAGATATGCTTGTTTGAAGTTGACTATACCAATATCCTTCCCAAGAATTCAATCGGTAAGGAATGTTTTGATTCACCTAATAATTAGGACATATTTTAGACCTTAATTCACATCAAAATTGATAATGAAACTATCAAAGAACCATGATGTACTATGCATAAGCTTGAAATATGGCGCTAATATTAATTTGCATTTTTCAGGGTTTTACACTTACGGGTTCGACAATCTAGATAATCATAGCATGAGTGTAACCAATACATCCCTAATATGATATCAAAATCAATAATTTCTAATTCAAAGAGATCCACAAAAGTCTCCCAACCATACACAGATATCACACAACCCTTATAGACTCTTTTAGCCACCACCAAGTCACCCACCAGGAGAGAAATAGAAAAAATCCAAAATATACTCGAGATCGATACTAAAATGCACAGCTATAAATGGGGTCACATAAGAGGAGTGGACCTCAGATCAATCAAATAGCCCACATCATGGGAACAGAGTTTCAATAGACTAGTCACAACATCAAGTTATGCCTCAGACTTCCAATGAGTAGGAAGAGCATAAATACAGTTCCGACTAGTGCCAAAACTATATGGTGCATCCTTTGGTGTCGGAGCTAATAAAGGGGTTACTAGAACCATGTTTTCCACCAAAGCAACCTTGGCCATTGGACAACTTCTAAACATGTGGCCTGGTTGACCACAGTTGAAGCACTTGTCCTTTTCTTTATAATAGTAACCCCGACTGCAATCGACCATAAAATCTGTGGGGAGGATATGATGGAGCTGATTGTGCCTCGCTATCCTAAGTTTGGGCACCCAGTGCCCTAAAATTATCTCCATCTTAGAAACTCCTGTCACCTGACGGCTTTGGGTAGGAAGCACTAGCTATCAAATAAGACCCAAAATTTCCCCACTTCTTTTTGGGCCACTTTCTACCATCCTTGATACTCTGCTATTAGCCACCATCCTGCTCATAAAATCAAAACTTCATGATCTATTTCTCTCCTATCTCAACCTGCTTCTTCTTCTCTTTCTCTACTTACTGCATATATACAACAAATTTGGAGATATCCATGTCCTTGTTCAAAAAGGTATCTTTACTCTGCAAAATCAAGTCTCAAGATAACTCGTAATCAAACTTCTTCATTCTTTTCCTCATTCTAGAAACTAACTCCAAAGCATACCGATATAACTGGTGAAACTTCAAGATGTACTCCTTGACTGGCATCTTACCTCGCTTCAGATTAATAAAATCTTTCTCCTTTACTTTCCTCAACTCTTGAGGAAAGAAACGATTTAGGAAGGTATTAGAAAAATTCTCCTACAAGGCTGACTTAGCATCATCACCCCTTGACTAACCCATTCTTTATACCACTGGTACACCACATCTTTTAGCTCGTAGGCGGCGAACTCTATGCCCTCTATATTTGTGACATACATAACACAAAAGATACTTTCTATCTCATCTATTAAACCTTGATGATCCTTCTCTACCTTAGCACTGATAAAGGTTGGAGGATTCAATGGCCAACCCTTGTGGCTTCAGAAGATAGAGTAATGGAAGTACTATGCTCAGCCTAAGAAACTGCCAATTATGACAACATATGGATAGGCTGACGGAACTTAGTATTTTTCATATTAGCTTGAGGGGATCGAGAAGGATAGGAGGGAGCTGGTGAAACTCCTGGAGTGAAATCAGGAATTTGACCCCTAGATCGAGTCTAGACCCCATAAGTAGTACAAGCCCATCAATATTGTCCTCAGGTAGGATAATGGAGTTTCTATGAGCTTTAAATCTTCAAGGAGGCATGATATAAAAAGCAAACAAATGGGAATTAGAGGAGAATTCAAGATGTTAGACTTTACAACTCAAAAATAGAACACAAGAAAGAGAAACATTCCTAAATGTCTCAAGCCTCTCCCCTATGAGTGTGGTGCACTACATATCCTTAAAAAAGACTCTACTCAATGCTACTTTGTTGGAATCTCTATTAACCATGATCCTAAGGCTTTGATACCAATCTTACATTACCAAATCCAGGTCTTAGTCATGTCGGGCATCTCAAGTCCAACTAGGATCGGAGACCACCATTGATACCCAACCATAACTGCCCTGCACCCTATGTCTGATCAATTTTAACGTATAACAAGATAAAACTATAATATTTTAAAGACATTTAATAAAATCTATAATCCAAAATCCAACAACCCCAACCAATTATCAAACAGGTGTAAACCCCAATGCCAATACTACTACCAAGGCCGACACCACTACCAACACCGCTCATTCCTATAGTAGTCTGACAAAGACTCTAACCAGAATCAATAACATTTGGTTGAGATATGCCCACTAACGTAGAAAAAACCAAACCATGGAAATAACAAAAATAAAAAAGGTCCATAGTATAAAATAGAGCCTTTTAGAGTATGGAAGCTCACTATTTTAGTCTAACTCAAAGTTATCCCAAAATCCAAGTCACTGAGATGGAGGAATGGTAGTATGGTTGGTTTCTGCATCGTGTGGGGATACAGTGCCTAAAGATGGTTACCAGAGTGAATTCTAGAATATACTCAAACATAAGATAAAATAATGCTAGTAATTCAAACCTAAAGTAAGTAACCATATGCAATCATATATATATATACATATATACCATGCCAAGATAGGGAACCGAAGTTATCATACATTTAAAACCTTTGTCTGGGTTATGTAGATTTTCTATCCTAAAACCACCCACAGGCTATATGGGTTTAG
>NC_061121.1:114399178-114481202 GCF_002878395.1 Capsicum annuum
TCCCCAAATTATGAATTAATCCATGTAATCATGTTGTTTTCTCATGTTTATCACATTCCTATGATCAAGTTCATGCTTTTAACTTATTTAGTGAAATGTTTATGTTTTGGGTCTTTGAACCATGATTCCATATTACAGTTCTAAGCTTTGATATCATATTTTATGATCATTCAGTATTGGTGGGTTATGAACACCCGATACCTATGTGTTTTCTAGAAATTTAGACTTTTAAGTAATAAGTCAGTTAAGCCATGAATCTTCTCAATATACTCAGTTTTTTATGATCATGATGAGAACCATCAGAAATAATGTTCAGTTGAATTTTGTTCAATTCAGTACCAGTTTCAGTTCAGTTGGGAGTAGGATTTAGTACAAATAAAACCTAGGGTTTAGGGTTCACCTGTCAGTAGAGGGTGTGACTTTTAGTAGAAGTCCCTGAGTCCCAAAACTACTCAGCCAACGTAGGTTTGAGATGTCTTCCTGCTAGTTGAGGATTGACACATTTCTCACAAGAGCACCTGCCAATAGAGGGCGAGACCTTAGTTCTTCGGGACACTAATTTAGTAGATCCACATAGCCAGTGTTAGTACCCGTGGCATAGTAATAACACCCTTCAAACTGGGGTTACAGGTTAGACCCCGATTAGCTCAGATTGGGGCATACCGGTTACATAAAACCTCCCAGAGTTTCATTTAGTATTCAGTGTATCTTAGTTTAGGTTTGATTAAACAAGTGTATAGATTTTTAGTTATTAAGTTATACAAAATTTAGTATTTTAAATTAAAGATTTTCTTAGAAATATGTTTATGCTTGGTCTTGCTTTCTCAGATATTACATGTTTATGCATTCATGCTCAGTTATCTCATGATCTTCAGTGAGTACTTATCTCACATACCACTACATTCAAAGTATTGATTGTATAATTTTTCTTTGCACTATGTTGTCTTATAACATAGGTTCAGATGCTTAATTTCCCAACCAGTCAAAGACAACTCAGTGTTACTCAACAACAGTAGTGGTGAGTCCTCTTCCATCGAGGACATGATATGATTTTATAGTTATTTAAGTATTCCTTTATGTTCAATCAGTCAGAGGTTATTGGGGGGTTTTTCCCATCAAAACCTCATAATGTTTAGAAGTTTTCAGATAGATAGTCAGTCAGACAGTTAACAGTCATTCAGTTTTCAGTATTATCAATTATTTCATACAGAGAATTTAGTTCCCATTTCTTATTAGATATTTCAAATAGATCATTTATATATTCATTTTAGTACTATGAGTTGACATTATCTTAGTAGCTTTTCTTCTACACATGTTGTATTGTTATTATTTTACTCATTACTCACAGCAAGTACCAGCTCATGAGTTCATTTGTGGTCACTTGTGGCCATAGGCACCCTTGTCGTGACTAGGGGTATCCTCAATCCATGACAAAACTTAGTATCAGAGCCTAAGGTTTTGAAGTGTCCTAGGGTTTCTGAAATCCACTTTGAGTAGAGTCTTGTGCATAGGTGTGAAGCATGCCACACTTATGGGTAAGAGGATATGAGATATTTTTACAAAAGTTTCCCTTTTTTTTAGTGTTCATGTCGTGTGAAAGAGCATGAGCTCTATTGATTTCTTCTTCTAACTCATCCTTCATTCCATTTACAAATAATGCCTCCCAGAAGAAACAAAGAAAGAAGAAATGGGGACCAACCCACACCACCACTGGTTCAGGAATATACCCTGAATAAACATGTCTCACACACTGAATTCAGGGCTACTTTCACGACCTTAGCCCATTCTTTAGATACTTAAAACAACCAGTAGGCTGTTGCTCTAGCCAATCTACTAGAAAATATAGTTGCAGTTAGGATTCAGGATTTTACTAGGATGAATCCCCCATTGTTTTTTGGGTCTAAGTCTGAAGAGAATCCGTAGGAGTTTCTGGACATGGTCCAAAAAGTGACGGATATCATGGGAGTCAGTTTGAGTGAGAGTGCAGACTAACCTATGTATCAGTTGTACAGTGTAGTTCGTACTTGATTTAAGTAGTGGAAGGAGGACCGAGGTGTTGAGGTAGGGCCTGTAGAGTGGGAGGAGTTTTCCACAACTTTCTTAGATAGGTTCTTTCCCCTAGAGTTGAGAGAAGATAAGGTTCAGGAGTTCATCAACTTGTAGTAAGGTAGTGTAAGCGTGATGGAGTACTCGCTCAAGTTTACTCAGTTGGTGAGGTATGCTCCGACTATGGTGGCTGAGTCTAGGTCCAAGATAAGTAAGTTTGTGTCTGGTGTATCTGATAGTGTGGTCAAGCAGTGTAGGACTGCCATGTTGATTTAGGAGATAGACCTATCTAGACTTATGATTCATGCTTAGTAGATTAAGGAGGATAAGCATAATGAGAAAATCAGAGAGAATAAGATAGCTAGAATATGTAGTTTTAACTTTTCTCACCCGAGGTCAAACTCTATATGCACATAGATTTTCAAATAATGCATGCTAAGTGTAAATGACTCACTTTGGGCTAGAATAAAACAAAGTCAATGAAATAATAAACATGAGTAATAAAGTATAGGGATAAACTTTGAGAGTCATAACACATAGTTCTAAAAGCTTTACTTTTAATCTTTCTTAGGGAGGTTATTCTAACCGACATAAACCATTTGAGCTATCATGGAGTCCAACATCTTACCCATGTTGGGGAGGGATGTATTACCCTTGCCATCAGAATAGAAGCTTAATCTTAGTGATCACTAAATTAACCCATATTAGGACTTAAACCTATGGTGGCACATAGTTCAGGGGCCTGCGACCTCAGAATCATACCCAAATCGATGATAAATACTACTCCGATATTACTTATATGCTCATACTTTAGGAAATCCACCTTAAAATAGCACAAGGATTTGTATAATTAAAAACATTTATGCTTCTCTTTGTTTTAAATCATATTCAAATAAACAATGTGGATTCCATATCTTAACTTAGTATCAAGAGATCAAACTTTACTTTAAGTCTTGGTATAAAATTATCAAAGAAACTTAAGATCATAGTCTTCTTGAAATCTCAAAACTCATACTTGGGGTTTAGAAAATATGTACTTAAATTCTCAGAATTTCATAATAAAGCTTCATTCTTAATAATCATCTTGAAATCTTTCAACAATATCAAGACAAGGTAATGAAATTCAACCCATAATATAAATCTTCAAGTCAAAGCATAAATAGATGAGAATAAATATGCACATCAATACTCAAATCACTTTATAAATTCATAAACTCGAAATAAGATAGTTTAGGTATGAACCCTAATTTGTAATTCATATAATCTTAACTTTAAAACAAGTTTGGGAATAAGGATGAAAGAGTATCCTTGTTCATAACCCCACATACCTTAATAGACTTGACTTGGTGGAGAAATCTTGATCTTGAAAACCTTAGAGATAATCTTGAGGGTAACCTAACTGGTGTTCTTGAGAGAGATATGAGAGGATTTGAGATGTTTAACTGATGAAATAGGGAAACACAATCTTGAAAGCTTTCTTGAAAAATCTTGGATTTAGAAACTTGAATTCATAGTTTTATTGAAGATAAGATAATGTAATTGATGAACTTGGGAGATGATTAGGGTTTCTTTGGGAGGAGGATTGGTGAATAAGGCCAATTACAACCTAAAATATACCCCAAATCTTGTTATGGATAATGAGGTTGAGGGTAAAAGACATAATTTGCTCTTAGGCAATTAAATTTGCTACTGGAATGCGGTTTACTGGGTCTCCGTGATGCTGTCTTATCGCAGTGGCTTATTGGCTTTGATAGAAATGAACATAATTTTTTTCTCGGGTATTGGATTAAGGAAAAATTTGTATCATTGGAAAGCTAATTAAATTACCTATAATTTGGTTGGTTTTGAGCTGAAAAAAAATCTCGTATATCAAAAGTTATACACGTTCAAAGTTGACCCATGTAGAATCAACTACCAAACTTTAGACGAACCAAAGGATCTTAGCTCAACTTTATTCTAAGTGATTATTATGAACATTCTTCACCTCATAAGAACTTCAAAAACTAGGATAAAGATCATGACACATGCATTCAATTATAAATCAAGAATTGGACAAAAATACTTTTACTGCGATGCGATGCATGTGCAAAAGGGAATGTCACCATGACGTGGCCCTATCGCGGTGACTTGCTGAATTCTTTATCCAAACGTGACCTAAACCTTGTACGAAAAATCTAAAACTTCCCCGTGACATGATCCTTACATCCCTGAACATGAATTAACTCAAAAACTAACGTCTCTGGGTAAGGTCAAAATAAAAATTCTCGAAGTTTAAGGGTCTTGAAGATGACTAAGTCCCCAACACTTAGTGAAAATTTCAAGATCTAAGCCTCTTATGCATGCAGTTAGTAGCTGAAATGAGCTAGGAATAATACTGGGTATTACAATATATCCCCCTTGGGAACATTTGTCCTCGAATAAAATGGGTTACACTGAGAGTACTACACTAAGGTAACTGAGATCATATATTAAACATGCATGACTTGGAAACGATTGCATAATTGAGTCTGAAACATGATACATGAACTGAATATCATGAACTGAAATGATTCCTTTACATGCAATGACATGAGAATGGTTATAAGGCTGAGATAGAAACGAGAGAGTCAACTGACGATAACCATTACCTCAGGATGGATCTAGTTTTGTGAAGAAAATTTAAGAGGTTTAGGGCATGAAAACTCGGGGTATTACCACATCTCCCCTTGGGGTACTTCGTCCTTTGAATGATACTTACTTGGCTGAAATACTATTGAAAGACTGTGATGATACAAGCGACACTTAAGAACTGAATATCTTAATCTGAAACATGATACATGAACTAAACTAAATTCACAATTCAGATGGATGCAAACAAATTACTCTTGGAATGGCCATACTCATGAAACTTCAGATAGAAAGGCTAGATCAAAAGATGAAAAAACTGTCGGAACTTGTCTGTCTGACTACTAAACTGAATTACTGGCTAAATGAACTGAATTATACTGAAAGATTATACTCAACTATACATTCCCCTTGAAAAATGCACTTCGCGTGAGGCTACTTAAAATATCCACATGGGCACTGATAACTCTATCTACTGAAGTCTGAGCTGAACTGAATTCTCTCACTATGTTCAAGCCTACTCGAATCTACAAAGAACTAGACATCACACTATAAAATTAGTCTGAATCTTGAATTCAATACATCTTATGCTTTCACAATTTCTCATCTCATGAATAATTCCTATTACCACTTCAACAACTACATTCAACCCTTACTAGATATTCATTGACGCACAATGAATTCATCCATATATATAAGCATGACATTTAAGTATATCATCATAACCACATATGCACTTCTAAAAAAGCACCAATAAAAGCATATTTATCATATCCTCTAAACCTCTATAATCAACAACTTCCATGCACTACCCCAAGAAAACACACAAAAAATTTCAACTAACCATGACATATGTAAAAAGCCTTGCCTCAATCATTCTTCAAACCTATAGTTTTATTTAAAACAAGCATGCAAGAATCTTTTCCTAACACTGAACATTTATTGTTTCCCATCTAAACAATCTTTCTCCATCACTATCATCTCCCACTTAGATTAAAGCAATCCTTCTAAACTTATGGATCTAGTTCATATCTCTAGGACTAAGCTATAATTTCTTCACTTTAATGTTCTACAGAGAAATGCTAAACTCATTAACTCATGCGAATGGACTATATTTAAAATATACTAACTTCATTGTTGGACAATTCCCTTTACATATACCATCCTTAACTTTCTCTATCTTTGGTAATCATCGCCATGGACTTACACTCTCCCCCACAAGCATACCTGCCTCATTAAACACATAATATTTATCATATTTCTAAACTTATATTTTCCTAACCCATAAGAATTAAAATCATACCAAAAGAGTCAACATCATCATTCCATACACCTTAACTTAGCTATTAAGAACACCATATACTATATAACTAGCCTTCTTTTCATTTAGCAACTCAAGGGTATTACTAACCACACACAACCTTTAGAAATCTTAGAAAATAATGCAACCCCCATATCTAATTGGATACACATCTAAATAATACCTATAACAACATACTTAATTTCAAATCAATGAATTTAATTTCTCTCATGCACTGCTTCAAGCCTACTAGCTCACTTCGATATAACTGGTATCACTAACCAAGAAATCATTATTTCCACCTTGATGATCATCAACTTTTAAAGCTTAGTGTCTAGTGATAGGCATTATTAACTACATAATCTCACATACTATTCTCATTCAAAAGATATAAAATAAAACACCAAGAAACACTAGTCCACTAGAACCTTATAACAATAGTAATCGATCATAATCCTATGGTATATATTATTAAAATCCATTAGCACATCCTCTTTCTATACATTATGACTATTAAACATACACCTAAATTACTTTCATAGCTCTATAAGTTTAACTAAAATCCCTTTAAAACCACAAGGGAATCCTAAATTAACAATACTCGACCACCAAATACTTTCATTAATAACCTATACCTTTCTAACAATAAATTCCATCAATAACTTCTTTCCTACTTCAAGCAAACAAAAATTCACCTTAACTAATAAATCCTTCTATAACTTCCACCAAGGAACCTTTAATTACCCCTAAACTAACACAAAATGACATATCTCTTTACAACTAACTCAATCATATGTAAAAGTTTATCTATATACATTCGATCAATCTCCATCACCACCTTTCTTGTCACTACACTTCTAAGCCCATACCTACAACTATAAGAAGGTTCTATAACTTATGAACCATAGTACTCAAGGTTATAATATCCCTCAAATGTAAACTCTATTTAACACTTTGGGTTTATACTATTTCCTTTCATGAGAACTATCTAGATTAAAGAGGTTAATGAGGAATCTAAAAACATAACATATTCTATATTAATTGCACAACTTATATAGATAAGGACACAAGATTTTAACTTAAGGGACTTATAACACACTAGAAAATTCCTCTCAAGCCCCTTATGTGATTTCTAAAGTTACTAATAGTAAATTTGAGAGCATCATCTTCAGAGAAATTAGAATCTAGTACTCATGTTATCTCAGAAAGTCATGGATGGAAAATTATAGAGTAACACACAAATCAGTAGAATTTTTAGAGAGAACAACTTTATAGCATAATCTAGAGCATGAAGAAGGAAAATATATATTAAATGCCATGTAGCCTCTTAAAGAAAAGTACAGACACCTCGTACTATTTTGTAAGACTCTGCTAGACACGACTTCATGAATACCCTAGGAAAGTTGAACTCTGTACTCAGATACTAAGATTTTCATGACCCAAGACTACCCCTTAGTCGTAATACGGTGCTTGGAACCACAAGTGATCCCATGCTAACCCATGAATTGACATACTACCTGAGTAACTAATTTAAATACATAAAACTTGAAGAAATAAGTAGAAGAAATGTCTTTAGCTGAACATCTTCAAAATAAAACTATTAAAAATGATTACAACTTTGGTTATACAAAACAAAACTAGAATCAAATACATCAACTTTACTGACTTTCTATGAAGCCTCTACAAATATTGCTGATAGGTAGCAAAGACATGACCCCTAGCTATTCCAAGTCAATATGCTTGAATAAAGAAAACATGATACTACTAGAAATATGGTTGAATCGAGCCCTCAAATCAAAAGAACTCTTCACCTGCTGACTGGAAGCTGTACACTATTTAATTATGATGTGTGCGCTACAACTGGTACCTACATATAAGACAATGTAGCACATAGACATATATATAGGTCAATACTTTTGGAATGTACTGAGTATATGTGGTTGAATGCATAGTAAAAAAATAACTCCACATGCACATAGATTTTCAAATAATGCATGTTAAGTGTAAATGACTCACTTTGGGCTTGAATAAAACAAAGACTGCAAAATAATAAACATAAGTAATAAAGCATAGGGATAAACCTTGTAAGTCATAACACTTAGTTTTAAAAACTTTACTTTTATTCTTTCTTAGGGAGGTTCTTCTAACTGACATAAATCATGTAAGCTACCATGTAGTCCAACGTCTTACCCATATTAAGGAGAGCTATTCTAACCTTGTCATTGGAATAAAACCTTAATCATAGTGATCACTGACTTAATCCATATTGGGAATCAAACCTATGGTTGCAAGTATTTTAGGAGAATGCGACCTCAAACTCAAACCCAACTTGGTGCTAAATACTACTCCCATATTACTTATATGCTCATACTTTAGAAAATCCACCTTAAAATAGCACAAGGATTTGTATAATGAAAATCATTTATGCTTCTTTTTTCTTTAAATCATATTCAAGATGAAAAACGTGGATTCCATATCTTAGCGTGGGATCAAGAGATCAAACTTTACTTCAAGTCTTGGTATAAAATTATCAAAGAAACTTAAGATCATAGTCTTCTGGAAATCTCAAAACTCATACTTGGGGTTTAGAGCAATGTACTTAAATTCTCAGAATTTCACAATAAAGTTTCATTATTAATAATCATCTTAAAATCTTTCAACTATATCAACTCAATGTAATGAAATTCAACCCGTAATATAAATCTTCAAGTCAAAGCATAAATAGATGAGAATAAATATGCACACCAATACTCAAATAACTTTATAAATTCATAAACTCAAAAAAGGATAGTTTTGGTATGAACCCTAATTTACAATTAATATAATCTTAAATTTAAAACAAGTTTTGGGCATAAGGATGAAAAAGTATCCTTGTTAATAACCCCACACACCTTAATAGACTTGACTTGATGGAGAAATATTAACCTTGAAAACCTCGAAGAAGATCTTGAGGGAACCCTAACTTGTGTTCGTGAGAGAGATATGAAAGGATTTGAGATTTTTAACTATATAATCAGGAAACACAATCTTGAAAGATTTCTTGAAAATTCTTGGATTTGGGAACTTGAATTCTTTGTTTTCTTGAAAATAAGATAATGGAATTGATGAAATTGGGAGATGATTAGGGTTTCTTTGAGAGGAGGATAGGAGAATAGGGCCAATTACGACCTAAAACACACCCAAATTGTGTTATGGATGATGGGGTTAAGGGGAAGACATAATTACCCCTTAGGAAGTTAAATTTGCAGTTGGAATGCGGTTTACAGGGTCACCGCAATGTGGTCTTATCAAGGTGGCTTACTGATTCTGAAGAAAATGATCATAATTTTTTAGTAGGGTATCAGATTACGGAGAAATTAGTATCCTTGGAAAGCTATTTCAATTATCTACAATTTGGTGGGTATTAAGCTGAAAAATTTCATGTATATAAAAAATTATACATATTCAAAGTTGACCCTTATAGAATCGAATACCAAACTTTTGAAGAATCAAAGGCTCTTAGATTAACATTGTTCTTAGTAATTCCTATGAAAATTCTTCACCTCATAATAACTTCACACACTAGTATAAAGATAATGATGCATGCATTAAATTATAAATCAAGAACTGGATGAAAATACCTTCACCACAATGTGATGTACGTGCCAAAGGAAATGTCATCGCGATGCAGCCCTATCATAGTGAATTTTTGGATTCGTGATCCAAACGTGACCCAAACCTTGTCTGAAAAATTCAAAACTTTCCTGAGATATTCTACATATATTTCTAAACTTAAATTAACTCAAAAACTAGCGTCTAGAGGTCGAGAGGGTCAAAATAAAAATCCTTAAAGTTTAGGGGTCCTAAAGATGACTAAGTCCCCAATACTTAGTGAAAATTTCAAGCTTTAAACCTCTTATGCATGCAACTAGTAGCTGAACTGAGCTAGGAATAATATGGGGTATTAGAAAAGTAAAGGTTAAGCATAAAGAACAGGAGGGATGCTTTAGGATATTAGTATCCCTACTTGGAAGTGAGAGGTTATTGACATAGATTTTATTATGGGACTTTCTCGTATGAGATATCAGCATGGCCCCATCTGGGCTATCATCGATTGAATAACCAGTTTGGCTTATTTCCTACCAATTAAGACCTCAGGTGTGACTGAAGATTATGCTAAGTTATATGTTCGTAAGTTAGTAAGTTCCACGGTATTCCTTTGTCCACCATCTCAAACCTATGTACTTAATTTACTTCTAAGTTTTGGAAATACTTTCAAAATGGCCTTGGTACAAAGGTAAAGCTTAGTACTACCTTTCATCCTATTGATGGTCAGGCTGAACGGACCATCCAAACTCTATGAGATATGTTGAGAGTAGGGGTGGGCATGGTATGGTATAGTATTTGACATTTCAGTATGGTAATTTTGGTATTTGGTTTTTAAAAATACTATACCATTACCATACCATATTAATTTGGTATGGTTCTCTATTTTGATGTCAGTTTTGGTATTTTGTGGTATGATAATTGGTAACCATAGTTTGTTTAAATTTGATATATACTCGTATAATAGAGTATTATTAATTTGAATTTTCAAAAGCACATCTCAATTGTATTGTAATTACTCATTACATATGTACAAATATTCAAAAAAAAGTACAAACAACTCCTTTTGTTAGTCAATTACTCAAAACAAGACATTACAATCAAGATAGAGTAGCCAAAGTTCCAATGTCTTAATATTCTTATACTAATACTAAGTTTTATATCTGTCATTATATATATAAGTTATTTATGTAACTATATACTTTGGTATGGTATTCGGTATTTTGGTATGTCATTTATAAATACCAAATACCATATCGTATATCAAAAAAATTTAAAAGGTATACCATATACAATACAAATACCATAATATCAAAACCATGGTATAAAAATTTCAGTTTAGTATGGTAATTCGGTATCTACTATACCATGCCCACCCCTAGTTGAGAAATTGCTTAGTTGAATTCAAGGTAAATTGGGATGATCCTTTATCTTTGATTGAGTTTGCTTATAATAACAATTTTCATGCTAGTGTTCAGATGTCTTCGTTCAAGGCTTTATATGGGCATAGATATAGATCCCCTATTGGGTGGTTTAAAGATGGTGAGGCTGCTTTGATTGGGCCAGACTCTGTTCTCCAAGTATGGAGAAGGTTCAGTTAAAAACAGCTCAAAGTCATCAGAAGTCATATGTAGATATTAGAAGGAGAGAATTATAGTTCACTGTTGGTGATTGGGTGTTCGTAAAGGTATTACCCATGAAGGGAGTGATGATACTTGAAAAGAAAGAAAAGCTTAGTTCCCTGTACATTGGTCCATATAAAATCTTAAGGTGTGTTGGAGATATCGCTTATTAGCTAGACCTTCTATTAGAATTAACCTTCGTTCATCTAGTTTTATGTGTAGCCATACTAAAGATATAAATTAGAAACCCATCCTTGGTAGTGACCATAAAGAGTATTAGAGTGAAAGATAGTTTTTCCAATGAAGAGATCCCATTTGAAGTTCTTGATCAGCAGGTTCAAAGGTTAAGAAATAAGAAAGTGGCTTTAGTGAAAGTCTTGTAGAGAAATTAGTTAGTTGAGGGAGCGATGTGGGAAGAAGAGGCAAACTTGATGAATCGATATCCTAATCTATTTTCTCCTAGCACAAAGTTAGATTGAGGTAAGAAATCCCTTCTAAGCTATTCTCCTCACTAACATCATTACTCATATCAGTCTAACCTATGAAGTTCATGTGTAGTCAACAACTCTAGTTGTATGTATGTTCTTGGAGTAAGTAGTTTTAGTTGTATGACATGATATGATTCAAACCTTAGGCTAATGCACCTATAAGATAGATCTTTCCCCATTCCAACTTCATTTGAGGAGGATTAGTCCAAATGGAGAGATAATGGTATGTACCATAAGTTTGATGATTTTATTTTGATAACTCCCATATGATTTAATGCAATTTTATGGTTGAATGATGATTAAGAATGTTAATGAGACCATTAGGAATTATTTTTCAATTTTTGGAATGAATTTTGGGGCTTAAGAAAACTCCAAAATAGCAAGGGTCTGTGTTTAGGTCATTCCATAAAGGAAATGCCCTCGTGATGCAAAAAGTAGTGGCTTGGTGCTATGAGGGAATGCCACTCTTGCTGGTTGTTGCGATAAGGGCATGCCACATCACTGTCTAGGAACTAAAAGGGCATTCCACGCCAGTGGTTCGGTGATTCCAAAATCCTATTTTCTTTCAGTTTTTAGGGTAATTTGATCTTTTACATTCTAATCGGTTCTACAACTAATACTAAACATTTTTTGTCAACCCATAACTCAAATTTACCATTTCCTCGCCTCTTAAGCTCTTAAGAAAATGAAATGTCCTGACCCAAACTAGGGCCTAGCCATGATGGGAATCTCAAGTCCACCGAGTACCAGAGATCACCCCCTTTGCCTAGTAAAATAGAACACAATGCATAAATGACTATGAAAGCAATCCAAATAGACATGAGTAAGAAAAGCAGATAGCTTAAAAAGTAACTGCGAATCTAATAACTATATTAATCGACAGTAATCCACAACGCCTCTAGTATGTAAAGAAAAATCAAAGTCGGGACATTCCCCTAATAATAGCCAAAAAGGAAACCAATGAAACATTCTAGGACATAAGCTAAACCAAGAAGTAATAGGCCTTACGAAAGAAGGAGGCTTACCAATTCAAGCTAACTCATGGACAATGCAAGAATCACCTATCACTACGCAGAAAAAGTAGAAGTGTCTCTGATGCCTACATTGCATGGGGATACAATATTAAGAGATAGTTAGTAGGGTAAGTTCTAGCTTGTAACTTAGGGAAGAAGGATAAAATACTGCCATATTCAAATCAGTGCAAAATCATTTAAAACTACACGCACACGCTCATATACATATAAAAATATAAGAAGTTGGGTTAGGGAATAAGGTTTAGAATGAGAGTAAAAAATTAGCCTGGAATGTGTTGCTCAAACCTTCATAAAAATGCCCACGAGCTATTTAGGTCTAAGCTTCCTTACTGGATAGGACCTAGTGCGTGATAGCTGCATGAACCAGAGATATCATAGAAGGTTGGAAAATTGACGACCCTACGCCATCCATGATAAAATATATATTAAGTGTGACATAAGCACGCGGTCATCAAGACCAACCTTCGCACCGACAAATGTGAGTTTCAAGTATCAATCCCTTGAAACCTCCATCTTCACAGCTTAGCTATACAACCCTCTTATAAGCCTAATTAAAACTTTTATGCACATTCCCAATGATTAAGAAAAGAGTCATCCATTGAGGAATATTTTGAATGGTATCGTCATACCAAATAAACAAGCTTGCAAGCCAATGTCATTATGCCAAACCAAACTATTTAGCCAAGTGGGACTCTAACCCATCAATAAATAGGACTACAACACATTTAGAAAATTTGGACTCTAACCTATTTTCCTATAGAATTTTGACCCATTTAGCTAACTGGGACTCTAACCCTTCAACCAATAGGACTTCAAAATATCTAGCAAATTGGGACTCAATCCGTTTAGCCAACTGAAACCCAAATTCCAATTCAAATTCAATCCATCGCCACCAAGGCTTTTCAAAAGCCAATTTGTGTTCCATTAACCTTTTATACAATGTAAGTTTTCAAAACTGAAGTAATTTATGCATATATCTATGTCTTAAATCAAATTTCTCGAATTGGGTTGAGTTTAAAGCCAATTCCAAACTGTTAACCTATCTGGTTTGAGAAAACCTATGTTCCCCATTCAAATTCTCACATCCATGCATTTAAATAGTTCAAATTCATGAAAATATAGTATAAACAATCAATTCCAAACCATGGGAATTTAGCTGATGTAATAACCATTCAAAACACCTCAACCCTCATTCAAAATCCAACAATTAAACCGCATAGATAACAATTAAATACATGCTTCTATATAAAATCAATTTAGGGAAGAGATACATGACTTAGACACATAAAAATTTAAAATCAATTTAGAGCTTGAAACCTAAAAGATGAATGTACGGTGAAACCCTTAAGATTTTCTTGGGTTTTGAGTTTTTTAGTGAAAGACAGAAATTAATCCTCGAAAAATTGATCTAAATAAATTGGTTTATGTTTAAGGGTCGTACATGGGTGAAAGGACCCAAAATCCCCTCACCCCAAGTGAATAAAACAAAAATTGCATGATTTTAACACCTCAGCGTTGCACTGCCTTATCATAGAGGCTAACCTTCGTGCCATATTGCTTATCGTGTAGATTATATTTTGTGACATGGAGATATTATAGAGGCACATTTCCTCCATACCATGCCAATATTACGGAGGGTAACCGATACGGCATAGCAAAAATGTGAAGGCTTACTGCCTTAAAATTCTAAAATAGCCCCGAATCCCTTTTTAAAATTCTAAAGCTCTTTAAATACACCGTATTAACATACAAAAACACAATTTAAGTCAAAATTTAATGTTGAGAACACTGAAGGGTAAAAAATAAAGTGATGGAATTTTTTGAGGGTGTTACATGAAAAGAAAGGGTTTCTCTCAAAATTTGATGTTAAAGACTCTACATTCAATTTTCCTTTATAAAAATTGTTGAGTTCAAGTGTGTAAGGCTTGAAAAAGGATTTACTTTTATCTTTGTTCCCCAAAACTTAATTTTCATCTGAATTTATGGATTTGCTAAATAGGGCTCATACCCACTTTACATGATTTCAAAACTATCATGCTCCTTTATGAATTAAAGTAAATTTAGCATAAAAATTCATGGTTTGGTTATGTTTTTATTCATATGGTAGATCTCATAAAGTAAACATATTGTGTACCTATATTTTGAAATAAAGATAGAAACATATTGTGTTTTTTTGACTTATAAACTCATATGCTTATTTTATGATGAATTTCATATATTTTATGAGCAGTAATATAATTTTGAAGTAGTACCTAACACCAAGGAGTGAAGGTTTAGTGTACCCTAGTTCCATAAACTACGTGCCACTGTAGGTTTTCGTTATTCAGCTTGTCCAAATAAAGATATACAATCATTATTTAGCTTGTCCAAATGAACATATATAGGTGATCACATTATTAAGACTTTATACCATGGAAAGGTATATCAAGCCATTTTGATGGGGACTTTTACATCGGACTCCATGTTGCTCGCATAATTTATGTTGGTTAAGAGAATCTCCCATAGAAAGAATTATTGTAGAACCTAGGTGTGATGAATCATTGATTTTACTAATTTTTACTATATTGCTTATGCTTTATGATATTTCAGCTCCATGTTTCCTTCATGAATATGATGAGTCGATACACACTTAGCATGGATGTTTTAAGATTATGATTTATATCAGTTATTGCTATTTGCACCCGCATATACGCAGTATATTCAAGAAGTACTGACCATATATATTTCTATATGGCTATATTATTTCATAATATAGGTTCCAATGTTCATCCTTAGTAGTACAATTATCCATAATCACCAGTTCCTACCTACCATCAGTTGGCGAGTCCTAATGTTTGTGGGCCAAGACTATGGTTACTTTCAGAAGTTCATCTATTTATAAGTTTAGACTTTATGTTTTCTTTTTTGTTCAGCAGGGGTTTGTCCTAGTAGCTCTTCAGTATGTTTTGAGGAATTTCAAGACTTGTTTGTTGTTCCTTGTATCTTTAGACTTTTTAGGTGATGTTTAGTTTACCCTACTTTATTTAGATTGGTTATCCAAATGAAATTCAGCTTAGAAGTTAAAATTTCATCTTATGATCATATGATTTGGTTTTAATTTAGTACTAATGTATACCAGAGGGATTTCCTTGATCCATTCTCAAGATTTCCGCCCCCCAACCAAATCGATCTCGGTGACATTAGGAACTACCTCATTTGGGCTGGAAATAATATAACTGTCCATAAAACAAATCATTGCTATGTTTTCGGTCCTGTTGAATAAAATGTAAACGAAATGAATTACTAGCCATAGTATATCCCCGACACAACCTATATTCACAAATGATAGTTGTTTAGAAATTTCTCTAAAATTGAGACTCGTGATGCGTCTAAACAAAATATTGGGCAAGAGCCCGTATTATCTCTTCTGTGGTTATGCTATCTCTTCCGGCAATGGTATGGGGAAGGGGAGGTGAGATCTACTCACTGATTTTATATTATATGATCTTTGGGTCTACTTGTAGTTCTAAGCACCTTGTGAAGTCCAAGGGGTTGTCTCGAGGCGTTACAATATAATGCTAATAATCAAATCAATATGAAGATATCCAATCTATTCAATATTTATAAATGTGACCTCAGAAAATCAACACAATATGTCAATAATGTATAATATAAATTTTAGTTGGGCATCATTGGAATAAAGATGCATGTAATACATCACTAATATAGTATCAACCCATAACCTAGACATTTCTATCATGATAAGGAAAGTAATGCTCCATATGGCCTATACTATCTATTCAAGTCTCCATATATGCATCACATTAAGAAATAAGATAGTCAAATGCATAAATAAAGTCAATAATGTCAAAGAAAGACCCCACATAGGCAAAACATAGTATATAATAACATAAGTCAACAACAATAGAAAATAAGCCCCAACACGGGCTTAACATAATATGTAATTACTCAAAATTCATATCTCATAGTTATTTCCCCCAACACATAGCATACTTTAATTATTCATTAACTATCCAAACTAGTTTGAAGAAATTTAAGCTATAGCCTATCTCAAAATGAAAAAATCTAATCCTAAAGTCCTTTAACACAGAGCTTTTCCCTTTTGTACAACCTCAAATCAACTACAAAATTGAAATATAGCATCTATTGTATTAAAAGAAAGCTAATGATGTCCATTTCCCCATATTTAAGATAAGTCCAAAATGGTTTGAAAAAATAGTTCAAAAATGAATAGGATAAAATTGGAATTTTATTTTAGAAATACATTCCCTAAGGAATCCACAATTGAAAACCCACGTGAAAATGAGGTCCAAATTAAAAAAAAATATTTTAAAGATTCTCTACAAAAATTATCAAAACCCCATGTTAAAACTATGATTAAAAAGTATTTTGAAGATATAATCAATGGAAAATAAATAGAACAAAGTTTAGAGATTACCCATAAAAAATCAATGATTAAACCCCCAAAAATCACCTTTTCAGAAGCTTGAGGGTCAAAAAATAATGGAAATTGTGAAATAGACTATTTATACTGTTGTGTAAATTGTTTCTTTGCAAATATAACCTCGCAATCACAAGGGTCAACATTGACCAAGATAATTAAAATGGCCTTCGAATGCGGGAAGGTTCATAACCTAGCCTGTCGCATTTACAAAAGCCTCATCATATTCACAAAGAAGGCAGAAAACTAACCCGACTTTAATTGCTCTTTGCGATTATGCCTCTCACTTTGTAATTGCGATAAAGGAAATATCGTTCTCTACATTCATGACTGGTGTCCCATATTTATGAAAAAAAGAAGGTGCTAGGTACCAGATATCAGCAAAAAGATGTGCATGATTTCCAAAACCTCTGAATGAACCACCAGGATTCATTTGGGACCCTTCTAAAATAAACATTTATAGTACTAGACTACATTTAACATTTTAGGATTAATTGCGATAATGGATTTTCAAAATAAGCTCATTTTCAACAAATTAACCCTCGGGATCCCTTTAAGACATTTATTGGGTTTTCAAATAAATGATTGAAATATAGTCTAAAGGCTCTAATCCTAAACCAACTCTGCTACTAATTCAAATTCAACATTCTGAATCTTATGGGACTGTCAAAACTACCATACGGCTCTCAAAAGATCAAATGTTAATTTAAGTAAACTATGGAACTTTTAAAACTCCTTTAAAGCTCCAAAATAACTCAAACTCTCCTAAAGGCATTGAAAAATATGCCAACCATCCCCATACTCCAAAATAATATGTAAAAACTATGGGGAAATGCAAAATGGTCAAATCACATTAAAATCAAGATTTTAAACTTTAAGTTATTACAGTATCCATCACTAAGACTCTTGTGTCCTTAAACTATAAGACAAAGAATTAGCTAAATCAATATAGAGTTAAGGGTAATTACTATATATATAGATCTCTACCTCTCATGTAGCCTCTTCAATAAGCTAGTGTCTCTAGCAAACCTTATTGAAACATCTTGGGTTTTGGTCCTTAGAAAATTTCTTGGGTTTTTAGTCTTCTACTGATTATAAGACTCACCATATAAGCCGTATGGTGAGGGTATGGGTCAGGTAATCTATCTTGTTTGATGGCCAGTATTTGGTGGGTGAGTTTCTGGTGTGGTTATGGGTCGTATGGTTGGTGACGAGTCAGGTTATTGATCCTTCGCTTAATCTAAAATTTGGTAATATAACTTGGATATGAGTATGAGTGGCTCTCCATGAGTTGTGAGAGTAGGGTACGAGTAGTATAGTCTAACTCGTATATTGGATAGAGTCCAACCTCCCTTGATTATGTTATGTGTATGGGTTAAGGGTACTTATCGTATGCTTAGGTACGAGTTACTCTTGGTGGTCTTATGTTGGAGAGTATTGGGGTCCAAGTGGCTTCCTAGGGAACAAGTAGTGGGTACTACTCATATGTTAGGGTATGATTTGGGTGGGGTAGTCATACCCACCTGCGGGAATTTCTTTATAGTTTAAGTTGGGGGTATTCTGGACATTTACCTTCTTAACCCATTATGATCCCACAACCTAAAACATTATTAGGACTCCATTTACCCTATTATTCTAATCATAAACACTCAAAAACTCTCTTAAATTTCTTTCAAGCACTTGGGTTAAGCGAAGGCTAGGGTTTTCTTCAAGGTGGTTAATTAAGGCTTTAAAGGGTGATTTATTTCCGTCTTTTTTATAATCTAAGGTACGTTACTCCCCCTCATTATCACTTCCATTTAAGGCATGTTTTATGAATTATTTTCATGGTATATTTGTGATATAGTTTTGGGTTTTGAATTATATGATGGGGTTTTGGTTATCAATAATTGATTTATGTTTTCCCATGTTTTTACTTATGGTTTTCATATTATAATGGTGGTTTTTACATGTGGTTGCATGGGAATGGTCAATTGAAACTTGGTTTTGGTTTTGGAAACTATATGCCTTTAACATGTTTGTTAAAATTGCTATGAGAACGCTTTTACTACATAGTTGGACTTTCATTGAAAACTTTGCATGGTATAATATGGTAATGGAACCTAAAATGATTATATGGTTTTAATTGCTAAATGGTAAATCTATGGTGGCCATGGCTTTGATTTAAAACCTTGTGTGGTACATGACCCTAAGTAAATCTAATAATAAAACCTACAAGGTACATGGAAATACCTCAGGTTTTGGATAGTGACATTGCTTGCACGCTATAGTTGGTGTGATGATACCACTTCATATAGACTTAGTTGTTAATAAATTGAGTTGGTGGTTTGGTTGTGTGTTAATGGTTTTAATTAGGCAATAATTGTGCGTTATGATAGCTAACCATTAAGGTTTGAGTCCAATGGATGACACTAGAAACTCATGTTTACTGACATGAGGATTGGTCATGGCAATGATGTACTTGTGGGGTACATAGGAATCCCTTAGGTTATACTTGTATATGCAATATTGAGGGTGGAGGGTACATGAGAATCCCCTTCCCCTATGATATCTTTGATACACGTGAATACACGCACTATGTCCCGTTTAGAGGGTAACACTGGACCCATATAGCTTGTGGGTGGTTCTAGGATGGTTATGCTACACATACCTAGGTTAATGACTTTAAAGTTATGCTAAACTGAGTTCTTTTTCCTGACATGGATTATATATATATATGTATGGATGTGAATGCATATGATTATTTACTTGGTTTTAAATATTGGAATTATTTTATCTTTATCCTTAGTGCAACCTAGAATTCACCCATTAACCCCTCTTCAAGCATTGTATCTCCGACCCGATGTAGAAAATAGCCATTATACTCTTTCTGCTTAGTGATTAGATTTAGGGATAGCTTGTGTTGGATTAAACTAGTGAGCTTCCATACTTCATAAGGCTCTATTTCATGTTATGGTCTTGTCTTGATACTTTGGTTATTTCTTAGACTTTAGTTTTTGCTATGGTCGGGGGCATATCCTAATTAAATACTATTTTATTTTTGGATACAGGCTTTATAAGAGTACTATGGGTTAGTATGGGCAGTGTTGGCATTAGTGTCAGCCTTGGCATTGATATTGGTATTATGGATAATACCGGATGACTATATTTGATTTATGATTTTTCCATTTTGTTATGTTATAAATGTGTTCAGAATTCATCCCACTTAAGGTATAGGGAGGTTATAGTTGGGTATTGGGGGTGGTCTCAGGTATCGGTTGGGCTTGAAGTACCTGACCAGACTAGGTCGTGGTTGGGGTCATCTTATATTGGTATCAGAGCCCTAGGATCATGGTTAATTAGGAGTCCACAAAGCTATGTCAGTAGAGTCTCTTTTAAGGGTGTGTAGCGTGCCACACTCAAAAGAGAAAGGCTATAAGATATTTAGGAATATTTCTCTTTCTTGTGTTCTATTTTCAAGCTTTAGAGTCTAAGTATTGGAATATTTTCTAATTCTCATTTGATCGCTTTTCAGGCATGTCTCGCCGATTTAAAGTTCACAAAAACTCCTCCGTGCCACCTAAGGATAATGTTGATAGGATACGCTCTACTCATAGGATCTATATCAGTCTAAAGGGTCCTGTTCTAGATTATTTTGGAGTTCTACTAGTTCCCTCTAGTCCTTCTCAGACTTCTCAGGCTGATGTGATGAATACTGATTTGCATTAGTCTATTCATATGTTGGCACAATTGGTAGCAACTTAGTCAGAGCAAGGTATTCCTGTTACTCCACCTTCTGAGGCCACAAAGATTATCCAGTTCATGAGGTTGAACCCTCTAACCTTTATGGGTGCTAAGGTGGAGGAGAATCCTCAGGGTTTTCTTAATGAGATGGAAAATTTTTTCTATGTTATGCATACCACGAATATGAATGGGGTGAAGTTTGTGGCCTACCATCTAAAAGATATGGCATACCAATAGTTTGAGGAATGGGATCAGGTAAGGGGTGACACTAATGAGTCATTACTTTGGGAAAATTTCACTAATGGATTTTTGGATTAGTTCTTTTCTCAAGAGTTAAGGGAAGTAAAAGCTGAGGAGTTTATTAATCTAAAGTAAGGAAAGATGTCAGTCAAGGAGTATACCTTAAAAATTCACCAGTTGTCTAAGTATGCACTAGAGATGATGTCTAATATGATATCTCGATCAGGAAGTTTGCTTTGAGACTATCTAATGAGTTGATCCTTAAAAGTAAAGCTACCTTGCTGATCAAGGACATGGATATCTGTGAGTTGATCCTTAAAAGTAAAGTTACATTGCTAATCAAGGACATGGATATCTATAGGTTGGTTGTGTATATACAATAGGTAGAGAAAGAGAAGAAGAAGCAGGTTAAAATAGGGGAGAGCTAAGGTAAGAAGTTTAGGTTCTCTAAGCAGTATGGTGGCCAACAATAAAGTGGAAGGGATGATGGTAAGTGGCTCAAGAAGAACTGGGCAATTCTGGGTCCTATTGAACGGCTAGTGCTCCCTACTTAAAGCTGTTGGGTAAAAAGTTTTTTTATGGTAGTGGCAACTTTAGGGCACAGGGTTCCCAATGTCAGGATAGTGGTGCTCAATCGGCTTCATTATTTTCTCTATTTAGGTTCTGTGGTTGCCTGCATTAAGGTTTTTTTGATGAGAAAATGGATAGGTGCTTGAGCTATGGTCAGTCAAGCCATATGCCTAGAAACTATCCTGTTAGTAAAGTTGCCTTTGGGGAAAACAAGGTTCCATTACTCTGTCTTTAGCTACAGCATCAAAGGGTGCACTATCTAGTTCTGACACTGGTTAGAACCATCTTTATGCACTCATTACCTGATAAGAATCTGAGGTATTGCCTGATGTCGTGACTAGTATGTTGTAATTCTTTTCTGTTGATATGTACTTATTACTTGATCTGGGGTTCTCTCTCTTTTATGTGACCCCATTTGTGGCTATGTATTTTGGTTTTGGTCCTGAGTGTGTTTTTGACCCATTTTCTAGTCCTACCCCGGTAGGTGGCTTTGTGATTGCTAAAAGAGTCTATAGGATGTGTGTAATATCTGTTGGGAGTAATGAGACCTTGGTGGATTTATTTCAATAAGATATTATTGACTTTGATGTTGTATTAGGAATAGATTGGTTTGGATTTATTTGAATTAGATATGGATAACTTTGATGTCATATTGAGAATGGATTAGTTGCACTCGTACTATGAGTCCTTAGACTGTCGGATCCGTAGGGTTGTCTTTAACTTTGCTAATAAGCCTATTATTGAGTGGGTGAGTGGTTCCCTAGATCCTAAGGGAAGATTTATATCATATCTTAGAGCTTGGAGATTGATCTCTAAGGGGTGTCTCTATTATCTAGTTTGGGTTAAAGATTCTAACTCAGAGGGTCCTTCTTTCCATTCGGTTCTAGTGGTGAATGAATTTCCTGAGGTCTTCCCTGATGAACTTCATGGTGTTTCTCTGGATAAGGAAATTGAGTTTGGGATTGATCTTGTTTCCGACACTCATCCAATTTTTATCCCCCCTTATAAATCAGCTCTGGCTGAGTTGATGGAGCTAAAAGAGGAATATAAAAAATCTTTTAGATAAGGGTTTTATCCATCCTAGTGTGTCCTTATAGGGTGCATCAGTGTTGTTCGTGCATAAGAAGGATAGTTTCCTTTGAATGTGTATTGATTATCGATAATTGAATAAGCTGATAATGAATAATAAGTACCCTATTCCAAGGATAAATGACTTGTTTGATCAATAACAGAGTGCTAAATTCTTTTCAAGATTGATCTTTGATTCATGTATCATCAACTTAAGATTAGGGAGGTGGATATACCTAAGACAAGTTTCTGTACCCGATATTGGCATTTTGAGTTCTTGGTGATCTCGTTTAGTTTGACCAATGCCCCAATGACATTTATGAATTTAATGAATAAGGCTTTTCATCAGTTTATGGACTAATTCATCATTGTATTCATAGATGACATTTTGGTGTACTCTTAGAGTAAGGTGGATTATGCCAATAACCTCTGAGTTGTGTTACAAAGTCTAAAAGAATAGCAGTTGTATGCTAAATTCTCTAAATATGAGTTTTTATTAAACACTTTTACTTTTGTAGGTCACATTATTTCTATTGAGGAGATTATGGTGGATCCGTAAAAGGTTGCAGTGGTTAAGAAGTGGCCAGACATACGACTCCAACCAATATTTAGAGATTCTTGGGTTTAAATAGTTATTCCAGGAGGTTTTTGGAAAGTTTTTCTTCTATAGATACCCCACTGACTAAGTTGATTCAGAAGAAGGTAAAGTTCTTGTAGTCTGATGCGTGTGGGGGTAGTTTTGAGAAACTGAAGGATAAGCTAACTTTGACTCTAATTTTGACCTTGCCTGAAAGTACTGATGGGTTTGTGGTTAACTGTGATGCATCCCGTGTGGGGCTTGGTTGTGTTCTGATGTAGTATGGTAAGCTGATAGCCTATGCTTCTAGGGAGTTGAAGGCGCATGAGAGGAATTATCCTACTCAGGATTTGGTGTTGTTAGCTGTGGTATTTGCATTGAAAATCTAGCATTACTATTTATATAGGGTGCACGTGGATATCTTTTCTGGTCACAAAAGCCTATAGTATGTGCTCACTTAGAAAAAGTTTAACCTCAGGCAAATGAGATGGCTTGAGCCTCTCAAGAACTATGACATGAGTCTTTATTATCATCCAGGTAAAGCTATTATTGTTGCTGATGGTCTGAGAAGGTTGTCCATAGTGGGTATAACTTATGTGGATAAGAAGAGGGGGGAGTTTGTGAAGGACATTAACCATTTAGATAACGTTGGAGTTCGTATCCTAGACTCTGAAGATGGTGGGGCATTTGTTCAAAAAGTGGCAAAGTCATCTCTGGGTATTGAAATTAAGGAGAAACAAATGTTAGATCCTGTCTTGATGAAAATTAAGGGTGATGTAGGTGAGCAAAAGGTGATGGTATTTGAGATTAGTGGTGATGGTACCTTATGGTACAAACGGAAGTTTTGTGTTCCTGATGTTGATGGTTTCCAAGAGAGGATCTTGGTTTAGGCGCAAGAATCGTGCTATGTTGTTCATCCTAGTTTGACGAAGATGTATCATGACCTTAAGGAGATGTATTGGTATGAAGTGGGATGTGGCTGATTTTATGGCCAAGTACTTGGTGTGGACAACAAGTAAAAGATGAGCACATGAGGCTCTAAGGATTGTATCAAGAAATTGAATTGCCGGAATTAAAATGGGATGTGAACATGGGTATTGTTATCGGTCTTCCTCGATATTGAAATCAGTTTGATTCAGTTTGGGTCATCATGGATAAAATGATAAAGTCGGCTTAGTTTTTTCCAAAGAGTACTAACTTTTTGGCTGAGGATTATGCGAGGTTGTATCTTTATGAGATTGTGAAGCTACATGGGGTGCTTGTCTCTAACATCTCTGATCGTGGCATACATTTTGCTTTTCACTTTTAATGGTTATTTCTGAAAGGGTTGGGGACTAAGGTGAGTCTTAGTACTTCTTTTCACACGTAGTCATATGGGCAAGCAGAAATAACTATTCAGATATTAGAGGATATGCGTCGTGCTTGCGTGATTCACTATGGTGGTAGTTGGGTTTAGCATTTACCTCTTATAGAGTTTGCTTACAATAATAGCTACCATTCTAGCCTTGGGATGGATCCATTTGAATCCTTGTATGGTAGGTGATGTAGATCTCCTATTGGGTGGTTTGAGGTCGGTGAGGTAGAGATATTTGACCAAAATTTGGTTCACCAAGCCATAGAAAAGGTAAAGGTGATTCAGGATAGGCTTAAGACCGCCCAAAGTTACCAAAAGTCCTATACTGATACGAGGTGGCCAGAGTTATAGTTTGAGGTTGGGGACAGGGGGTTCCTAAAAGTGTCTCCCATAAAGAGAGTGATGAAGTTTGGTAAGAAGAGGAAGCTCAATCCCTGGTATTTTGGTCCTTACTAGGTCTTGATAAGGGTTGGTAAGGTTGCATATAAGTTCGAGTTCCTTCTAGTTTAGCTTTATTCACTCGGTATCCCATTTTTCTATGTTGAGGAAGTCCATGAGTGATCCATCTCAAATTGTGCCTATTTTAGATATTGGTATCTCAGACTCTTTGTCTTATAAGGAGGTCCCAATCAAGATCTTGGATTGACAGGTTCTTTGATTGCGGACCAACAATATAGCTTCAGTTAAGGATCTATAGAGGAACCACAAGGTTGAAGAAGCTTTTTGGGAAATGGAAGAGGACATGAAGTCCAAGTATTCATTCCTATTTTTTGCTTTGGGGATTTATGCTGAAGCTAAGTGTTCTTCATCACATATTTGTTTTCTAACTTAGTTAAAGGTTAGAATAGGGGTGTGGAGGTTTAAATTGTGCTTCTACTACCTTCTTCATCATTCGTTGATGAATGATCCAAGTGAGGGAGAATTGAATCACCCTGGGTTCTGGTCCTTGGAAAATTTCCTAGGTTTTATGTCTTCTGCTGATCACACGACTCACCATACGACCCGTATGGTGAGTTTACGGGTCAGGTAAACCATCTCTTATGATAGCCACTATTTGGTGGGTAAGTTCCTGGTATGGTTACAGTTTTATGGGTAGGGACGTATGGTTGGTGATGGGTTGATTCTTCACTTAATCGAAAATTTGGTACCTTAACTTGTATCTGAGTATTAGTGGCTCACAATGAGTCATGAGGATTGGGTATGAGTGGTATAGTCCAACTCGTATGTTGGACAATGTCATGTTGGACAATGTCCAACCCTTTGGATTCTGTTATGGGTACGAGTTAAGAGTACTTGTCGTATTCTTAGGGACGAGTTGGTCTTGGTGGTCGCATGTTGGACATTGTTGGGGTCCAAGTAGCTGCTTAGGGTGCGTGTGGTAGGTACCACTTGTTTGTTAGGGTACGGTTTGGGTGGGGTAGTCATACCCACCGGCAGAAATTTTTTTACAGTTTAAGTCTAGAGTTTTCTGGACATTTTCTCTCTTAACCCATCATGACCCTATGACCTAAAACACTATTGGTACTTTATTTACCTTATTATTCTAATCTTAAGCACTCAAAAACTCTCTCAAATCTCTCTCAAGCTCTTGGGTTAAGCAAAGGCTAGGGTTTCGTTCAAGGTGGTCAATTAAGGCCCTAAAGGGTGATTTCTCTCCATCTTCTTTGTAATCTAAGGCATGTTACTACTCCCTCATCGTTAGTTCAATTAAAGGCATGTTTTATGAATGGTTTTCATGGCATAATTGTGATATGGTTTTGGATTATGAATTATATGATGGGGGTTTTGGTTTTTAATGGTTGATTTATGTTTCCCCATGTTATTACTTATAGTTTTCATATTATAATGGTGGTTTCTACATATGGTTGAATGGGAATGGTCAATTGGCACTTGGTTTTGGTTTTTGAAAATATATGCCCTCAACATGTTTGTTAAAATGCCTAGGAGAATGCTTTTACTACATAGTTGGACTTTAATTGAAAACTTTAGATGGTATAATATGGTAATGGAACCTAAATTTTTTATATGGTTTTAATGGCTAAACGGTAAGACCTTGGTGGACATGGATTTAATTTAAAACCTTGTGGGGTATAGGGAATCACCCAAGCGAATCTAATAATGGAATCTGTTGGGTACATGGGAATCCCCTAGGTGTTGGCTAATGAGATTGCTTGCAAGCTACAGTCGGTATGACGATACAACTTTTTATAGCCTTGGTTATTAATATATGGAGTTAGTGGTTTGGTTGTGTGGTAATGATTTTAATGCAACAATAATGGTGAGTTGTTATAGCTAACCGTGAATGTGTGAGTCCAATAGACGGACACTGGAAATATATGTTTGCCGATAGGCAGATTGGTCATGGAGACCATGTACTTGTGGGGTACATGAGAATCCCCTAATTTATACTTGTATATATGTATCATATAGGGTGAAGGGTACACGGGAATCCTCTGCCCCTATGATATTATGTGTGGCTACACGCACTGGGGCCCATTTAGGGGATAACGCTGGACCCATATAGCCCTTGGGTGGTTATAGGATGGTTAAGCTACACATACCCAGGTTAATGATTTTAAAGGTATGCTAAATTCAGTTCCCTTTCCCGGCATGTATTATATATATGTGTGTGTGGACGTGAATGCATGTGGTTATTTACTTGGTTCTAAATATTGGCATTATTTTATCCTTATCCTAAGTACATGCTAGCGTTCACCCACTAACCCTTCTTCGGGCACTGTATCCCTATGCAATGTAGAAACCAGCCATACTACTCCTCCGGCTCAGTGATTAGTTCGGGGACCACTTATGTTAGATTTAAGTGGTGAGCTTCCATACTCCTGAAGGATCCATTTCATGTTATTATCTTGTCTTCATAATTTGGTTATTTATTAGACCTTGGTTTTGGCTATGGTCGCGGGAATTTCCTGACTGGATACTGTTTTACTTCTGGATAGAGGCTTTGTGAGACTTCTATTGGTTGGTATGGTGGTGTCAGCATTTGTGTCAGCCTTGTCATTGATATTGGTATTATGGCTGATACCGGTTGACTATATTTGATTTATGATTGTTCCATTTTGTTATGTTTTATATGTGTTTGGAATTTATCCGACTTAACGTGTAGGGAGGTTATGTTAGGGTATTGGGGGTGGTCTTCGACCCCGGTTGGGCTTAAGGCACCCGAAATGACTAGGCCCTGGTTTGGGTCGTGGTACTTACCCACATGAATATCTCCAAAATGCAAATGGATCATAGATACATGATAGATTGGATAAATGACCAAAAAGTCTGGTGGTAAGGCCAAATCATAAATAGACTCCATAAAGGTCCGAAGAATCTCAAATGACCCAATATACCTAGGGATAAATTTGCCTCTCTTACAAAACCTCATTACGCCTTTCATGGGCAACACATGAAGGAAGATTAGATCACCAATCCCAAACTTCAAGGCACAACGCTTGTAGTCGCAGAACTCTTTTGCCTACTCTAGGATAGCCAAAGCCTATCCTAAATCAACCAAACCTTATCCACTGACTCCCAAAGCAAGGGGATACCACAGGGTCTAACCTATGAAGTCTCAAATGAAACGATAGAAGATTGACAACTTCTACCAGATAATTCCTTGAAAGGTGCCATCTCAATACTCAAATGGTACCTATTATTATAAGAAAACTTTTCTAGGGTTAAATACTGCTCGCACTAACCTCTGAATTCCATAACAGAACCGCAAAGCCTATCCACAAAAATCTAAACAGTCCACTTCAACTGACCATTTGTCTGGGGATTGAAATGTGTGGTTAGGTCAACCTAAGTACCTAAATTCTCCTGAAACATCTTCCAAAAGCTAGAAGTGAACATTGAGCCTCAGTATAAAATAATAGACACAAGTACTCCATAAAGTTAAACTATCTCACAAACATAGATATGAGCCAACTTCTCTGTACTGAAGGAAATGTAAATAGGTATGAAATTGGAAAATTTGATCAACGAATCCATAATGACCGGAATATTGTCAAACCACAAGAAGTATGAGGCGACCCACTCATAAAGTCCATAGTGATCCGCTCCCAGTTCCACTCAGGAATGGGTAATCTCTGAAGCGAAACACCTGGTCTTAGATGCTTGGCTTTCACCTATTCAAAACACAAGAAACAAGCTACAAAGTACACTGCACCTTTTTCATAGTACCCACCATTTCTACTACTTTAAATCATAATACATCTTGGTTACCCCTGGATGCATTGAATATCTGGAACAATGTGCCTCCTCAAAAATTAATCTCACCTACCCACCAAATCTTGTCATACAAACTCAACCTCCAATCCTTAAAAATCCATCAGAATCAAGAGATGATTAGCCTTGCCATGCAACCTCTTATCTTAAATCACCCTTAAATTATCATTATAAAAAAGGTGAGCTCGAATCTGCTCAATTAAAGAAGATCTATCATTAAGAAAGGATAAAACATACTTAAGTGTCAAATTATCAATACTAACCATCTGGTTAGCTGGAGACTGAACCTCAAAGGCTAATGCCCTCTCTTGGGTCAAGGGATAAGCTAAAATCCCCATGCGAGTTGACTTTTTTCTCTAGTCCTCTACAACTACATTAGCCTTACTCGAATGATAAAGAATAGTAAGATTACAATATTAAAGCAACTCAAGCCAACACCGCTGCCTCATATTAAGATCTCGCTTATTGATGTAGTACTTAAGACTACAATAATCTGAGAAGATCTCACAAGGAACTCTATACAAGTAATGTCGCCATAAATTTAACACGAATACTATGGTTGTCAAGAACAAATCATTGGTAGGGTAATTTTTCTTATTAGGATTTAATTAATGAGGGGCATAAGTAGTTACCTTACGCTTCTGCATCAACATCGCACACAAACGAACAATTGAAGTATCACAAAACATGGTAAAATGCATGCGCTCTTTAGGCAATGTCAGAATAGGGGCCAAAGTGTAGAAATCCCTATGTTTTTACAACTTTCTCACAAGCATCTAACCACTAAAATACAACCTTCTTATGAGTCACCTTGGTTAAAGAAGCCATAATAGATGATAAACCCTCTACATAATATCGATAATAACTTGCCAAAGAAATAAAACTCTGAATATCGGTAGGAGAAATAGGTATAGACCAACCACAACTCATTTCTATCTTGGTCGGATCAATTGTAATACAACTCTTAGTTACCGCATAATTAAAGAAAGAGATAGAATCCAACCCAAACTCACAATTTGAAAACATAGCATTCGACTAGTCATCATATAACCTTTAAAGTACAATCTGCAAATGCTTCACATGATCAACTTCATTCTTAGGAAAGAACCAAGATTTCATCTATAAATACACTCATAAAAGAGTTGAGATACAATTGAAATACCCAGTTTATCAACTCAATGAATGCCGCAGGTGTATTGGTCAACCTAATATACATAACTTAAAAATAATAATGGCTATCTTCAATCGGTGATACCTGAATCACATATTAATCTTGGAAAACATTAAAGTACCCTAGAGCTGGTAAAGAAGATCATCAATGTGAGGAAGAGGATACTTTTTATTACTTTCACTTTGTTCAATTTCCTATAATCAATACACATATGGATAGAACTATATTTCTCTTTCAAAATAAGACCGAGAATCCCAAGGAGATATACTAGGTCTAACCCCTAACTCAACAAATCCTACAACTGCTCCTTCAATTATTTTAACTAAGTTTTGTCCATCTTATAGGGTGGGAAAAAAATAGGATTGGTGCCTGACTCCATATCAGTAGCCAAATCAATATCCCGATCAGGAGGCACACCAGGCAAATCCATAGAAAACACAATCATGAACTCATAAAAAATCTATATAGAATCCAAGTTGGTAGTGAGTTAGTACTACTATCATGTACATATGCCAAATAAGGCAAATACCTGATCTCTACCATGCAATGAGTATGTAAAAAGGTTATAAATCTTTTTGGATCCAAATTATATGTATGCTTCCAAGGTAACCTTAGTACACCAAGTGTTGCTAAGGTCACGATCTTGTCATAATAGTTTATAATAGTATGATAGGGAGATAACCAATCCATATCAAATTAACATCAAAATCAACTATATCTAGGATAATAAAGTCTACCTAAGTCTCATGGTATGCAAAGGTAACCTCACAAAATTGGTATACCCAATCCATCACTAAAGAATCTACTACGTGGGTAGAATTATAAAGAGGCTCAACAAGGGGATCATATTTAACATCTAAACTAGAAGAAAAATATGTATACATTCAAAAAATGTAAACCCCAGGGTCAAATAATAGGGAAGAGATCTATAGAAAATATGGACGATACTTGTAATAACTAAATCAGATGTCTCTTGCACGAGTCTCCCAAGTATGAAATAACATAGACCACATTCGCTCCTAGACTGATTGAAGCCAAACCAAGGCCTTATCGTAATAGGCATCTCAAGCCCAACAAGGACTAGAGATTACCCCGCTACCTAATCTAACCAACCTATATATACGTTGAGTTAGATTAATTCTGAACATATAATAAGATAGAGTAACTATCAACTAAAAGACTATGGGATAGGTCAATGACTATGGCTAACCCATACAAGTCTAACCATCCAATGCCAACCGACAACCATAACCAAAACTGAAATAATAACCAAGTCCATATCCATATCATAAGAATATAGAACAATAACAAATCAAATAAAGTCATATAATATTAACCTCAATGCCAATACCAATGCCAAGGATGACACCAGTGTCGACACAACCCATACCAACCCTAATAGTCTAAAAAAGCCTCTATCCAAATTCAAAACAACACCTGGTTGGGACCTGGCCCCAACCATAGCCAAAACTAATGAAAAAATAAGAAACAAAAACTAGAAATAGATCCTTCCAAAGTATTGAAGCTCACCAATTTAAGTCAACAAAAGCTATTCTCAAAGTCCAATCACTGAGTAGGAGGTGTAGTAGTACCAACACCTATATCGGGTGGGGATATAGTGTTGCACCTAAGTATACAAACAAGTATACATGGTCTCACCATGTAATACAATGGACTTAAATAAAGCCAGATATCGATCCCTCAGAGACTTGTGTTGACAACTATTCTATTATAGTTTACTATTGAGAATAAATTAATATGAACGAAACCAAAAAAGTTTGTGATTGTAAATAGGAAATTAAAGTAAACAATGCAATAAAGTATGTGCTTGGACAATTAATGAATAGAAACCCTTGGTCAAGGCTCTAGAAACAATCTTACTACACAATTTAACTTTATTCATTAGACTACTTATCTTGATTGTTGATTCGTAGGGTTTATTGTTGAAATATCCTGGGTTTTGACCTTTGGAAAATTTCTTAGAATTTTGTTCTCTGGACCCAATACGACTAATGGGTATGAGCCGTATATTGGGGTACGAGTTGTATGGTCTTATCGTATACTGACCAGTGTTAGTTGGTAAGATGGTTTTGGTCACTAGAATTGGTATCAATTAGGGGTATGAGTCATAAGTTCTTGGTACGAGTTGTATAAGGGACTCGTATAGTGGGCAGTTTTTGATCCTCCTGGTATTTCATTCTTCCAGAGATATGGGTCATGGGTATGAATCACATATTGTGGTTACGACTTGGTTGGATGAGTCATATAATGTATAGTTTCTGATCCAAGGTTAAGAATTTGATACTAGTGGTGGGTGCCAATCGTATTGGGAGGGTACAATTCGTGTGGGTTTGCTGTATCCCTGTGATGGGATTTTAAGGAACTTAAGTGGGGGTATTCTGGACACTTTCCTACTTACCCTAATTAGGACCCATGACTTCTAATACACTTAGGAGGTCATTAACCCTATTATTCTAGTCATTAACACTTAGAAACTATTCCAAAACACTCCATAATTCTATCAAGAGCTTTTGGGGCAAGAAGACTAAGGTTTTATCATGAGGATTGTTTTGGGGTTTGACTCGATGATTTCTTTCCATCAATTCTTTGGTCTAAAGCATGATTCTCTTTCTTAATTTTAATTTCAACTAAAGAAATGGTTTACATGATTGATTTCTTAGTTTTACTATTCCATAATTATGGCTTTCAACTATTATTTGAGGGTTTGATATTAATTGCTTGGTTATGGTTTCCCATGTTTTTAATTATATTTTTATATGTATTAATAGTGGTTTTGGAAAATTGGATTGCATGGTATTGGTTTAATGGTCTTTGGAATTTTTTTGGTTATATTATGCCCCAAAGGTGTTTGATAAAATGCTTGTAAAGATATGTTTATTGCATTGTTTTTTTTAATGAAACTCTTGCATAATTTAAACTTTGTAAAGGAAATTTGCATGGTTTAAATGGTTTGAAAAGGATAAAGTTAAATGGTTATACTTTTAGAGAACATGGAAGTCTCCTAAGTGGTTTAATGTGGTATATGGAAGGGAACTTGAAAGTCCCTTTAACCTATATGGTTTGGCTATAGATATTACTTGCAAGTAAGGGGTAGTATAAAGATACCACTAATGTTGGCCCTAGTTAATAAAATGGTACATGGATTCTGTTGGCTATTTGGAAAAGATTTTAATTGGTCATTAATGGCAGGGTGTGTAGAAAAGCCGTAGAAGGTGGCTATCTCAGGGGACCAAAACTGGAAACTCATACTTTCCGATATGAGGATTGGTCATAGTGGACCATTTGCAAAATGTCATACTATTGGGGGATGTACTAGTTATCCCATAGTATACTTCCCTGGTCGTGTAGCTACATGCACTAGGGCCCTTTCAGCAGGGGGAGCTTAACCCATACAGCCCGTGGGTGGTTAGGAAAGCCAAGCTACACAGCCAAGGTAAAGGTTTTCAATGCATACTAAAATCGATTCCCTTTCTTGGCACTTATATATGTATGGTTGTATGCATTACTGATGGTTTTACTTGGTTTTATAACTGGTATTATTTTATTGTTATCCTGAGATTCATGCTAGAAGTCACTTACTATCCCCATCTACTAGCAGTTGTATACCCACGCTATGAAAGAACCGACCATTCTACTCCTTCTGTTTAGTATGCAGATTTGGTATCAACATTTGGACTGAAGTGGTGAGCTTTCATACTTTTGGAAGACTTAATTTCATGTTATGGATTTGTAGACATTTTTATTTCATTTTGGATATTGGTTTTTTCCATGGTTGGGGGTATGTACCAACCGAATTTGTTTACTCTTTTAGATAGAGGCTTTATGGTACTTCGGGGGGTTGGTATGGGTAGGATCGGTATTGGTGTCAGCCTTGGCAATGGAATAGGCTGGTGGGATGACACCACATCACAAGATTTCTCACTGTTCTATCATATTATATTTTGGTATTAATTATATTAAATTTTGTTGAACTTATTTGGTTATGGACTAGTTTATGTCCTATGTTTTGGTTTGGTATGGTTGGAGATTTGTCTGATACGGTTGGACTCGGTTGGGTCGATTATGGTTGTGACCCTATCCCAGAGTCTTGATGAGAACATTTATGCTATCTTGATATATGTTGAAAATTCAACCCATCAAAGGCTGGAATAAAGTGGATGGGTTGGGTAACAGGGGGCGGTCCCCGTTTCTGGTTGGACTTGGGATTCCTATTATGAAAAGGCCCGGGGTTGGGTCGTATCGATTGTATAATCATGGTCTCCCGACCTCTAATTTTCTACCTAACAGGACATTACACCTACATCGTTGAGTGGGGATGTAATAATCTATTTAGATTCATGAAGATGTCATCCTTCAAATGAACCAAGAAAGGCTTCTAGGTATATCCTTATCCTAGACTCTAATTCAAATTCCTTATTTTATAAAAGAATAAGAACCTTACTCTATTTATCCCCATGTTCTATCTTTTTATTCCCCCTCCCGAGCTCACAAGGTTGAAAATTGGTATATTCTAAGGGTAAAGAATCCTTAAAATAGTTATAAAAAGGATAAATAAACAACCAATTATGATAATCAATCAAAACCAAATCAATTCAAAGCAATAGTTATCATGTTCTTGGCCTTAACCTAGGAAAGAGGGCTTTTAGCCGCTAATGGACATAATCGTAATTAATATGAATGAATCCACAAAACATCTAAGCTAAAATAAGAAAACACCTAATTTAAGTGTTTTCCAGCCCCTCTATAATCTTCCAAGTCGTCCAAGGTGTTTAACAATGAGTTCAAGTGTCCTATTTATCGGATGAGGACTTTTGGCCGTAGTGGGAGAATGGTCCGCAACGCACCACCCAATCAAATGGAGTAGGGGTAACCATGATATGATTATTATTATGGAATATGGGTCTTGACGAACTTCCAATTCCCATGGAATATGGGTTGTGACGCCCCTCTATCGCAAGGGCACACTGGAACATCTAATTTGATGTCTAAACTTTATCTTGTGCATTTGTCTTCCATCTCAAGCTTTTTGGTGTTGTTTAAACTTGATTTAAAACTCTTTAATCATCCATGTATCACCATAATTAAATCACCAATAATCCTATAGCATTAAACACCACACATTAGGGATCAACACAACACACAATCTATAACAGTGAATTAGAAACTTAAGCTAAAAACTAGTCCTTCCCACTTTGATCATTAGCTTATTGTATTGGCTCTTGGCTTGATTAAATTAAATTTTGAACACTATAAAAAAGTTATTATACACATAATTATACAATAAAACCATTAGGAACTCGTTAAAGACATTAGAATCCATTGCGATCAACCAGAACAACACCTAGCTCAAGCTAGTAACACTAGTTTTCTCATTTGAACTCTAAGTGACCAATTTAAGTACAATATTATTTGGAAAACACCTTGAACATTATAATTAAATACTTAAACCATTATATTCTCATTTATATCATCATTAACATATTAAGCACACAAGTTATCCTCAAAATAAGGCTAAATTAGCTTGGATAACAACACCGAGGTGCATAAATCTACCTCAAATCACCACCCCACACTTAAAGCCTTTTTCATCCTCGAACAAATATTTACTATAAGAATCATAATTAGAGGAGAATCTACTCTTATAATACAATAAAGTCACTCAAGCTAGTACTACAATGACTACATAGAATGCAATTTTCCACACTAAGCATGTTACAAACACCATTGAAAGTTCAAGAATACTACTTCAAAACATCCTAGGCTAAAGAATTGACCCACCTAGTTGGCCAAATCATACATATTGTTACCCATAAATGTGTGCCCTCATGACAAGAGAGTTACCTATAATCACTCACATAAATAAAATTTATAACAGAATGGGTACCAGATCAAATTATGCTCATTCTCACAAAGAATTCACAAGTTACATAAGATGAACCATAGACTTGACCTTAGTGTAGTAATCAACTAATATCAAAATGATGAAGCTTAGAATTAGATAGGTCTTTAAAGGTTGTAATGTAGGCTAAGGGATGGGTAGGAACTATTCTAGCCAGTAATAGTGACTTTCTTCCCTGAGCACTTTAATGCATCACACTTTTTCATTCAATTCACCTCTAACAACCCTTCTAATCCACTTTTGTCTACCCCTACATTTTTTTCCCCATATTATTAAGATTATTCACATACACTATGGTGGGAGTATTCTATGTTCACATTATCCAAATTTAGCAAAAATTTTCATTTCACTCCTGACCGCTACACATAATTGTACACACCAATAACTATTACTTTAGGGCTTCAATTTCACCTTTCTTTAACTTGACTTTCAAACTCCTAAACTCAATTAATTTTTTACACTAAAGGACTTAGGAGCTTTGGATCAAATTAAGGTATATCAAATAAGGGAATAAATGCTACATATGAGGCTGCCAAAGAAAATAAGCTAAAGGGTCGATGGGGTTAACTAGGATTATGCATAAGAGTAAGTAAGAAATGGTATAAAATATGGATATCAAAGAAATTCCTATATTATCTCCTAAACCTGCACTCTTAATTTTTCTTTGCACACACACCAGGAAAGTTCTAGCATCAAATGCAAAAAGGAATACACATCAACCTCACACACACATGGCACATTCTCACTCAAATAGGATCATCATAGACTCTCAACCAAACAATCACACGAATTCAACATTAAACCAACAAGAACAAGAGTCATAATCATGAGCCTAAGAGTCTCAAAAGTAGTAATTTACACCATCAACATGCTATTACAATCAAAACACTTGCATAATGCAGTAGAATATAACACCAATAAGAATATATTATTTATTCCTAACATAAATTATTTTAAAATTACTCCTAAAACTGGGAATTTCCCTACCTCACACTTAATAATCTACTATGTCCCAAAAATATACTTTAAAAGTAGAGATAGAAATACTCCTTGAGTCCTTTAGGCTGAGCTAGTAGCATTTTTATACACCAAGGGTGTCCAGAGACCCCACACTTAACTTTGCTATGCTCCTTAGCTTAGATTTTTCGATACTCAGACTTTCTATCAACCTGTGACTCGACAAAATGAAAAACTACATGAAGTAAACTCCCAAGAAGTGCCTGATTTAGTGTCATGGCATGACCCAGTCTTTGACTCATCCATTTTTCTTTATCCCCATCCTCCTACTTAGAGGCCATCTTCTTATTCATTTTTCACATCTTGTATATGAACTCTCATGGTTAATATCTCTCTCAAGGATAGCCTTTTCAGGCTCATTAATTAGTATCATTTTGTATTAGGGTATTTATTGCTTAGGCGAATCAATGAGAAAGTCCAAAGAGGTCTTCGGTGGACTAAACACCACCACCCCATACTTATCCCCTTTAATCACTGTGACCATGCATAAATCTTTATAGTGGGATAGTATGTTGAGTGGTTTGTACACTTTGAAAACTACCTCTTCATTATCTAGCTTCATTGTGAGCATGACCTCTCCCACATCTATTAATGCTCCTCCTATATATAAAAATGGACATCCTAAGATGACTGACACTTTTTCATCTGATTGAAAATCTAAAATAATAAAATCAACAGGAATAATAAACTTACCATCCTTGATGAGAACATCCTCTATGATTCTTCAGGATGGGATATGGTTTGGTTAGACAATTGGAACAAAACAGAGCTTGGTATCGACTTCCCTAAGCCCAAAGTGTTGAACAAGGAGCGGGGCATCAAGTTGATACTTTTCCCTAAATCGCTAAGTGCGTAGACCACCTCACTATTGCTAATTAAAATGGGGAGAGTAAAACTTCTAGGGCCTTCGAGCTTTTTGGGCATCTTCTGAATTACCACAAAACTATACTCCTCAGTGAGTGCTACTTTCTCAACATCCTGCAGATTAACTTTGTTAGTGACCACGTCCTTCAAGTACTTAGTTTACTTGGACATTTCCTAAAAAACATCTAAAAGAGGAATGTTAATGTGAATCTCTTTGAACGTGTCAAAGAACTTATTGAAGAATGCATCCTCCTTTGTTTTTCTAAGCCTAGGTGGGAAAGATGGTGGTGATCTTTCCTTCACCTGTTCAACAACTTTTGTTTTTGAGTACTCAGACTTCCTCAAATTTTTAGCAACTTTGTTATCTACTTTCTTAGTTGCCAACTCTACATCTACCCCCTTAGTTGTATTTTGAGGTAATTCATTGACCTCTTTACCACTCCTCAAAGTGATTGCAATTACTTGTTTAGTAGATTCAGTATTACATGGTAAACCACTTTGAGGCTTTGCATTTTATGCCAGCTGTATTTGCCCAACATGCATCTCCAAGTTCTTTGTAGGCATCTACTGGCTCTTCATATCTACTGCCAACTTTTCTTGCGAAGCTAAAATTTGTTTCAGCATCTCTTCTATATTATTGTCTAGATTTCCTTGAGCCTGCTGCTGTTGGCTATTCCATGGTGGAATTAGTGGCTGAGTCTACCACTTTTGATTGTCGGTTTCCCATAATTCAGGCTTTGAGCATTGTCCACAAACATCACTGACTCAGGATTTGCACCACACATTACTAAGAATGATCACTGTTGCCACAAACCTTACACTAAGTATTTGTTTGATGAATTGCATTAGCTATTACTGCAGGTTGTGTAACCCTCAATTTCATATTGCTGGTATGAGTAGTTTACTGATCTTATAGTGCAGTAATCTTAGAGGAATAGCAGTAAATTGGTCCAACACAAACATACCTGCAACCTTCTTTGTAGCACTTCTTGAGTTAGAATACCACTCAGGATTACCTTATGCAATATGGTTCAACAAAGTATATAGCTTATCATACATCAATTCTAATGCTTGACCACCTGCTACTTAATTTAGCAAAATTTTGGTGTTATGATCAAGTGCCTCAACAAAAGTGTGTGTTATTACCTCATTGGACTGCTGATGATGTGGAAAGTAATAAAAAAGAGATTTGAACATCTCCCATGCATGATATATGTTCTTATCTGGCTTTTATTTAAAGCTCACGATCTCACTGCATACTCTCGCAGTCTTGCCTGATGGAAAAAATCAGATGAGGAATTTCTGGGCTAAGTTGTCCCAAGTTGTGATTGATCTTTCTGGATCAAGCTTCAACTACTTCTTCACTTCTCCCAATAGTGAAAAGGGGAAGTGTCAGCCTAACATAGTCAGTTGACACACACGTAGGGATGAATGTGTCAATGATCTCAAAAAAGTTCCCCAGATGGACTTGTAGATCTTCATATGAAAGCCCCATAAATTGTCCACAATTGATCAAAAGCTGCACCATGTTCTGTTTTAGCTCAAATTTACCTCCAGCAACTGGTTTTCAACAAGGGGAGTTCAAATTCATCAATAGTGAGATTGCCACTTCACGAATTATCTTACAGGATGGTAGCTCTTCAGCCATGCGAGCAGGATTTTCTTTTTCCTCTTGAATTTTTGGGATACCATGGACAACGACTGCTCTCACCTCTATTGGTGAAAGTGTTGCTCAGGTTTGGGGCTTTGTTTAATCAATTCCCTATCCCTTACCATCTTACTTATTCATAAACCTGTTTCTTGTAAATTCAATACCAAGGCCACGTGTAAAGAACCAAAGAAATCTAAAAACTAAAACTAAAACTAAAATAGTTGCCAAATTATAAGTCCCTGACAATTGTGCCAAATACTTGTTGCACCCAAGTAAGTCTCCAATCAATCTCCGGCGGGTGAGATGCACACATAAGTGTTTGTAATCTTACCAAGTAATACAATGGCCTTAAATAAAGCTGAATATGGATGCCTCAGAGATTTGCATTGACAACTATCCTATTCTAGTTTACTATTGAGATTAAATTGATGTGAAAGTAACCAAAAGAGTTTGTGCTTGTAAATTACAAATTAAAGTAAACAATGCAGTAAAGTGAGAGTTGGGATAGTCAATGGAGAGAAACCTAGGGTAAAGTCTCTACAAACAATCTTACTATGCTATTGAACTTGATTCGTTAGATTACTTATCTTGATTGTTGATTCGCATGGTTTATCGGATGATCATGGTCTCCCGACCTCTAACCTTCTACCTAACTGAAAATTACAACTAAATCATTGAGCAGAGATGTAATAATCCATTTAGATGCATTAAGATGTCATCCTACAAGTGAACCAATCAAGGCTTCTAAGTATATCCCTATCCTAGATGCTAATTCAAATTCCTTATTTTATAAAAGAATAAGAACCTTACTTTATTTATCCCCACATTCTATCCTCTTATTCCCCCTCCCAGGCTCATAAAGATGATAATTAATTATTCTAAGGGTAGGAAATCCTTAAAATAGTTATTACAAAGATAAATAAACAATGAATTATGATAATCAATCAAAACCAAATCTATTTAAAGCAATAGTAATCATGTCCATGGCCTTAACCCCAGAAAGGAGACTTTTAGACGCTAATGGACATATCATAGTCAAGATGAATGAATCCATATTAAAATCCATAAACAAGCTAAGCTAAGAGAATAAAAACCCTGATTGAAGTGTGTTCCAACCCCTTTCCAAGCTTCCAAGTCATCCAAGGTGTTTAACAATGGGTTCAAGTTTCCTATTTATTGGAGGAGGACTTTAGGCCGAGGTTGAAGTATGGTCCACGACGCGTCACCCATTCAAAGGGAGTAGGGGTCGTGATGCACTGCTCATTCCTATGGATTATGGGTCATGTATCACTTCCAATTCCCATGTAATATGGGTTGTGATGCCCCTATATCGCGAGGGTACACTGGAATATCCAATTTGATGTCTAAACTTTGTCTTGTGCATTTGTCTTCCATCCCAAGCCTTGTGGTGTTTTTTTCACTTGATTTCCAGATTTTTCATCAACCATATATCAATATAATCAACTCGAAAAGTATACTATAGCATAAAACACCACATATTAGAACTCAAAACAACACACAATCCATGACGGTGAACTCGAAACTTAAGCTAAGAACTAGTCTTGCCCACTTTGATCTTAAACTTATTGTTATGACTCTTGGCTTAATTCAATTAAACTTTGAACACCATAAACAAATTATTCCACACATAATTACACAATATAACCATTATGAACTCATTATACACATTAGAATCCATCGAGATCAACTAGAATAACACCTAGCTCAAGCTAGTAACACTAGTTTTCTAATTTGAACTCTAAGTGACCAATTTAAGTAAAAACTTGTTTGGGAAATACCTTGAACATTATAATTTAATAATTAAACACTTATATGCTCAATTATATCATTTTTAACATATTAAACACATAGGTTGTCCTAAAAACAAGGCTGAATAAGCTCGAATAACAACATTAAGGGGCATAAATCCACCCCAAATCATACAACATCAAATATGGTTAGTGGTTGGAGCGCTAGCATATAACTCAGGGATAAGGATAAAATAGTGCCAACAGTTCAAAACCAATCAATTAATGCATATTCCAATGCAATATATACTTATGCATATATATATATATATATATATTTATACCATGATAGGATAGGGAAATATATTAACATGAACTTTGAAATCATTAACCTGGGCTATCTAGCATGAACATCATAGAAAAAGGCACCACAGGCTATATGGTCCAAGCTCTCCCCTAGATAGAAGGGCCTAAGTGTGTGTAGCCGTACGAACTAGAGATATCCATATCCGTATATGCCTTTATGGGGGACTTGAACCTCCCAACATAATCAAGGTTAAGCAAAATTACATGTATTATGGAGGGCTCGAACCTCCAATTAATATATTCATTTAGGGGACTCAAACAACCCGATCATAAGATACCCACACGGCTAGCATGATTTTCAGTGTTAGTCCTTCGAACTCCACTTTCACAGCCCGACTACACACCCCAATTTAAAGACTAATTTAAAATCATCATTCCATATACACAAATATTTAGTTTGTTCCTTACCAAAGGCACTTTATTGGTATCATCATACCAATACTACTTGCAAGTATACCATATGTCATTACTATTATAAATAAACCATTCATTCAATTGACTCTGGCATTTGAACCCATCATCTAGCAAGACAATTGTTTAATTCAAAATATAGAGACTCGAACCCATTGTCTAATAAGAACATAAATCCAGTTAATATTTAGGGATTCAAACCCATTTAACAATTTAAACCACCAAGGTTACTATATGGTTCATTACATGGGCAACAGGGCCTACACAAAACCATTTACCAACTATGTTTATTCATTAGGCAAATTATTAACATGTGACTAGTTTATTCTTTTAGGCATTTTCACAAACACTTTGAGGGCATACAATTATGAAGACCAAAATTAAGGTTAAAACCATCAAGTTTAGGGTAACCCATTACCCATTTGTTAAACCACAATTACCAAGCACCCACATGTCTAAACCATCATAAAAAATATGTATAAACACAAGTTAAACCAAGAGTAAACAATACTAAATCATATGCAACAAACCCTCAACTTTGGTTTTCAAAACCACCATTTAAGAATCACAATCACCCTTAAAAACCCATTATATTTATAAATTAACAATGAGTAAGAGTCACATGCCTTATTTAACAAGATTCATAGAAAAAACATGACTCTTAAGCCTCAAGATGAACACCTTTGAAGAACCCTAGGCCTAATTTTCAAGAGAGAGTTTATAGAGTCTTTTCAAAGTGTTTGATATTTCAATAGTGGGTTTGAAGATGAAATAATATGTTTTAAGACATGGGAACTTAAGGGTTTTAGGGTGGGAAATGTCCAAAATACCCCAAGTGATAACGCTCAACATATACATCAATTTAAGTGCAAGGCAATCATCATAAATATATTTACCCAACTTTGAGTTAGGGTCGAATCCACAAGGAACAATTTGAGTGTAATACCCCATACTTCTACCTAGCTTAAAATCATTCCAGAAATATTAAAGACTATTTTTAAAGATGAATCCACTTTTATATATGTGGTATTTAAAGATTTTTAGTTTTTATCATATGGAAAATTGAATAAGCTTTCCATTGATACCAAATTTGCCCAAATCCGACACTCGGGGGAAGAGTTAGAGCCATTTTAGTGAGACAGTGTATCACCTAAGGTATCAGCGCGTCGCGGAGCCAGCTTAAATGCCAATTGTCAATTTTCAGTATTGCTCCATGATAGTGGTGCATTGTACCAAACTTTCAAGTCACAAACAAAGTGGCAATGCGATAGCCCTATATCACGCCACTATGCAGATTCCCAATTGTCCAATTCTAGTTACTTGGTGCGATAGTGCCGTGTCCCGCCAAGGATGAAAATCAGGAAATTTTCACAAGAATTAAAATACGCATCCAAGGGTTAAAAGGGTCAATTTATCACCCCTATGTAAACCTAATAACATGTGATTCAACCATATTTCACCCAAAATATAGTGTGTCTCTCAAGTTTCTCTCACAAACATACTAGGGTTTTCAATTGAGGATTCAAATTCAAGGCACAAATTCAAAAGTCTCTCTATCAATCTTTGCTAAATCAAGAACTAAGGTATGCAAAGTGTTCATTCATGGATTCCTTTCATCTAGGAAGCCCAAGAATCAAGTTTTAAATCTTGTATTATTAATATTTTGTTGTTGGTTGATTATGTTCATGTGATTATGATTGTATGATTCCCAAGCTAGAACTTTATGTGTTGTTCACGAACCTATGCTAGTATGTGGTCTGAAATATGTGAAATTAAGTTGAAATATGAAGTTTTGTTGTATTAATTTGATGGTCATGCCTATGCCCTAAGTCATGCTTCCTGGGTGATTGATAAAATACCCAAGAGAATAGAAAATATACATTATAGGTCAATTATGACCCAAGTGCTAAATGCATGCTATACCCTATGACCAAGAATGACTTCCATGATATTGTGTGTATTATGAATGGTTGAGGGAATGTCCATGAGATTAGGTTGATGAAAGTATGACATATTTATATGCAATTCCCTTTATGTACAAGAATATGATAACCATGTGCTTCATGAAATCTCTAAATTAATGTATTATGAATTGTTGATATTGGTTATGTGTTCAAGAAATGTCATGTCCTGTCAGTTCATGCTATCGAGTCCTAGGGGGTACTTGTACCCGACAATTTAGTTGTGTGCCTAGAGCGAGTTTCATGTTTTTATGATACTCTCAGTGAAGCCATGATCAGTATAATTTAGTCAGTCACATGACTCAGGAAAACTCAGTAAATTTAGTATCAGTCCAATCTTACTCAGTATTCTCAGTAATCTCAATAATCTCAGTTAGTTATTAGATTTCAATAGTTTTCCATCAGTTAATGCAATTTAGTGAATTTAGTTTAAATTAGTTAAACAATACGATCAGTAATAGTTCATTTCAGTATAATTAAGTTTATTGTCTCTTTAGATGGGAGTAGGATTCAACATTGAGTGAATCCAGGGATGAGGACACACACTGTCAGTCAGTAGAGGGTGTGGTCCTTAGAAGCAATCCTTGCATTCCAGAACTATGTAGACAGTGTAGGTTGAGATGTACCCTATGAGTTTAGGGATTATATACCTCATCTGAGTTTTCCTACTAGGAGGGGTTGACGGAAGAGCTCCTTGTCAGAGAGGGTCTACTCACAACATGTCTTTAGCCGTGGCAAGGTACTGACACCCTTCTAGCTGGGGTTACAGGTTGGACCCCACTAGTTCAGTTTCAGGGCATGTCGGTTAGATGACTAATTCTCGCAGTCTCAGTCTCAGTCTTAGAAACAGAACTCAGATAGTTCTACTAAATTCATGATGTCAGATGCAGTCTACTCAGTATATTACAAAACTCAGCTAGTTCTATAGTATCAGGACTGTCAGATACAGTCAATCATGTTATCAGTACTAGACTCAGTAATCATGCTATCATGAACTCAGTTAATAGTAATTAATTATACAAAACCCATGTTATCTGTATTCAGTTTCAGGACTATCAGATACAGTCAATCAGACCAGTTCTTCATAATTAGAACTATCAGAAATAGTCTTTCCTTTATTAATAATAAAACGTTAGTTCCTTAGTACTCTATAGACTCAGTTATTAAGTATCCCTATGTTAGCACTTAGATATCAGTAAATCTATGTTATTAGAATTCACGAGATAGTGTTATCATGAATTTAGTTACAGTCTCTTATTCTTGAATGTTTTCTCACGTTTATGTTATTCAGTCAGTTAGTATTGTTCATGCATATGAACCATTGCATTCAGCCGACCTCACTTGCATTCCAGTACATCAAATGTACTGAACTATTTGTGCTATGGTGTTTTATACCATAGGTTTAGAAGCACGAGCTCCCAAGCATCCTTAGTAGATCAGACGTTTAGCAGTCGGACTTACAGTGAGTCCTAATCATTCAAGGATAATATAATTATTTTATTACTTCATTATTTCTGTAGTTCAGAGTTAGTTGGGGACATATCCCTTAACTCTAAATTTTTTAGATAGTTTAGAGGCTTTCAGACTACAATATGTTTTCAGATAGTTTATTTTAGTTTTGGGTATTGTGATACCCTGTTACAGACATTAATTTATATTCTGTACTAGTTCAATTTGAACCTTATGACCTTACAACTTATATTTTGCATATTTGTAGTATATTATTCAGAGCTCAATTACAAATATCAGTCATGGGTTAGCTTGTGGTCCTTTGGGGTCATGAGTATAATGCAGAATTCTGGGTACCAAATTTGGGGCGATATAAACTTGGTATCATATCCTAAGGTTCAACAGTGTCCTAGGAAGTCTGAAAAGCTGCATCTAGTAGAGTTTTGTGCATATGTGTATTGTGCACCATACTTCTGTGTAGGAGGCCATGAGATGTTTTAGGAATAGTTTCCATTCTTTCATGTCTCAGGTTGTGCTATAGAAAGATTCTCTAAGAAGCTTATGTAGATTCTCATCATGCTTTACTCTTGTCAACTTCACCTTACTTTCAAGGTAATAGAAATGAAGAAGATCAAAGTCCTGGAGATAAGGCTTTCTCAGACAGTCCCTGTAGAAAGTTAGTACAGGATTTCCTACAAGATCAAAAGTATCCCATCATTTCAGTTATGTTCCAAAGTTGTACAGCTTTTATTCATGATCATGAGAACTCATATGTCATCAGATCCCTTCTCAGAATCTTATGATTGCATATGACCTAGAGTTAGAAACATGAACTTAGGAGTTTAGCAGTAGTAGAGTCCGGATAACATTATCTAGGTTAAACAAATTATGTATTCATAGGGATAGTTATACCAAAGTAAATTAGTAGGTTTGAACAGTGCAAGCTAGAACTTAAGTTTATTAATTTGATCTACAATTAAGTATGAAGGTATGGATGTGAATTAGGTGATATGGTATTAGTAGTCTATAAAGAAACAGAAGTAGATAATGTGTTTAGTAAGGTAAGAATGTGTCGAATAGAGTATTAGTAGGTGACGATGATTGCAGTTCAGTTTAGAGTTTAGTAAAGTGTTCATAGACTTATGATGATGGCTTAAAGCTAAGGTGGATAAGATAGATCAAGTTACCGAGTAAGCTCTCAGATCCTAGTTATAGTGCTAGTACTTATAGAAAAGCAGTAAGGGGAAAATGATTCCCCAACTCATCCTTATCTCAGTGTAGAGTCTTGTACCCTAGTCAGTATGATGCCTATTCATGCTTCACGTCTTTGTTTCATGAACACAACTTATATTAATATGTTTTCTATAGAATCATGTACGATTCTAGTTTGTAGCATAAAGAGTTCAGTTCTATTCCCCTCAGTAATACAAATCATGTCCCATAAATACAGAAAACTCAAAACTCCGGTCATCTAGCTCATGATTCATGTACTCATGTCATGATTTACAGTATACTCAGCTTCCATGGATCATGATATGCTCCTATTGATCTATTAATCTAGGATATGTCATGTGGATCCTCAATTCAGACCTTTTTGGAAAATCCATGTCATAGATATTATATTTCTTAAGCTTTAGTCATATGTCAAATTCAGTTAGTGTCCATTCATGCTTTAGGTCCCCTTGATTTAACCCATTAGTGAGCTCTCTTTGTGAAAATAGTATGGTGGAGAGCAGTTGCTTAGAAGGGAGAGAGTGGATGTTTCATGTTAATAGAAGATTATCGCATGCTTATTTGACACGAGGATGTAGTGATGAAGATAGGCTTGAATTTCATGTTAGTGTGCAAGTAAATGGCAAGCAAGAAGTTGTATTTAGAAGTTGGGAAAGTATAGAGTGTGAGTGTGCATTCAAATCTTTGACTTATGTCTGCCCCTGTCGTATAACTATAAAAATTAAGTTGACATCTCAGTTACAGTTTCATTATTCAGTACTCAGTAATCAGTGTTCCTTCTCAGAATTCAGTACTTCAGTACCAGTCTAAACCTTAGTTATCAAAAACCAATATTCAGTCCCAGCTATAGTCTCAGTTATAGTTATAGTCTCAATTACCATCTTATCTATAATCTCAGTCCTAGTTCTAGTTTAGTAATCAGATCAGTAACTTAGTTTAGTTTTGAGCTTACTTGACCATAGCATTAAGTTATCAGCTACTCAGTTGTCAGCCTTCCAGTACCTTATTTTACAAGACTATTCTAGAAGCATTTTGTACTCTTGGTGTTACATTCTCAAATAATACAATTACCCTCAGTTCATGCTCAGTATCTCATGTCAACTAGTCAGTCCTTATCTCCTATTTATAACGCTCTATAGTTATATTCAAGTTATTCAAGACTAAATACAGTTCAGTCTTACACGCCTAGTATTCAGCTATCAGCTATCTAGTTAATCAGATAAGTTAGTATATTTATGCACTCACGTTCAGCACCCATGTGAATCTTTTTAGTAGCCTTAGTTTCAGTGCAAGAGACTTAGTTATTTCATCTTATATGGTGTTCGTAGGCCTTAACCTATTTTACCGAACTTTAGCCATATGATTATTTTCTTGTTCAACTGTCTTGTTTAGACAATGCCAATATTTCCTCATGACCTAAAGCCACTAGAACTCTATAGAAAAAGTGTTAAAGAAAGGCTCCAGTCGACTATAAGTTTTCATCACAAGTTAGTTCATAAAACTAGAAAGTCAGTCCATCAGTCAGATGGATAAGTTCTCATGGTTTGGGTTTTCATCCCTTCCATCTAGACGTACTATCTTAAGCCTCATGAATGTAACAATTCTAAGATGAAATGACTAGATAGATGAAAGCTCAGCCCAGTTCATGTATCATGTTTCAGTTTTAGATCCAAGATATTTCGTTAAGACTCAGCTCGTAGATTTTTTGTGCATCGCTTCAGTTTCCTTAGTGACTCAGCCAAGTTAGTTATCTTTGAAGGACATAGTGTCCCAAGGGTGAGATACACTTTGAACCCCAAAACTTTCATGAAAAAACATCCCATTCTTTCTTCACGTAATGAATCAAATTTAGGAGTAGGGGTTAATAATAAGTTGACCTTCAAGTTTCTATCTCAACCGTGAGCTATGTATTTAGGGTCTTGGTTCAGTTCATGATATTCAATTCACAGTATTCAGTTCATGTATCACCTTCCAAGACTCAGTCTATGTCATGTGTTACAGATTCGGCCATGTTCTTAAATTTCCATTCATGCGTGTTTAGAAAGGATCTCAAGAAGAGGTTAGAAAATTTCTTGTGTTTGAAAATCTCTCTGATAAAGGCAGTGTAGAGGTTTGACAAAAAGGGAAATCTTAGTCCCCGATATGTCGGTCACTTTAAAATTCTCAGTCTTTTAGCAAGGTAGCTTATGAGCTTCAGTTGCCTTCAGATCTACCCTCAGTTAATCCAATTTTCAATGTCTCTTTGCTCAAGAAGTGTATAGGTGACCTAGCAGTTGTAGTCCCTATTTAGAGCATAGATGTTTAGAATGACCTCTCATTCGAAGAAATTCCAATCGAAACCCTTGACTACCAGATTCACAGACTGAGGAACAAAGAGGTCCCTCTAGTCAAAGTTCTTTGGCGGAATCAGTCCATTAAGGGAGCTACTTAGGAAAAAGAAGCAGACATACGTACCAAGTATCCTTACCTCTTCTCCACAAACTCATACTTAACCAAAAGTAGTAGCTTTCCTTATTGCTTATTTAGTTTCATGCTCAGATTCCTATTTTAGACTGGGTATCCATTTACCATTGCATATTCAATCATATGTTCATACATTAGATCAGTCATGTATTTATGTATCAGTGCAGTGAAGTAACTATGCATCAGACATGCATTCTCCTTGTGAGAAACTCAGTTATCATAAATCTCAGTTATGTATTCATTAGTCAGTTTAGTAATAAAACCATGCATCAGATACGCATGCTTAGTAAGAATCTCAGAAATGCAGTCATGTAGTCATGTTTCAATTGTTTATGCTCAGTATTTACCTTATCTTATCGTTTCTCCTATCTTACTCAATCTCTTTTGAGGACGAATGTTCCCAAGGGGGAGATATTGTAGTACCCCGTACTTCTACCTATCTTAAAGTCATCCCAGAAATGTTAAAGACTGGCTTTAAAGATGAATCTACTTTTATACATGTGGTATTTTCAATATTTTCACTTTTTATCATGTTTTAAATTGAATAAGATTTCCATCGATACCAAATTCACCCAAATCTGACACCTAGGCGAAGAGTTAGAGCTTTTTTAGTGAGATAGTGTATCACCTGAGCCATCAGCGTGTCGCGAAGACAGCTTAAATGGAAATTGTCAATTTCCAGTGTTGCTCCACGATAGTGGCGCACCGTGACAAACTTCCAGGTCACAAATAAAGTGGCAACAGGATAGCCCCGCATCACGCCACCATGCAGATTTCCAATTTATAATTCCAGTGACTTGGCGCGATAGTGGAGCATCACACCAAAGATGAAAATCAAGAATTTTTCACAAGAATTAAAATACGCATATAAGGGTTAAAAAGGTTAATTTATCACCCCTATATAAATCACATAACACGTGATTCAACCATATTTCACCCAAAATATAGTGTTCTAGATGACTATAGCATACATGAGACTGATACTAATAAAATCACCAAAAATGACATGTAAATTCGCTTAGGGGGATCAATTTCCCCTACCATTAGAGAAAAAAATAGAGTATCTATCAATTTTTGCAAGCCAAAATTTTTGGAGTCACAAAAAGAGAAAAAGTTTTATTACATGATTGATCACGTCTATGCCCTTGAATTTTGAAAAAAGTTGGACGTATGGGGGTGTTTGATATTGCATTTGCACCACTCATAATTTAATAACCAAGGCAACAACCCAAGACTTTTTTTCACATTGTGCCTTTTATACGGGCAAACCAACCATATGGCTACTTAATTTTTTCCATAGGTATGAATGTGATCCCAAATTTGAAATGCCACATGTATTCAGATTTCCCTTGGACGTGCAACTTTGATGCCACGGGTACTCAAACTTTCCCTGCATCCAAGGCTCAAACCTAATTACAATGCTTTTTCCTTAAAAATGTCATCACTTAATCTATCATAGGGAAAAAGCTCGTCCAATAGAATCAAAACAAAAATAAAGATAAAAGTAAAACCACAGATCTGAAAATAAACCAAATAACTAATCCATGAAAAGTGGGCACCGTCATATTGCCCAACTAATGCAACCCAAAAACAGAATAAAAATAATCCAAAATGTCATCAAAATATCCATAAAACATCTAAATAATACAAATTCGGGGACCGGCACCCCCAATTGTAAATATAGCAGTGACCTCACTGCATAACCATGAAAGCAAGAGAAAATGCTGCTTCCTGAATCTGCATTAAGAGCTGCTCTCTCCTGCTAACTTTGCACCATCACAACAGCATTAGAACCAGACCACTCAACAAGGGCCTCATCATCACTCTCTACTCTGGAGAAGGTAGTCTGTCAAGAGGTTTTAGGACCTTCCACAGACCCTTAACCCCTTTATACATCTTGCAAAAGAACTTGTCTCTCTTTTTCTCTCTACTATTCATCTTCTCATGGGAGGACCGAAGCTCCCTGTGAGACTCCTCCAATGCTGAATATTCCCTCTCAAGCCTAGTAATTGTGGCTCTCTGTGGTTGCTCTTCCTCCTTATGCTTCACATAATCTTAGTGGGAGATATAAGAATGATGCCTAGTGAAGGGCTCTCCCAGGCCCTAAGGCAATCCTGATATCATCTCCTTGATGACCCTAATATCAACCCCAATATCTTTAATTATCCCAACAAGGAATGATCTACATGAATCTGCCTCCTCAACTGTCGGCTTTCCTACATCGATTTTTCTCTTTTTGCTATGACCATATGCAATCTCACCTAGGATCTTGAGTGGGTAATTAGGGGTTCCAGGGCACACCCAAGTTTCATTAAGGCATTCTACCACCCCTGCTCTCCTGCATATCTTAGTAATAAAAGAAGGGAATAATAGATGTATACCACCATGGTTCCTATAGAGATTTATATTAGAAATCACTAGATGATCAACATTTAGAGGACTTGTTGTCCAGTATGCAGGAAACCATGTAGATATACATATATATAGCCACAGTCATACGCATTAAAGGAGAGATCCAACTGCAAATGATATTCATCCATATTTGAGCCTCTGTTATGAAGTCATTTATGAAGATTCCCCTTTTTGTTGTCATCTATGGAACCTTCTTGCCCGAGCATAATTTCTCTATCATCCAGGTGCTTGGATCACACACCTTTGCCTAAAAAACAACTATGTCTACATCTGGGAGCCCATGTAATTTGCTTATTTGCTCCTCTCAGAAATTCACATCCACTCCCCAGATCTTAATAACCGAATTTGCAAAAGACACTATGCTAAGATTAGCATAGAACTCTTGCACCCACGCTTGTTTTCCCTGTAAGGGTTTGAGGCAAAATAACTCCATCCAGTGTCCATGAGACTAGCATGAAATGCCAGATGTTTTTTTATAGAAATCTTTCCAAGCAAATACCCGTTTTCAAGAGTAGCTTAGTCCTTGGACACTTATCATAGTATTGGTTGTGGCATTTGGGAGTCATGAACTCGATATGGTCAAAGTTCTCCATTTTGTGGCTGAGTACCTACAAGCAACATAACACAGACAATAATTAGCATTTCCACACCCAAACCATGCTAGGTTAACCTGATAAACCCTTGGGGAAGTGTCATAGTGGGTTCTGGAATGAAAATTGAACATGCAAAATTTGTAGCCTTAGCAGAAAACTGCTCTCAGATGTAGCAATCATGACCCTTGACCGCAATCATAGTATCTGAGACCAACTTCAACCAGATTTTTGATAGACCAAAATACCTAATTCCAACACCAATTTGTATTCCAACGAACCATATAATTATTATAATCATGGAACTTTAGCCCTAAGTGCTTGATTATGCTCTTGAAACTTAAAGAATTTGGCAATGAGTTTGTTGGAGTATGTAATCAAACACATGGTGTACATACTAATTAAATCCTATTTAGGCCAAATTCTCTACCCCATCGATGTGTACACCAACTAAAAAAGCTAAAAACAAAGATAGTCCACATATAGGCATAAATTTAGCATTAGAAATACTTTTTGAGGACTATTCCTAAAGTACAAATTTCAAGCCAAAAATAAGTGAAATTAAAGGGAGTTAAAACACATATCGTAGAGTGGAATTCACAGAGATGCAATGAGTTCCTTGATTATGCAAAAAAGTTTTGTCTTTTGGGTGTAATTTTATAGAGGAAAATAGAGAAATGAGCGTGGGAGGACTGAGAAGTCGGATGGTCTTTTAAACTAATCTGACCGTGATTGCAGTCAGATATTCCTAATCGCGGTACCTAAAACCAATTTTTAGGTCCTTTTCACTCTCTTTCTCAGTCTAAAACACCATAATTTCACTATCACCTTTTCAATTTCGATCAACACTCCTCATAGCACTACAATTTCAGGGATTATGTATAGAAAAATAAAATCACCTGTATCATGTAGAAATAAAAGGATACATACCACTTTCGTGGTATGATGGGTCGCTTACCATATTTTGTGGCAAAACACCCCTCCAACTATCATTTGTATTTCCACTTAAAAGATTTGAATCTCCGTCCAAACTTTTTCTAACTAAGCATTAAGCGGTAGAGGGACAGAAGATTCAAATCTTCCAAGATAAAACATGATAAAAGTGAGGGCATAGAGATGCTGCTTCTATCTTGCCACTTTGAAGACTTGAACCTTTTACCCAAATTGACATTAATTTTTCAATTCAAATCCTTGGGTAATGATAGGAATAGGACACTAGTTGAACATCAAAAGTTGAGCTCCTTGGCGTACAAATATGGGGTTCTCATGTTCCCTTTTGGAATATCAAACTTCCAAATATAGGGATGGTACTTATTCTCCCTAAAATCCATCATTTTCTTGGGTAAGTGGACTATCATCACACCCACAAGGCATAGTGTTGAAAAATTGTTTGAATGAGGTCTATCCCTTAATTCTTGAATCATATCCTTACCCCAAAATAGACTAGAGTTTTCCCTAGAGATTAGCTCAAGTTTTTCTTTTGACTTTAGTACCATTTCCTCAATTTTGGAATCTTCAAATATGTTAGGTTTGGTTGGTTGGGAAATCACCAAGGACTCTTCACCACCAGGCTCATCATTTGCCACATAGCTTGGTATTTCTTCTAGATCCTCCTCATGTTGAAAAGTGGGCAAAGTAATGGTATTAGAGGGTTTGTTTCCTTGAGCATTTCCTCTATCTTGATAATCTTCCTTATAAATTCCTCATTGTATTGATGTAAGTTACACATGTCCTCCTCCAATGTAGTTACCTGGTCTAAAAGAGTTTGAAGCATTTCCTCAAAACTATTGCACCCGACATGTTATTCTTCCTTTATTTCATGATGGTACCTATCAAACTCATAAGAATACCTAGCATTTAGGTTAGCATAAAAAAGGGAGGGAGCAATTAAGTTAATCACTCCAATGTCTATCTCATCCAACATATAACAAATAATCATACTCCTAATAGGATTGAGATAGTGTGTCTATCTCTCTCTGAGGAGCATATCTACAATCTTGCTAAAAATGGGTCCTATCATAATATGGACATGGATCATCAAGATAGGATTTCCAACTACCAAAATCGTATTTGTCACAAGATGCCATAGTGACAAGAAAACTAAAATTAAAAAATCTACCTAACACAAGAAACAAAAGAAAATAAAAAACAAATATTACCAAGTTTGAATCCAAGGAAGTAAGCTAAAATTCCAAACTAACTCAATACACCAAATTGTTCTCTAGAAACAAAAATATTTTTGATGATGCTTAACTTACATGATATTTTAAGTGCAAGGCGGTCGTCGTCAATATATTTACCCAACTTTGAGTCGAGGTTGAATCCATGAGGAACAATGTGAATGGAAATTGACTTAGCTCAAAATAGATGAAACTTGCTAAAGTTCAAACCTAGAATACAAATATGTAACAATTAGGGAGGAGGGGGTTGGAGTGAGTATCAAAGATAATGCTTATTTATGGACTTTTAAAGGATTAATTCGGGGTGATGAATAATTAGAGTATAAGTAATTAAGCTTGGATCTTGGGATTATGCTTTCTTAAGGGCAAGTTATGCATGGGAACGTGATGATTCAGCGAAAATTTTAATCGTTGATGATGTGGTAGGATAGGTTTAAAGTCCTTCGAACTAGTTTGTCAACATAGTCTCAAAGATGTCACTCATTGATCCTTTCGAGTACCAAAAGAGTCTTTCAATTAAATCTACCTAATAACTTAATTAGGAACCCCTATTCCTAAGATGATACCTAAGGTATAGTAAATGTCACAATCACCCTTTTGTCTAAGATAGTGACAATAAGCAAACTATACCCATAAAATGTCAACTATTACCTTGGTTCCTACATGGATCTTTCAATGATGATTGAGGTTCTAAAAGTTTACCCAAACCCCTCTTTCAAGGATGGTTTAAGCTTTCAAGAGCTTTGTATTTTCATCCATAAACCTATTTGGGGCTTTCAACCACAAATCCCAACTAATTTAGTCAAGAAATAGTATAACCCATTATCAACAAACTAGCATATGCACAAATGAGTCTTGACCCACACACATTTGCACCCTATTATAGCATAATCACAATAGGAAGAACTAGCTACACATACGACTAGAAAGTAGGATTACCCAAAAATCTCCATTGATTTGATTTAAGAAAGACTAAGTGAATGTTACTTCAAACTTTGACTTCAATAAATCTTCAGTAGGAGTTTCCTAATCCTTCACTTGGAAGCTACTCCAATGTATTCTTTACCCAAAATTAATACAATAATTTTCCTAAAAAAACACAAACTAAGAAGTAGACAAAGTTCCAATAATTGGGAATCGATGGATTCTTCTTCAAAGAGATAGGGTTTGAGTCTCTTAAGAAAATTTTGGGAATAACTTAATGAATTTACACCTTTTTTTCTTGTGCTGTTTTTATACTAGGCCGAGATCATTGTAGCTTGTCCGTGTTTGTGGCTAACGCTACCGCAATCAGATCCATACAATCGTAAAATATTGACCTTTTTGACTAACTACAATCGCGGTTCTCAAATTGCAATTGTGTTAACTGAGGCTATGTTCTATTCACGGTTTTCAAACTACGCTTAATTTCTTTTTTGGTCCTTTTCACCTTGCATCCATACATTTTTATCTTATTACCTATGTGTCTGCAAAAAATAGATATTAGTGCATTTAATTACAAATATGTCTCATTTATTTATTCAAAACATGGTAATATGCACAAATGTTGAGTGCGAATGAGTGTAAATTCACAACTCATCACCTCACTTAAAAGCTCAAAACAAGCATACAAGAGGGTATGACCCATCCCCCTAAGCCGTACCTTAGGGTATGAGTGGTAGCCTTATCTCGTACCCTAAAATCATGTTAGATCTCCATACTAACCAACATATGACCACACATGACTAAATCATACCCTAATATATAAGATGTACCTTATATACTGTACCATAGATAGATTACTTTCCACAAGACTTAGGGAACCATATGACTTAGAAAATTTCCATTCGTACCCTAACTAATGACTAGTAAGATATTCAATCGTACCTTAGACAGTAAGTGGCTTTGAGCACACAATAAATATATGAGTTAGGACCCCTAAATCATACAACATCATATGAATAGCATTCACAAGTCATATAATGTACATAATGTTCTACTTAAATAAATTTTCTAAGGGTCTAAAGCCAAGGTGTTTTAGTGTAACCCAACGACTACTACCATATGCTCTCCTACCTCTACATCTCACACCTCTAGCATCACTAGCACAAGCCCTACCACTCTATGAACCACTTGTTACTTAAAAATTATATTAGGGAAAATCTAAAGCTAAGATATCTGCTAAATAGGGCCATACTGATCTTAAGTGTAATTGTGCACCTAATTGTCATTATCCATATGTGTTTAGACTAGTTTTACGGACTTCTTATGTGTTTGATGAGTTTTTAATGATATAATTAGTCATATAGGTGTTAAAATAATTTTTTATAATGTTTAAAGTATTTTTAAAACAAGTTTGGAATCATTTTTATCACAAAGAGTTTAGATGAGAAAACTAGTGTTACTAGTTTAAGCTATGTGTTGTTCTAGTGTATCTCGTTTAATTTTATTATGTTGGATGCACTAATTATGGTATTTGATTTTCTATGAGACCATGTGGGATGTTAATATCAATGTTTGGGAGAATAAAATTATCTAATGATTTATGAAAGACACCTACGAAGTGAGGAACTCAAAGGCAAACGAAAGGAGTTTACTATGACAAAATTTGGAACTTTTGAGGACAGGGGAATGCCATGCCCTTGAGCCTCCAAGATAGGGGATTTACATGACCCAAGACACAAATTAACATGTCAATAAATTGTGAGAATCCATGCTAAGGGAATTACATAGCCTAAACGTACCACAACATGGGTGTGTCACGCCCAAGGCACAAAAAGTGGGCAACTTCATCCCAGTATAAATAGAACACTCGTATTTTATTGTAAACACCTTGGAGGACTTTTGGGGATGGAATTACACTTGAGAAGGCTTAAATTAAGGTTATTTATATTTTTTTAGTTTACTTTTGGTTTTAATATAGGAATTTCATTATTGGAATTTATCATAAGAGCTTGAGTGGCGACACATCCTCCTTCTCGGGATAAGGCCAAGATAATGAATACTTATGATTTAAATGGTTTTTGTTTAACTTTATTATCATTATTAGCTGTTCATATATCCTTGTTATTACTATTATATGGATTCATGATCCATAGGATAAACCTATATTTCTATTGTGAAACCTAAAGGAGGAACAATAGATTAGATCGTGAGGTATATAGGGTGGGATCTTATACATTCAAAGGATTGAAGTTCATATTTGAATTTAGGATTGGAATATACAGGATGAACTATAAATGCATTTAAGTTAGTTATTACATCCCTGCTCAACGATGTAGTTGTGGGTACAACTTAGATAGATAATTAGAGGATGATCATTCCTTAATTATGCTATCAACCTAGTGAATCAATAACCAAGATAATTAAATTAAATAACAAGATGATATGACTAAGTAGGACTGTTCGTAGTGCCTTGACCCTGGATCCCTATTGTTGTCTCCAACACTTTACATTATCAAAATTGTTTTATGGTTACTTTTGAATTATCAAATCTCAAAGTCTCTTGGTTACAATTAGAACTTGTTTAATCTCTTTAGTAACACTAAAATCGGATTATTTTTAAGTACAATTCCCCGTGGCATTGATTCTTGGTTTTTAAAGACACTTTACTACTAAAGTGATTAAACCCCCCAAATTTTTGGTCCTTGAAAATTTCTAAAACTTTATCCTCACTGCCCAAACTATGACTCTACTTATGAGTCATAATGAGTCATTATGGGTCGAGGACCCTAATAGTAGTCTGGAAAATAGTGTGGCTAAGTTTCCTTTCATGAGTACGAGTGGTTCCTAATGAGTCATAAATACTCAAAACGAGTCTTATGGTGCCTTTCATAGCCTAACTAGTATAATACCCAATTATTTCTTCTTTAACAATGATGGGACCATATAAGTCATAATGACTAAGTACGAGTCGCATGGTATGACTCATAGACAAGTCAGTGTTTGTGATCATGGACACTGTCCAAACTATGAGTGGGATCTTACGAGTCGTAAGGTGATTCGACGAGTCTTAAAGTCACCCGTAGTACCTGGGCAATAATTTCAGTTTTTTTATTTAGCACATTCTAGTCAATTCCCTTTTTTCTTACTCAGATCCCATATCCATAAAGAACTCAAGGGTGTTATTTCTCATCCATAAAACAATCAAAACATACTCTCTTCTCTCTAAACTTTTTAAGGTCAAGAAACTTAGGTTTCCAAGAAGTTAGTCATCTAAAGGCTCAAGGGGTGATTTCTCTCCATAAATCTTGGTATTTCAGGCATATTACTCTTGCCCAATTATTACTTCATAAAAATTATGTATTTAAATAGTTTAATTGGAGGATTTTGACATGGTTTATTCTTAAATTATTTTCTCATGATTTATTATGCATTATTTATGCTTTATAAATAGTTTTGAACTTGTGGGGCACGTGTGAATGTTGAATAAACTAAGGGGCCATGGATCTCCCCAAATTGGTATTTTGAATTTAGAATTGGTTTTAAATAATTATGTTCCCTCAACCCGCTTATGTAAATAGATTTGAATTATGAAATTATCATTTGGTTTGATATCGCCTAATTCAATGATTTCTTTCACCCAGTGAGGTAAGGTTGACTGTGTTCTGTCTTGGTTAGTTGTATTAGATTGATTTTGGGAATGTGTTATGGTATCGAAGGTACGTGACCTTCCATGGTTCTTGTGAATTTTGAGTCGGTAATTTAGTTATGTTGCTTATTTTTGAGTTTTAGATCATTAGACTTACCTCCTGGGTTGTGAAGCATTTTGTTTTGGCTACCCCTTCTGGTATAACCCATTTGTGAGATGGAACAATTTGAGGATCGTTCTTTACTTGTGGCTATTTTATCATCCGATAGCAATTTTTATGTTGATATTGATATGTTGTGGATTAATCTCATAGGTATGTTGGGTCTATACACTTAGGATAGTTTGCCTTGTTATTAGTGTCGAGATTAGATACTCTTTTGCTATTGTGATATGATTTTGCCATAAGTGGTGTTAGAGAATTAAAGGTAGATGGCCTTTCCTATGATCACTTCTTAAGTTGGAAAATTAGAAACTCTTTATCTCAAGTTATTGGTATTCTGGTGGTGGTGTCGGCTCTAACCTTGGTATTGAGATTGATATTTCTTCTTTATTGATGTTGTTCTTTGGTGGATTCAGGAAATCCCAATTTCAATGTTTGTTCGGCCTAGTGAGTGATTCTCCTTGATGATATGAGCTGTGGCTATTTCTTTGCATAGAGGGAGTATTGCATTTGTTAGTTCCCAGCATAAGTTGCATTTCTCTAAGTTGCTAAAGTTTTTGTCTTCACTGGTGTGGTTTTTAGCCTTGAGAAGTTTTAAGTCTATTTGGATAGGTCATTTCCTCTAGCGAATATGGAGTGTGTTATATGCATTTCAGCCATTGATTTTTTCTTTGGCATGACTCCTATTTTATAGCTAAATTTGATTCCCTCTAATTGACATAGAGTTGGTTGCTTTTGTTATCAGTTAAAGGTTAACCCTGTGGTAATTTTCTTATCTAGATACATCTCGACTGTGACATAGTATGATTTATCTCATATTTATTAGATCTTGATACTAGATTTGATTTGAGAGAGTTGACATTGATATAGCCTTGGTATTGAGATTTTGGCTTGGTGTATTAGAGTTATCGTAGAAGATCTATTTTGGACTTGTATCAGTTTGGATTTCATTTATAGGATGGTTGAGCCTACTTTGTAGTTTCCTATTCGATCTTCTAGACTTTGACTAGATTATAGTTGATTAGTGTTCAGATGATAGACCATGGGCCTCATATTGGTAATTTTAGTTTGAACCTCAAGTTTCAGTTTTCTTTAGGAATTTTGGGATGATTTACTCAGCGGGAGTAATATTTTCAAATTGGATTCAATATGTTTTCATTATCGGTGGATGAGACATCTAGCAGTGGAATATTTAGTAATGAGTCGTTATACCTTGGATTTCAAGATTTTAGTTTAATTTTCATCCGGACTAGTTGGAGCATTGGCATGGATTGCATTCTGTGATTATTTCCATTTATATGCCTGGATAGAGCCTTATGAGCTTATTCTCATGTTTTTATTTTGGACTTTCAGCGGATCAGCTTCAATTCTTTGAGTTCTCCATAATAAGACTATTTGGACAAGACTCAAGTGATTTTTCTCTTGGCTTGGAGTAGATAGTAGCTGGAAAAATGTAAAGAAAGGTTAATATGGTATTTGGAGTCAGTTTTATTACTAATATCTTGGTTTGATTTTGGATTGGATGAGCCTTTGTTGATTTATGTGGATATAGAGATGTGTCAGTGTGATGTGATTCAGATGTGCATGCATCAACCTTTTTAGTTTAGTTGGACGCCAGTTAGAGATTAAATTGATTTGGCTATATTGGAAGTAGAATGAGAGTGCTGGTTGAAAAAGGGATACCCGTGGAGAAATCTCTTCCAAGTATTTTCTCTCCACTGAGGTTATCTAGGAAGTCATGCTTGGAGAATGCGGGCCCATTACCTCATCGTTTTGAGCTTTTGAGGTTCATTCTATCTGTTGACTTTTGGGGACTAAAGTCCTTTTAATAGTGGATATTGTAATGACCCTTCAGGTCATTTTCCATATTTATGCTTATATTCACCATTCTCGCTTCACCATAGCTTTCCCAAGTCATTGATTATTTGCTGGGATCTATGGTTTGATTATTAGGTAGTTTATTTGTTTTTAGAGACAATTTCCTATTTTGAAGTCTTCGCTTATTCCAAATGGACACCAGAAGAAAACTTTAGTGAAATAATATCAGACACAAATTATAACTACACCACCAGATCCAGAATATCGATTTTAGTCTAGGTAGACCTTTCGTTTGGGTCCCAATGCACTAGAGCTCATTTTGAGCTATTGGTTAAAAAGTTGAAAAATAAAAAGAATGGGCGTGGGACTCATAATTAATTGAAATGACCTTAGATTGAAAATATGTCTTCTTCATCGCATTCAAAACATCAATTTTAGGCTAAGGATACCCTTGGTTCAGGTCCGAAATCTCTCCAACTTATTTTGGGGTATTGAACGAATTTTATGAAAAGTGATAAAACTAAAGGTGTGCACCCCACTTTTTTACTAAACGATCTATGATGATAGTTTTGATGATTCCAATGAATTTGAAATGTGGTTAAACTCAAAATTAACTATTGGATCATTTTTTTTAGATTATGAGTTTGAAAGGTCAAAACTTATTTTTGAGTTTGCTGTCATCTGGTGCAACCGCGATCACAGAAAAAAGTGTGCAATTGCGAGCAGCGCGATCGCAGCCCATAGGACCGTGATTGCAAATGTTGAGTTCTTATAGGGTCTATATAAAGGCCTCAAGAGGCATTTGGGGCATTTCCCTTTTACCATTTATACCCAGAAAACCAAAAATAAGTGTAATAACTCAAAATTGGTTATGGGGCGTGACATGGGAGCTTAATTATCTTCTTGTATCATAATTATCTTCAAGATTAAGGTAAGAATTTCTTAATTTCATGTTTGAATTTCTTAGTTTGGTCCCAAAACCCCAATTTAGCTTAGGGCTTCCCAAAGTATGCTTAGTTTTCACCCATTCTTTGAGTACATTAGGTTGGTCTCGAAAACACATTTTCCATATGTGGGATCCACATAGGGTTTTGTTGTTGTTTTTGGACCCGAAGCATAATAGTACAATATGGGTATCATTAGACTCGTATTGATGAGTAGATTATGGTTTTTATAGTTTGATGGCATTTTGAGGATTACAAGTGAAGACGAGCATGTGGTGCATGAAGTAAGGTTTTGTAAATTGGCCTTGAGGTAGGATTCTGTATACTTTTCTTCATAGATGATATGTGATATATGTTGCATGTGAATATGGATTTTAGGCTTGATTATGAGTAGGATGGCATGGCCTTGATATTGATGTTTGGGGATTAGAAGAGGGTTTTGGACCCATAAAATGGCATGTTTATAACCCTTGTGTATTCTATTACCTCCCCTCTTTAGTTTAGATTATTTATAGTATATATATGACATAATTATATATTTGGAATATGGTTTTAGCTTTTGAAGCATCATTGGTATATTTACCCTTATTGAGCTGGTGTTGTAGTCTTAAAATCGTAAGTTGGGTAGATTTGACTTGAGTACCCTTAATTCTAGTTGAAGTTGCTATCTTAGGCTTAAATATGAATTACTTGACATCTAGAAGATAAACTAGATACCTAAGCCTAGATTGGGGCATAGTATGCCCAATTATGGAAATTATGGATTAGAAGTAGGATAGTTTGGCCCACTTAGGCCAAAGCTTGTGTTTAGTCTTATGGACTTAGTGCAGATGTTAGACATAGATGAGGCTAATAAACCTTAGAATAAGGTTACTTTATAACTTGGTAACTTGTATTGACGTTCCCGAATTGTGGATTTTGAGTTATGGTTATTATACTCCTTATGGAAATGATATTAGGCATATAGAGATGATATTCCTTCTAGATGCATAATGTTGACCATACAGATGCTATTTTCTCTTAGACTTGATTCGCCTATAGAGTTGCTATTTTCTTTAGTCTTGATTATTGGATCTATATAGATAATGTTCCTCTTGAATTTGTAAATTGTCCTAGAGAAGTGATATTCCTCGTAGTCATGATGTATGACCTATTTATATAAGATACCCTATAGATGATTACATGCCTATATATATTATGCCTCCTAGATGTAAGATGTCTCTTGTGTGAGAGATAATTACTTGTCTATTTATATTCTATTTCCTAGATATGAGATGCCTCTTGTATGAGAGATGATTACATATTTATTGATATTATGTATCCTATATGCGATATGCATCTTATATGTGAGATGATTAGAGATATGCTATGACTTATAAATATAATTATTGATATGAGTCCCGAATAAGTGTATGGGCCTATGGCCGTGATTTGGATGCTATGATTATTTTAGATAAATTATAGGCCAAGGGCCATGTTATGATATTAATTGAATAGCAGAGAAGTGTTTATCATGATAAATGATGTGATTATAGTTTATGAATATGAGTATATATATGTTTGTATATATATTTCTTTGGTATGGATAGAGAAAGATGCATTATGATGTTTATTATTCCACTGATTGAATGCTGGTGATTGCATGCATAGATTTGGTATGTTTATGATTTTACCATTATAAATAATGCGATTATAGCTGAAATGTGATCTTATAACTGCTCTTATAGTTAGATGGTTACGCTATGTGGTAACTAGTTGTCTATTAGGGGACTATAGCACTTGATGGCTAGGAATCTAATGTATTAGTCAGTAAATCTTTCTTAGTTTAAACATGGTCGCTAATGATGGTTTGTTAATGAATGGTGTCAGTTAATTAAAGATAGTTAGGTGACTAGTAGTAAGGTGTTGTCTAGTCATTATTAATGGATATATAATGATTAGTTGATAATAATGAATTATGGATAAATGGCAGTTTTGGTCTAGTGATGAACCTTGACTAGATGATAGATGTTGGATAATTAATAAATTATGGTTAGTTGCTATTTTGTGAGTAAGGATTATGTGAAGATAATGTTTAGGTTAACAACTAGAGATTATGTGACAACTAGTGAACTAGTGATTCTATTATAATAAGTGTTGGTTAACTAATAATAAGTAGCTAGGAAGTATTGACTAAATAGATATTCCCTGGTGATATATGTATGTTTATGAATATTCTTGTGTATCTTATTTGGTAATGGTAATTGTGATGATATTGATTCTCGACAATGCTGGAGAATACTATTGTGATGATATTGATACCCAATAAGACCGGAGGACTCTATTGTGATGATATTGATACCCAACAAAGCTAGAGGATACTATTGTGATGATATTGATACTCAGTAAGGCTGGAGGATACTATTACAATAATACTGATACCTGATAAGATTGGAGGACACTATTATGATGATATTGATACCTATAGGGGCCAGAGGATACTATTATTATGATATTGATACCCAGAAATGCTGAAGGATACTATTTTAATGATATGTTGATCCTTGGCAAGTTCGAAGGTTGATTACAATGATCATGGTCCCCATGAGGATAGTTATGATAATCTATGACATTGATTGTTTACTTTGCATTTATTCTTTTATGCTCATTGCATATAACCAGTATACACCTATGTCAATTAGCTGGTATAGGATAGTTACATAGATATGAGTGAAGAATATACCTTGTGGTAGGGATATATATAGGCTTGGCTAGGTATTTGGTAATCCGGGGTAGCCGATTATACACGTTGTTATTGATATTCTTGTTATCATTGTTATGATTATTATAATGGCTAGCTTATGACAGATTGATCTTTGATCTGGTATTTGGATTTGGGGTATGTCTTTGGCCTCTCCTATCTTATGATTGTATTATTATGCAAGGTTATTTCATGTCTTGCCATGTAGATTAGAAAACCCGATTAAAATAGTATTTAAATCTTGATTCTACTATAATGTGGTCTTAAAATAGAATATGATGATATAGGTTATGCTTTGAGATGACCTCTTGTTTACATGTATATATACCTATGTATATCTAGCTATACGAAGCTGTTATACTGCCATATATCCCGTCCTTTGTTATGCATGTTGTATAGTCATTTCTTCACCTTGTATATTACTATTTATTTTCTTTCATGCCTTATTCATATATTGTCCTGGGATATATGGTATAGCATTTACATATATTGAATGTGTCTAGAATAGGATATTTCACCTTGATACTTCCTTAGTTTTGTGATGTTAAACTCTTAGACATGAATAAGATAGTTGTTTCTTATTATCTCATTGACTTTTCATATGATTTCTAGACTCTTGGGTGTAGTTTCCATTCTATTTTTATGTTGTATATATCTGCTTTATCTTTTGAGCTCTGTTGCCAGTAGACTACTGAGTACCATTCATTTGGTACTCACACTATACTTTGGTAGGCTGTAGATTATAGTACGAGTTATTACAGTTGATAAGTGTATCATGCGCAATAGCCCTAGTTCAGAGACTTAGAGTGAGCTCCTGACGTTCGGAGCATTACTTATCTCTATCTTATGTATTAGACTAGTCTTTAAGTTGTATTCTGAGATAAGTTATATCATTATATTTCACTTGATATTTAACTTTTGTACTCTTTTTATATTAGAAAATCTTGTAGTAATACTACCAAGTTTTGGGATTCTTCTATATATTAATCTTCATTTCATATATTCCATATTGTTTTCCTTATATTATTAAGTAGATCGTTACTAGATGTTTCAGACTATGGGTTGGCTTGCCTACTGGTTGGTTATGGTAGGCGCCATCATGAGCTGAGAAGTTGGGTCGCGACAAATTGGTATTAGAGCTTAGGTTTTGTTGGTGTATTAGTACAAGAGCTAAGTGTTAGTAGAGTCCTGTAGATCGGTGCGGAGACGTTCATAACCTATCTTTAAGAGGCTACTATGACATTTAAGGAAATTCACTTCATTACTCCTTTTCGTGTTTCCACATTCGTATGAACCTTGAATTTACTTTATTTTATCCTTTAAGGACGATGCAATACTATCTATAGATACAGATGAGACTATAACATATATTTCTAAAATTTTAGTGCAAATCGAACTAGAGGGTTAGAGATAGATATAGATCCTCAGCGGCAACCAAAAAGGATTAGAGAAGAGTGCCTAATAGACTTTTGGAGTATGGTATGGTTCTTTAAGCCATGGTGACATGGTTCTTTAAGCCATGGTGACCATTCTTGATTATGAGGGGCGGAATCTCAAAGTATTCTAAGATCTTGGTGTAGTTGTGTTATGATTACACACTGGAATAGAGAATATCCCTGGTATGAGATAGGTGATTAGCTAAAGTTAGCCTGTATTCCCTGCCATCCTAGAGTTCCTAAGAAAGACTGTGATTTCAAAAGTTTGGACATAATTTTACCAATCACTCTCCGCGTCAGTAGGCTAACTATTTAGGCTCAATTTGTGCTCTCCATAAATGCTTCAGGAATTACTATGACTGCAGAGAGACCTACTACTAATCTAGGGAGTGTTGCTAACGTGAGATCCAAGTCATTCAGTTTCTTTAGACTAGCTCATGAAGTTATGGAATTTTTAGTTAGAGATGGTGTACTTAGTGCCTAAGTTGATGATTCAGTTGGTCGATCTATGTTGGGCCCGTTCAAATTTTTTTTTATACTCGTCAGGCATGTAACTGCGAATCTCACCACGATTGGTGTACTTTCATTTCTTATATTTATCTCATATTATGTGTATAGAGGTTTTCATACCCATTGATAATTATATGCAATGATGAATTTATATCGATCATTATATGCCTTATTGTTCAATTCATAATTATGTTACTACTCCATAGTTTATTTCTTTTAGTAGTGGATGAAGTAAATCTATATTGATGTTATGGGTGTGGTTTTGGGTTTGATCCCCATTTATCTTGGCATATTAGCCCTATTGTGGCCATTGAGTGGTACATGATATTTATATTCATTTTGGTGCCACCTGTTCAGTATGTTGATATTGATATTATTGTTGATATTGCTACCACTATGTGAGGTTATTGATATTACTTGATGTTAATACTAGATGTTGTAATATGATGAATTTGATTCTCACAATGTAGCTGTATAGACTAGTGTTATCAAGTTAGACTTTCATTTTCTTATGATACTATTTTGTGGCTTGAGTAGATATAGCACAATTCGATGATTTCTTTCACCTAGCATGTTGAATGTAATCCTTCTTGGTTAGCTGTATCAAAGGTAAGTGACCTTCTATGGTTTCTTTGGATTTTGAGTTGAAAATTTATTTATGTTGCCTATTTTTGTGTTTGAGATCCTTAGACTTGTCTCCTGGGTTGTGAAGGATTTTGTTTTGGCTATCCCTTCCGGTATAACCCATTTGTGAGATAGACCAGTTTGAAGTTCATTCTTTGTTTGTGAATATTTCATCATTCGGTAGTGATTTTTATTTGATGTTGAGATATAATCAATTCATCTCATAGGTATGTTGGGTTCATACCCATGGGATAGTTTGCCTTGTTGTTAGTGTGGATATTAGATACTCCTTTGTTATTGTGATATGGGATTTCCTTAATTAGTGTTAGAGAGTTAGATGCAGGTGACCTTTATTGTGATTGCTTCTTTAGTTGGAAAATTAGAAACTCTTTATCACAAGTCGTTGGTACTCTAGTGGTGGTCTCAACTCTGACCTTGGTTTTGAGATTGGTATTAATTTTTCAATGATGTTCTTGGATGGATTCAGGAAATCCCCATTTCACAATTTGTTCTTCTTAGTGAGGCTTGGTGGAGTGATTCTCCTCGGTAATATGAGACTGTGGCTATTTCTTTGCCTAGATGGAGTATTACATTGGTTAGTTCCTAGTTTAACTTGCATTTTTCTGAGTTACTAAAGTTTTTCCCTTTACTGGTATGATTTTCAGCCTTGAGAAGTTTTGATTATGGTTGCATAGGCCATACCCACCTATGGATATGGAGTGGGTTATATGCATTTTCAGCCAATGATTATTCCTTTGGAATGACTCCTATTTTGTGGCAATGTTTTATTCCCTCTAGACGATATAGAGTTAGTTGCTGTTGTTATCAATAAGTGGTTATCCCTGTGGTGATTTTGCTCTCTGGATATGTCTCAACCGTGACTTGGTATGATATATCTCAAATTTGTTGGATCTTGATACCTGAATTGATTTGAGATAGTTGACATTATTATTGCCTTATTACCCTAGTTTTGGATTGACTCCTTGGAAGTATGATAGATTTAGAACATTAATGCCCACCCATTTTTCATTTTCATTTAATATTTGAGATTGAGCGATTCAGCCTTGGTAGTGAGATTTCAACTTGGTGTTGTTGAGCTGTCGTGCAGCCTTCATTTTGGATTTATTTCAGTTTGGATTTTATTTATAGGCTGGTTGATCCTATCCCGTGGTTGCCTATTCAGTCTTCTAGACTTCAATTGGATTATAGTTGATTAGTTTTTAGATTATAGCCCATGGTCCTCGTATTGGTTATTTCAATTTTGACCTTAATTTTTAGCTTTTTTTGGGGAATTTTAGATAATTTATTGAGCAGGAGTAATATTCTCGAGTAGATTTAGTATGTCTTCATTCTTGATGGATGAGACATCCTGGAGTAGAAATTTAGTGATAAGTAGTTAAACCTTGGATTTTGAGTTTTTAGTTTGATTTTCATCCAGACTAGTTGGAGCATTGACATGGATTGCGTTCTGTGAATATCTACATTTGTATGCCCAAATAGAGCCTTATGAGCTTATTCTCATTTTTACCTTATGGACTTTCAGTGGATTAGCTTCATCTATTTGAGTTCTTCGTGATGAGACTGTGTGGACGAGACTCAAACGATTTTCTTCTTGGCTTGGAGTAAATACCAGGCGCAAAAATGTAAAGGAAGGACATTTATGGATTTAAAGTCAATTTTTTGACTCTTGTCTTGGTTTTCTTTTGTCTTGGATGAGCCTTTGTTGATTAATGTTGATATAGAATGGTATCAGCACGATGTGATTCAAATATGCATGCATCCACCTTTTCAGTTCAGTTGGAAGCCAATTATCGATTGAATGGAGTTGGTTATTTTGGAAGTAGAATGAGAGTGTTGGTTTAATAAGGAACATCTATGGAAAAATCCCTTGGAAGTGTTTTCTCTCTGCTAAGGTAATCTGGGAGGTCATTCCTAGAGCATGCGGGCCCAGTACCTCATCCTTTTGAGCATTTGAGACTCTTTCTGTCCTTTAACTTTTGGGGATGAAAGTCCTTTTAGTAGTGGATAGATTAATGACCCTTCAAGTCATTTTCCATATTTATACTTATCTTCATCGTTTGATCTTCTCTATAGCCGCCCCAAATCATTTATAACTTGCTGGGATTGACGGTTCGATTACCAAATAGTATCTTTGTTTTCTAGAGCCAATTCTTTATTTTGAAATCTTTGCTGGTTTCAAATGGCCAATGTACAATTACTTTAGTGAAATGATCTCGGATGCAAATTATGACTGCACCAGCAGATCTGGAATATCAATTTTAGTCTAGGTAGACCTTTGGTTTGGGTCCCAAAGCAACTGAGCTCATTTCGGCTTATTGGTCGGAGAGTTGAAAATTAGAAAGAGTGTGTGTGGGAACCATATTTAGTTGAAATGACCCTGGAAAATCTGAATTTCCCATCGCATCCAGAACGTCAATTTTAGGATAGGAATACCGTTGGTTCAGGTCCCAAGGCTCTTGAACTTATTTTGGGCTATTGAGCGTATTTTACGAAAAATGATGAAACTATAGGTGTGGGCCCCATGTTTTGCATAAACAATCTCCTATGAAAGTTTTTATTATTCCACTGGATTTGAAATATGGTTTACAATCAAAATTCACTATTGGATCATGTTCTTTGGATCCTGGATGAGTTCCAAAGGTCAAAAACTTATTTTTGTGTTTGTTGTCATCTGGTTCAACCGCGATCGCGGCCAAAAGTGTGCGATCGTGAGTAGCATGATCACGGCTCGTAGGACTGCGATTGCAATATCTGAGTACCAATAGTGGCTGTATAAAGGCCCTAAGACGCGTTTGGGGCATTTCTCCTTCACCATTTAAACTTAGAAACCCCAAAATGAGTGTAATAACTCAAATTAGTCATGTGGGGTGAATTGGGAGCTTAATCATCATCTTGTATCACAATTATCTTCAAGATTAAGGTAAGACTTTCTTGAATTTCTTAGTTTGGACCCAAAACCTCAATTTAAGTTTGGGCTTGATTTTAGCCTAAAGTATGCTTAGTTTTCACCCATTCTTGAGGGTTATAATTCCTTATTCATGTGTGAACATTGGGTTGGTCTCGGAAACTTATTTTCTATATATGGGACCCACTTATGGTTTTGGTGTTATTTTTAGGCCTGAGGAACAACAGTGCAATATGGGTATCATTATACTTGTATTGATGAGTGGATTATGGTTTGATAGTGTGATGATATTTTGAGGATTGTAAAGTAAAGACGAGCATGTGGTGCGTGAAGTGAGGTTTTATGGTATGGCCTTGAGGTAGGCTTCTATATACTTTTCTTCATAGATGATGTGTGATATATGTTGCATGTGAATATGGATTTTGGGCTTGACTATGAGTAGGATAACTTGCCCTTGATATTGATGTTTGAGGATTAGATGAGCGTTTTGGACCTATAAGATGGCATGTTTATAACCTTTTTGTAGCCTATTGCCTCCCCTCTATAGTTTAGATTAGTGATTGCATGGATATGATATAATTATATATTTGATATATGGTTTTATTTTTTGAATCATCATTTGTATATTTAGCCTTATTGGGATAGTATGGTAGTCTTGAAATCGTAAGTTGGGTACAGTTGACTTGAGTAGCCTTATTTCTCGTCGAAGTTTCTGTCTTAGGCTTGAAGATGGCTTACTTGACATCTAGAAGATAAACTACATACCTTAGCCTAGTTTGGAGCATAGTATGCCTAATTATGGAAATTGTGGATTAGAAATGGGATTGTTCAGCCCATTTAAGCCAAAGCTTGTGTTATGTCTTGTGGACTTAGTGCGGATGTTAGACATAGATGTGGCTACTCAACCTTAGAATAAGGTTACTTCATAACTTGGTAACTTGTATTGATGTTCCCGGATTGTGGCTTTTGAGTTATGGTTATGATCCTTCTTGTGGAAGTTATATTGGGCATTTAGAGATGATATTCCTCCTAGACATGTTATGTGGACTATAGAGATGCTTTTTCCTCTTATACTTGATGATTGGCCTATAGAGATGCTATTTCCTCTTAGAATTTATTGGACTATAGAGTTGCTATTTTATTTAGTCATGATTGTTGGAACTATAGAGACGATGTTCCTCTTGGATATGTAAATTGGCCTAGAGAAGTTATATTCCTCGTAGTCATGATGTATGACCTATTGATATAAGATATTCTATACATGATTACATGTCTATATATATTATTCCTCCCAGATGTGAGATTCCTCTTGTGTGAGAGATAATTACATGTCTATCTATATTATCCCTCATAGATGTGAGATGCCTCTTGTGTGAGAGATGATTACATACTTATTGATATTATGCCTGCTATATGTGATATGCCTTCTATATGTTAGATGATTAGAGATATGCTTCAATTTATAAATATCATTATTGATATGAGTCCTGGATAAGTGTATTAGCCTAAGGCCATGATTTTGATGTTGTGATTATTTTTGATAAATTAATGGTCCAAGGGATGTATTATGATATTGATTGAATAGTCGAGAAGTGTTTATCATTATAAATAATGTGATTATAGTTTATAATTATGAATATATATATGTTTGTATACACATTTCTCCAGTATGGAATGGAGGACGATGCGGTATGATGCTTATTATACTAAATAAATACTGGTGATGGCATGCATAGATTTTGTGCGTTCATGATTATTAGACATTATAAATAATGTGATTATATCTTAAATGTGGTCTTATGACTGCTCTTCTTGTTAGACGGTTAAGCTATATTGCAATTAGTTATCTATTAGGGGACTATAGCACTTGATGGCTAGGAATCTAATGTATTAGTTAATGAATCATGCTTAGTTGAAACATGGTATCTAATGATGGTTAGTTAATGAATCGTGTTAGTTAATAAATGATGGTTAGGTGACATATAGTAAGGTGTTGAATGGTGTCTGTATTCTTACTTATTTCACCGATAGAGCTTCTCTATAGCCTCCTCAAGTCATTAGTGACTTGCCGGAACTGATAGATCAACTACCTGGCGGTTCTTATTATTTTTAGTACCACTTTCCCAATTCGAAGTCTCCATTGGTTCTAGTTGGCCACCGAGCAAGAACTTTAGTAAATTGACCTTAAATGTGAAATTTGACTTTGCCAACATGGCCAAAACATTGAATTTTATGTGGTTGCATTTTTTATTTGCTCGAATCGGACTTCGAATAAACTTGAGGCATTGGTCGAAGCCCAAAACCAAGTTCGAAGCCTCATCCATGCCTATCATAGGAGGTGATACCGCAATCACGATGATATAGATGCGACCACGGTGCCACGATGGCGGCTAGGTAGAGGGGCAACTGCGTGACCTTAGGGCTGGGCATGCTTATTTAAAGGCTATCTTGACAAAAATTTTGGCCATTTGTGCCTCCCTCTTGATCTCTAAAATCCTAATAGACTGAAAAATCTATCAAGTGAGTCATGCGGGTTGATTGAAAACTTCAACAACTTGGAAAATCAAATTTTTGTTGCGAATCTAAGGTATGATTCCTTCTAGTTTGGTATTAATTTCTTGAAATTTTGACCCAAAAACCCTAAGGGCTTAAGACTTATATTAAGCCCCAATTGTGATTGATTTACTCAAATTTCTTTAGGATTATAACTCCATAAAGGCAGTTGAATAATTGGTTGGTCTTGGAAACTCTTTTCCAAAGGTGAAACTCACTTGGGGGTTTGGTTTCCTTTTGAACCCATGGCACAATGGTGCCATAGTAGGAATTATCATTCTTGTTGTAATGCATACATTGTATTGTTGATAGCTTTGCTCATGAAAAAAAGGCTTCAACAAAAGGAAATAAAAAGATTGTTGGATCGTTTCTTGAACTTAAGATAGGTTAGGCTTACTTATAGTTAGATTGGGCCTGATTGCAGTATAATTGCTGATATCTTGTGAGATTAGGTGGGGTTTAGATGATAAATGGTTGAATGGTGATAATTGGGGTTAGTTGGTTCTTATAGGTTATCAAACTTGCAATGTGTGATACTTGACCCTTAGCCTAGAACCTTAGATAATCTACTTGTAGTCTCATGCATAGTATGATAATACTCTAGTTGCTCGAATAGATGAGAATGCAATTTCTCCCTAACCTTAGGAGTATATTGACCATGCTAGTGCTTAGTTAGGAAATGAACTTGGTGTTGGGTTGACTTAGGAGGAATACTTGAAGAAGATTTCCCTGATAGGCTTAGTAAGGATTGATAAGACTTTGTGATATAATTTAGATACCTTAGCCTAACCAAGGTAGATATTAAACTTATAATGGTGGACATTGGCATTCTTAGAATTTAGTAGTGGGACTTGACCTACCCTAATCTTGAACTATGAAATCCCTTAGAGACCTAGATACTAGATGATTTTCTAAATTACGTTGTTGAGATTATTAATGGTTAAACCTTTGTTGTTGGGTTATATATATGGATAATGGTTGGTTAATATGTATACTTGATGGATTATCTAGTGGTCATGTTATGGATAGCCTTGGGAAAGTAATGATTATACCTATCATATGGATACTCATTCTCATATTTATGCTTATGTTATATGGTAATGCTTAATTGCAAAGTAGGATAATACATGTTCTCTTACATCTTTATTACTCCATTATTATGAGCTTGTATTTGCTTATTTATTTCTTTAGGTATGTGTATGTATGTTGTTGCCTTGAGAAATATGAAATAGCATGAGGATGCTTGATAAATTTAGAACATGTGTTTATGTGATGATAATACCTCATGAATCTGAAGAGGTACTGATGTATGATGTTGCCTAGTGAATCCGGAGGATATGTTGATGTTATGATAGTGCCCGGTGAATTGGGAGGATATGTTGTTTTGATGTTTATACCCGATAAATTCGAAAGAGGTGATAATGTTATAATGATACCCGGTGATTCGGAGGATATGTAGATGTTATGTTGATACCTGGTGAATCTGGAGGCTATGTTGATGTTATGATTGATACATGGTCAATTTAGAGGATATGTTGATGTTATGTTGATATTTAGTGAATCCGAAGGATATGTTGATGTTATGATTGATACCTAGTGAATCTGAAAGATATGTTGATATTATGTTGATACTCGGTGAATCCAGAAGAGGTAAAGATGTTATGATGTCATATGGGGAAAATTTACCTAAATGCAGTGATACTTGTGAGGTTGGGCCATGTGGGGCCAAATCATTTATGTACCTAGGACATGATGTCTCCTTTGGTAAATGGTTATTCATTCTTTATCCTTATTCATATTATCCTTATTCACTAATTAAGAGGTGTGACCCTTGTTGACCCTAATTAGTAACTAGAAGTAATTTATGCCTATTAATGGGTTAAGGATAATTGGTATATGAAATATTGTGTAGAACTAAAGGCTTTCCTAGCAAATCAATTGAACTTGGAATAATGGTTATGTTATGGAATTTTGCCTAGTTAAGTGGCTTACGCGATAACTAGTTATTTCTCATAAATGACTAAGACTTGAATATTAGAAGTCGAGTAAATAGTTGGTGGTCCTTACTTGCTTAAAATATGGGAACTAGTTCTTAAGGTTATAACATGACTAATGATAATAGGCCCTAATGATAATAGAAGTAGTATTGCATGATGAATAACTAGGTTGACTTCTTATATGCAATGCTATGGTGGCTTAGTTGATGACTTCTATAATGAGAGTGCTACTTAGAAAATTACCTTGTGATAGGCAAATAATTGATAGTAGTGGTAAATTGTAGCTTTTCTCTATTTGATATCTAGTAACTATAAGACTTGTAACCTAGTGGCTTATGAAAATAGAGGTTAACAAGTTTAGACCTTACATAAAGTTTAGTGGCAAATTGGAGGATAAGTAATCATATTATTATTCCATAAGAATTTTGGGTTTTTTGTGATTATATTGTGGTATGGATAATGATTATGGACCTTGGTTTAAGCCACAGTAGGGTTGTGATACCCGCTACTTTAGTTAATGGTTGAGTAGTTGTACTTTGTGTATTATTAGTTCAACTTTTTGTTTAACCTCCATGGTATGGGACGCCGTGATGAGTTATTATATTGTATTCCTTGGTGTACTCTCTGTTGGTATGGGATATCGTGATGAGTTTTTTGTTGTGTTCTTTTTCATGCACTTCCTGGTGGTATGGGACGTTGTGGTATGTTCTTGTTCTTTGTGTTCTAAATATGGTTGGTGATGATTATGGTAGACAAATGCTTGTTATTGTACATGTGACTTTACACTTCCAAAATGATACTTAATTGGTATGACGATTATAGAGTCTATTGATATAGTATGTCGGGCTATTTCCTTAGTAGTATAGATATTGTTTTAGTGATATTGGAGGAGATTCAGGTTTGATCCTATACGTTCACTTTAAGTTATTATCTTTATATTATAATTTAGCTCAGTTGGCTGATGATGCCTACTGAGTACCCGTGTTTTGGTACTCATACTACACTTCTGTACCTTTTTGGTGTAGACCTAGGTTTTAGTTGCCACCATTGAGATAGTTCATGCTGCATTGACTATTTGGAGATAGTGTGAGTTCTTGGAGTTTGAGTTGCCCTCTTTCCCCTTTATTTTTATTTGTCTTTTTCTTTCAAGACAAATGTATGAGACTATCTAAGATAGTTTAGACTTTGTGATTATAAATTTCTATTATCAAGTATAAAAGCTTTTGTATTAATACCATCAGATCATGGGATTTATGTTTGAATATCGATTGTATTTAGTTGTGAAACATTATTGTTTTCCATGTTGAATGTTCTTACTAAGGTAACCCATTACATTAGCTCCTATTAAGGTATCTGTTTACCTACAGGTGGGATATGGTAGAAACTATCATTACTCAGAAATTGGGTCGTGATAAATTGGTATTAGAGCCTAGGTTTCACTGATTTATTGGTACAAGAGCAAGTGTCTAAATAGAGTCCTGCGGATCGGAACATTACAGTTCGTTTCTTATCTTCAGGAGGCTATAGGGTATCTTAGGATCTTTCACTTTTTTCACTCATATCCTGCTAAGAGTCTTAGTTGGTTTCTTGGATTTTCTTTTGACCATAATCTTTTGAAGATGCCCAAGACACGTGCTTCAGTGGTACGTGAGGAGGGTCTCGAGACCTAGCCTCATGATATACCCCTATTTAGGGATTAGGATGGCCCTCCCTGTAACCTTATTCTTATACTCAAGCTAGAGAATTCTCTACTTCAACCAACGATGGGCCAGGGATAAGCCTAGGCTCAACAATGATTCATTCCCTCTTCTTTGCTTAGAGATGCTTTGATTTAGCTATTGGGTATCATTGATAGTTCGCAAACTATTGGGATAGGAGTACACCCTGCAGTTATAGCTCCTGGAGTTGAGGTTCCCTTATTACAATAGTTGTTAAGCCAACAGTCGTTCAGCCAGCAGTGACTCAGCCTATTATGTCTGCTGAGAAGCAGAAGATGCTAGGTAGATTCTTGAGGTTGGCCCTACCTAAATTTCCTAATTCTCCTGGAGAGGATATATTTGAGTTTTTGATAGCTTATAATGATAGACTTTGTGGGTTAGGCCTTGTTGAGACCCGTTGTGTTGATTACACCACATTTCAGTTGGACTTGTCTGCTTTACTCTAGCGGAAATGTTTTGTGAGTTCTAGACCAATTAGATCTTCTCTTCTTTCTTAGACTTAGTTATCCGAGATGCTCTTGGAGAAGTTTATGCCGTGCAACCTTAGAGATCGTTTAATGGATCAGTTCTCTAGATTAGAGCAAGGTTCTATGATAGTCGTTGAGTATGAGGTTTGTTTTCATGAGTTGGATAGACATGCGACTTCTATTTTAGATAGTGAGTATGAGAGAGTTCATTGCCTTATGATAGGATTGAGACTTCCTATTTGGATGGCTACTTCGAGTATGGTCGTTGTAGGTAGGACTTTTGCTGAGGTTGCTGACCATGCTAGAGTGATGGAGGACATGCAACGTGAGGGTCGTGATAAGAGGCTTAAGTATCGAGGAAGATTTGGTGGGATCCATGGTAGTTATTGATTTAGGAGTGGTATTACTTATGCTGGGCATCCTTTGTATTCATCTTTTAATCCTCAAAGTTAGATTAGTCGAGCAGTATAGAACGCTCTTCAGACCACTGATGGGGATCAGTCTATTACTAGTGATCCCCCTAGTAAGGGCGGTGATCAGTCATTGAGAGGTTTATTTGTAGGCTATGCTAGCCATGGTAGTTATGCTGGATCAACTAGATTTGTGAGTTCTGGTTCTTCTCATAAGTCTTGCTTTACTAGTGGGCTTCCTGGTCATTTCTCTAGACGTGCCCTAGTCATAGGCCAATGGTTATTTTAGCCCATGGAGCTACTCCCATTAGGGTAGTTTCTTCTTCAGGTAAAGGTAGTCCACGAGGTTGTAGTAGTAGTTACCAAGGTTCTCGGGGTGGTACTTAGATAGGCAGGGTAGGTGGTCGTTCAGGTGCCCATCTAGGTGGCGGGCATGGTCAGTTATATGCGGTAAATGCTAGGCCCGAGGATGAGACTTCCAATGCAGTAGTCACAAGTGCGATTTTGGTATTCCTCAATTTGGATCTTGCTTTATTTGATCTTGGATCCACTTATTCTCATACATCTGCTTATTATGCACCATGGTTGGAGTTTTATAGTGATTTATTATTTATGCCATTGCGTGTATCTATTCCCATAGGTGATTCTTTAGTAGTGGATTGGTTATTCAGATCATCTGTCAGGACAGTTAGTGATGTTATTACTTATGTTGGTTTTATTATTCTGGATATGTTGGATTTTGATGTGATTCTAGGCATGGACTAGTTACCCCACTATAACGCGGTCATGGATTATTTTCCCAAGACCGTTACCTTAGCAATGCGCAGTGTACCCCCAGTCATATGGTAGGGAGCGATTAGCCGTGAGCCGGTAGGTATTATTTCTTATGTTTGTGCTAGATGACTTATGCTGAGGGGTTGTGTGTCTTATCTCGCCTATGTATGTAATACCTGTGTAGAGATTTTGACATTTGACTCTATTTCTATTATCTGTGAGTTTCCTGATGTATTTCATGAATCGCTATTGACCTTGATCCTGGTACTCGACCTATTTATATGGCACCTTATCATATGGCTCCTGCAAAGCTTAAGAATCTGAATTCTCAACTCCAGGATCTTCTTAGTAAGGGTTTCTTTAGGCTGAGTGTGTCCCCATAAGGAGCCCCTATTTTCTGTGTAAAGAAGAAAGATTGTTCGATGCAGATGTACATTAATTATAGGTTGTTTAACAAGCTGACAATGAAAAACCATTATCGTATTTCTTGTATTGATGATTTGTTTTACCGGCTTTATGGCACAACAGTGTTTTCTAAGATAGTTTTGAGGTTCGATTATTATCAGCTAAGGATTCGGGCTGAGGATATCCCAAAAATTGCCTTTAGAATCCGTTATGTTCACTATGAATTTTTGATGATGTATTTTGGACTGAATAATACCCCAACTGCATTTATGGACTTGATGAACTGTGTGTTCCGACCTTATCTCGATCCTTTGTTATTGTGTTCATCGATGATAGTCTTGTGTACTCGAGGAGTAGTAAGGACCATGCATAATATTTAAGGATTGTGCTTGAGGTTTTTCAAGAGCATGTGATTTTTTCCAAGTTCTCTAAGTGTGAGTTTTGGCTTGATTCGGTGTCATTTCTTGGACATCTGGTGGATAAGGTGGGTATTATGGTAGACCCATCTAAGATTTTAGCGATTCGTGATTGGGCTAGGCCTATGCCTCCGACTGAGGTTCGCAGTTTTATTGGTTTGGCTAGCAATTATATGCATTTTGGTAAGATCTTTTCTACTATTTCATTGCCTCTGACTAGATTGACCAGGAAGGAAGTTCTTTTTCGATAGTTTGAGGAGTGTGAGTTGAGCTTTGGAAAGCTCAAGGATTATCTTACTTCAGCCATGGTGTTATCTATTTCTCTTGAGGGCAAGGGTTTCAAAGTGTTTTGTGATGCATATGGTGTTGATCTTGGATGTGTTTTGATGCAGTAGGGTCGTGTCATTACTTATTCTTCTACACAACTTAAGGTGTATGAGCGAAACTGCCCCACTCATGATTTGGAGTTGGAAGTGATAGTTATTGCACTCAAGATTTGGAGGCATTACTTGTATGGTGTGCATTGTGATATTTTCATAGATCATCATAGTATTCAACATTTTATGACTTAGTGAGAGCTTAAATCTTGCCAGAGCAGATGGATGGAGTTGCTAAAGGACTATTATATTTTTATATTGTATCATCTGGGTAAGGCGAATGTAGTGGCTGATTCCTTGAATTGCAAGGCAATGAGTATGGGTAGTTTTCTATGCGTATCAGTTTCTCAGAGGCAATTGGCACGAGACATCCAATCCTTAGCCAATTAGATAGTTTGCCTTGATATTTCAGATCCTATAAGGATTTTCGCTTATGTTGAGGTGAGGTCCTCCCTATTTGATCAGATTCATGATTATCAGTTTGAGGATAGTAAGTTGTGCCTTCTCCATGATCAGGTGGTGAGTGGTGAGTCTGAGAGACACACTGTGGATTTTGAGGTTGTCTTGAGGTTTCAGGGTTGTGTTTGTGTTTCCCGACATGATGATTTGATTCAATCGATTCTGCATAAGGATTACAGCTCTAGATATTCTACCTATCCCGGTACGACCAAGATGTATAGCGTTTTAAGGCTGCTTTATTGGTGGGATGGTATGAAGAGAGATATGGTAGACTTCATAGCTCGTTGCCTATGTTCCCAGTAGGTTAAGGCTGAGCATTAGTGTTCCGATGCTTTAACTCAGAGATTACCTATTCCCGAGTAGAAGTGGGAAAGGACTACCATGGACTTCATTAGTAGTTTGCCTTGCACTTTCTGTGGTCACAATAGTATTTGGGTTATTGGGGATCATTTGACCTAGTCGACATATTTCATTCCTACTCAGATGACCTTCAGTGCTGAGAGATTAGCCCAAATTTTATGCAAGAGATAGTTTGTTTGCATGGGGTCCCTATGTCTATCATATTAGACCGTGTCTCTGTGTTTACTTTGCAGTTTTTGAGATTATTTAAGGAAGAGTTGGGTACTCGAGTGGATTTGAGTATGGAATTTTATCCGCAGATGGATGTTCAGTCTGAGCAAACTATTTAGGTGCTTGTGGATCTGCTCTGAGCCTGTGTTATGGACTTTGGAGGTCTCTGGGATCAACACTTAGCATTGATAGAGTTCGCCCACAACAAAAGTTATCATTCTAGTATTAAGATGGCACCTTATGAGGCTTTGTACGGTAGGAGATATCGTTCTCCTGTAGGATGGTTTGAGACTTATGAGGTTTGACCCCACGGTACATATTTGTTTTGAGACTCATTAGATCGAGTCAGGGTGATTCTGGTCAGGCCGAGAGCAGCTCGGAGTAGGAACAAGGCCTATGTCGACTGTAGACTTTGTGCCTTGAGATTCAAAGTTTGTGAATATATGTTCCTTCGTGTTTTACCTATGAGAGATATGATGAGATTTTGGAGGAAGGGTAAACTTAGACCACGCTTTATTGGACTTTTTAAGATTCTCCATGTAGTTAGCGAGGTAGCCTATAAGTTTTCTTTACTACCAAAATTTGCCACTGTTCATCTGGTTTTTCATGTCTCTATGTTGTGGAAATATATCCCCGATCCTTCTCACGTGCTTAGATAGGACTTAGTCTAGTTAAACAAGCAATTGACCTTTGTGGAGGATCCCATGCTTAATTTGGCTGCTAATGTGAAGATACTCCATACTAGGGAGATTCTAGTAGTCAAGGTTTAGTGGAGGCATCGCCCAATAGAGGAGGCTACTTGGGAGATCGAGAATGAGATACCGGCCCAGTATCCTCATTTCTTAGAGACTACAGTTATTTATTTTATCTTTTAACTTTAGGGGACGAAACATCCTTAGCAGTGGATGTTGTAATGACCCTTCAGGTCTGTGTCTGTATTCTTGCTTATTTTTTCAATAGGGCTTCTCCATAGCCGCCCCAATTCATTAGTGACTTGGCAGAACCGATAGATCAACTACCTGACAGTTCGTTTGGTTTGTGGAACCATTTTCCTAAATTGAAGTCTTTGTTAGTTCTAGTAGGCCACCAATGGAAGAACTTCAGTAAAATGACCTAAAATGCGAAATCTGACTTCGCCAGCGCATCCGAAACATCAAAATCTATGTTGTTTCATATTTTATTTGCTCGAATTAGACTCCAAATGCACCTTGAGGTATTGGACAAAGCCCAAAACCAAGTTCCAAGCCTCAGCCATACCTGGCAAAGGAGGAGATACTACATCTCGGTGATGTGGGTGCGACCACGGTGCCGGAACGATGTCTAGGCAGAGGGCACAACCGCGAGACCTGAGGGCTCGGCATGCCTATTTAAAGGCTGTCTTGCCTGAAATTTTGGACATTTGTACCTCCCTCTTGATCTCTAAAACCCTAATAGATTGAAAAGTCTCTCAAGTGAGTCTTGCGGGTTGATTGGAAGCTTGATAAACTTGCGAAATCGAATTTTTGCTAGGAATGTAAGGTACGATTCCTTCTAGTTTGGTATTGATTTCTTGAAATTTTGACCCAAAACCCATAAGGGCTTAATATTTTGATTGAGAACTAATTGTGATTGATTTACTCAAATTTCTTGAGGGTTATAACTCCCTAAAGGTAGTTTAACAATGGGTTGATCTTGGAAACTCATTTCCAAAGGTGAAACCCACTTAAGGGTTTGGTGTACTTTAGAATTGTAATACCCCAGGAAATGTTTCATTGAAATTTTGTGTGTAAACGTATTGGGTTCTATCTTCTAAAATGAATTATAAATTTTCCGTGTGGAATGACTTAGAT